>NC_066581.1:497150722-497750722 GCF_024323335.1 Lathyrus oleraceus
GTCAGCCGAGTTGTTCATGTGGAATATTTTGATAGCCAGAACACATTCTTCTTTGGTAGGAAACATGTCTCCCACCTTTAATTCGCCTTCTGATCTCGGATACGGATTATAGAAAACATTGTTGGATGTTTCATCATCGTGCAGATCCATATTTGTCATATGTTGAGGAGGATTGTAGACATGACTAGGAGGTATTGATGGTAGTTGATCATCATCTTCATCATCGTTGTTCAGCATGTGATCAACCTGTATCTCGGTCTCCTCTTCTTCTTCATCAAAGACGTCCACTTCTGCTTCTGCTTCTAGGTTGACGTCATCTGACCATTGTGGATCAAATTCACCAGATTCATCCTGACTAGTTAGTTGAGACTGTTGAGATGGTATATGTAACACCCTTCTAAAATACCCCAAACATTAATTAATTCAACAAAATATAAATCAGAGTAGATATGCAATTTAAGGGTGTCACACTTGACACTTCACACCATTCACCATAATAACTTGTCATGCTCAATTATTAATCAAAATAAAACATTGCATAATTCGCAGCGGATAGAGATCTAATCAATCATGCAACCCATGTAACACATTACATGTAAAGTTGTTCAACAACCAAAATGAAACAAAGTAAAACATTCTGTCCCGATGTTACATCTACCAGAGCATGACCCACTAAGGAACTACACTAGACTCCAAGCACTAGCTTCTACTCAATCACTGCTCGTTACCTGAAACATAGTTGTAAGGGTGAGTTCCTCAATCGATATAATAAGCATTATAAAATATCATGTAATGCTAAGTAAATTAACATATTTCATCACCCTAACCATATCACATATTCAGCAACGGCAACATCAACTCAAAATCATAATCATACTCAACCCAACACAAAACACACGTATAATATTGGAATACATCCATTCATATTATACGCCATACATATATTATGCAATGAGACTCCATGCATGCGGTACCGACTATTCGTGAACATATAGTTCAACCTCACCGATCAAATCCAGATACGGCTACCAAGCTCACTAGTCCCACTCATTTGAGACCTAGTGACTCACATCACTAATTCCTCACCATGGGAATTAGCTACCACCCCAAGGGCTATGCTATGCACGCTAAATCACCTAGCATGCAAACATCAACAACAGTCCACAATAATTCACTCACTAATTCCTCACCATGGGAATTAGCTACCACCATAAAGGCCATATTATGCACACTAAATCACCTAGCATGCAACCATCAACAATCCACAATGGACATATGCTCACACTCTAAGCCATAAACAGTCCATTCACAATAGCATACATAATAGATATATTCACAACATTATGCACACCATCATACATCATCAATACAATTTATCACAGAATCATATTATGTCATGCCACATAATCAATCACAGTATTAGCACACTCTACTAATACCTACACTGCTCAAAACAACGGGAAATTGATCCCTCCTATATCATACACCAATATAGGCCAATCATCAATTGTTCACAATATTTAAAATATCAGTTTTTCTACTTTTCAAACAGTGTTAACCGGTTAACGCCCTGGGTTAACCGGTTAACGCAACACAGAACACGCTTCCTGGCACGTTTCAACAGTGTTAACCGGTTAACACCCTGGGTTAACCGGTTAACGCAAACAGAACAGCAAATTTTCATAAATCACAACAGTGTTAACCGGTTAACACCCTGGGTTAACCGGTTAACGCAAGACAGACAGCAATATTTTCACAATTCATAACAGTGTTAACCGGTTAACACCCTGGGTTAACCGGTTAACGCAAGACAGAAAGCTGTTCCTGCGCTAACACGAAGCAGAATGCAGAATTCTCCGCATTTCTCGCCGTTGGAGGACTTCCGGACCTCCGATTCCGATTCCGTAAAAAGCTACACGTTTGGAAAATCACGACTCACCCAAATACAGATTCAATTACAGGTTTAACATAACTTATTCATCTCAATTTTTCAGCATTCATCATCCAAATTAGGGTCAAATCAATGGCTTATTACTACCCATTACATGTTAACCCATAATACCCATTAAACGACGATAAACCCCCCTTACCTGAGTTAATCCGGCAATCCTTTAGCTTCAAGCTTTTCCCCTTCTTCAACCCTCGTTCTCTTGCTCTTCCTCTTTGCCCTTTTCTCACTTTCTGTCGCTTCTCTGGTTTTCACGTGAAAAAACCCTTTTTACCAAATGGAACTCTTTATATATATTCCAACTTTATTATTCCAATAATAATAATTTCCAAATAATATTCCAATAATAATCCAATTATTTAATTAAATTAATAAATATACTATTAACTTAATTTAAATAATTATCATATTTTATCGGGGTGTTACAACTCTCCCCCACTAAAAGAGTTTTCGTCCTCGAAAACATACCTCGAGCGAATAACTCTGGATAAGACTCCTTCATCTGACTCTCAAGTTCCCAAGTCACATTGCCACCTGCTGGTCCTCCCCAGGCTACCTTTACCAAAGCAATCTCTTTACCCCGCAACTGCTTCAACTCTCGATCCTCGATCCTCATAGGTGATGTTTCAACAGTCAGGTTATCTCTCACCTGTACATCATCTACTTGGACTACATGCGACGGATCAGGAATGTACCTCCTCAACTGAGATACATGAAAAACCTCATGCAAATTCGCAAGTGACGGCGGTAAAGCGATACGATAGGCTACCTCCCCTATCCTCTCCAAAATCTGATAAGGACCAATAAATCGAGGTGTCAACTTCTTCGACTTCAAAGCTCGACCAACCCCAGTTATCGGAGTAACACGAAGAAACACATGATCTCCCTCTTGAAACTCAAGTGACTTCCTCCTCTTGTCGTGATAACTCTTCTGACGACTCTGAGCAATCCTCATCTTCTCCTGAGTCATCTTAATCTTTTCCGTAGTTTGTTGAACAATCTCCGGTCCAACCACAGCACTCTCACCGGACTCATACCAACATAAAGGTGTCCGACATCTCCTACCATACAAAGCTTCAAACGGTGCCATACCAATGCTCGAATGAAAACTATTGTTGTAGGTAAACTCAATCAAAGGTAAATAACAATCCCAAGCACCTCCCTTTTCCAAAACACAAGCCCTCAAAAGATCCTCCAGCGACTGAATCGTCCTCTCAGTCTGACCATCAGTCTGCGGATGATATGCAGAACTCAATCTCAGCTTAGTTCCCAAAGCCCTCTGCAAACCTTCCCAGAACTTCGATGTAAATCTAGGATCTCTATCCGAAACAATACTCGACGGAATACCATGCAAACTTACAATTTTCTCAATATACAACTCAGCTAATCTCTCTAACGGATAATCCATTCTGATCGGAATGAAATGAGCCGATTTTGTCAATCTGTCAACAATCACCCAAATAGCTTCAAAATTCTTAATTGTCCTCGGTAAACCAGAAACAAAATCCATGCTGACATTATCCCACTTCCACTCTGGAATAGTCAACGGTTGCATTAGCCCAGACGGCTTCTGATGCTCAATCTTTGACTTCTGACAAGTCAAACAAGAATAAACAAAACTCGCAATTTCTCTTTTCATTCCCGGCCACCAAAATAACTTTTTCAAATCATGATACATCTTCGTAGCCCCAGGATGAATACTCAGGCCACTACGATGTCCTTCCTCGAGTATACTCTTCTTAAGTTCGGTAACATCCGGAATACACATGATAACACGAAATTATATCATATTTTAGGACTTAATTCCATTAAATTCTATGACTATTTATTTCGGTTTACTGCATTTTATGAGATATTACGTGGTATTTTCTTCCTATTTGTCTCAGGTAGTCTATTTTGAAGAACAAGTGAAAATGGAAGAAAAGGAGGTGCAAAAAGGAGAGAAAAGGAACCAAATGCCAAAGCCCAGCCCAAAGCGCACAAGTCACCAATGCTGTGCCTGTGACGGACGTCACAGGGTGCGTGACGAGCGTCACGCAAAGCAGCCTTGTGACGGACGTCACACATGGTGTGACGAGCGTCACACCGTTCCACTATTTTTTTGGCGCAAGTAACGCCCTCAGAAGACTTGAAGAAGAGACGTTGAGGAGTTTGTGTCCTATATCCACGCCGTGCATTTAGCCACGTTGAAGAACTTGAGAAACGGAAAGCAGTTACCAGCACCAATATAAATAGCTATCTCTAAAACCTAAAAGGGTTCCTCGGTTTTTCCACGCTCATATTGCCGAAGCTTTGCCAATTTTCTTTTCACGCTTTTGCTTATTTTTTCTTTTCTAGCAACTTAACATCGTTTATTTTATTTATTTCTTTTGCAAGTTCTACATTCTTTTTCCCTTGCGATTTACCTTTCCCCTTTTAGCATTTAGATATTTTTCGCATAATAGTTTCTACACCGGAAACTATTGTGCAACTTTTTATCGGATCTAACCTTACGTTAGATTCTAGTTTTATTTCCTTGGTTTAATTTATTGTTTAATTGAAGAATCGAAGAACAAATCCTACCGGCTTGTGGTGGAGTATTCAAGACTATTGTATTACGCATTCAGGTTCTTTAATCATTATTTAATATTTTGTTTTATTATTTATCTATATTATCTGCCTGGAATGAGTCTGTTTATGCATGATATGTATGCTTGTTTATTTAGCATCTCTGGCTAATTCGCCTAGGTATCGGTATGTAAAGTAAGCAGAATAAGGGATCAAGATTGAGTCGGTCTATTTAAACTTAAAATTAAAATCAATCTTTTTACGGTCTCAACTTACAGGTTTAATAACAAGATTTTTTACAAAAAGTAAAGGACATAAAGAAGTTAAAATCAATAGAGCGAGAGTTTGAGGTTTTAACTGGACAGTGTAAGTTAGGCATTAATTCTAGATCAGGGCGAGAGCAAGTTTTAGAGTTAATTAAATTCTGACCTTTTCCAAAAAGTATTTTTAAAGATTGAATGTGAGGACGAGAGTTAAGCATTTGGATTTAATTGTATAACCTAAGTCAACAGAGCGAGAGTTTGAGATAAGGGTGTTTAAAACGGTCAGTGTTTTCTTAAAAAGAGTTTCTGCAACTTTATTGCTTTCAAAATATGGTTTTTGACTTAATTATAAGTGACAGCTACATTAATATAAAATCATGGTTTATTCAACAGAGCGAGAGTTTGAGATAAAACCTTTAACCAATAAAGTTAACTGAAACGATTTACTTTAAAACCAAGAAACCGACAAAGACTTGATTCCCTAGTTTTGACGAACTACATACCGATATCCGTTTTATTAATATTTAATCTAGATCTTATTTTAGCCTTTAGTTTTTCCCCAAACAATCAAACATTTTTCACCTTAGATTTACGTAGTAACCTTAGATAACGGTATATCGATTCATAAGTCCCTGTGGGATCGATATCTTTTAAAACTACGCGATAGAACTGTGCACTTGCAGTTTGTATCCCATTCTCGACTCACGCAGTCGAGCGACCAAGTTTTTGGCGCCGTTGCCGGGGACTTTTATTTAATCGATATCGTAACTCTTCCGTTACGCTGTAGAGACTAAGGTTTCTTTTTCTTCTATTCTTTCTTTCGTTGATTTGTATGCCACGCACTCGCTCACAAGGCGAACCGCTCTATCTACGAATCAACGATATCGAACTATATCTCCGAGTCTTACGACGAATTCGGGAATATCGTGCTGAAAACAATCTCCCTCCTATCGAACTTCCTGATATCAAAAACCTTTTTCCTTCGATACCCGAGATGGCAGAACCAGCTCGTGCTCTTAGAGATTACGCCGCTCCATCGTAAGATGAACCACATTCAAGTATTGCTCCACCCGCAATCGAAGCAAACAACTTCGAACTTAAACCTTCGCTGTTGCAGGCTGTGCAACAGAACCAATTCTCTGGAAATCTTACCGAAGATCCAAACCTTCATTTATCCGTATTTGTTCAATACGCTGATACTGTTAAAGCTAATGGCGTCACTTCAGAGGCAATTCGACTTCATCTTTTTCCTTTCTCCTTAAGAGATAGCGCTAGAAGATGGCTTCAATCTCTTCCTTCCAACTCAGTCACCACCTGGAACGAGTTGAAGAAAGTTTTTCTTGCCCGATATTTTCCGCCAAGCAAAACAGCTATGTTAAGAGCCCAGATAAACGGATTTAAACAGAAAGACAACGAGTCTCTTTTCGAAGCATGGGAAAGATACAAAGACATGATGAGACTTTGCCCACACCATGGTTTGGAAGACTGGTTAGTAATTCACACATTTTATAATGGTCTCTTATACAACACAAGGTTAACAATAGACGCCGTTGCAGGTGGTGCACTAATGAACAAACCTTATGCTGATGCTTACCAGCTTATCGAGAGCATGGCCCAAAACCACTATCAGTGGGGAACCGAACGAACAACGGTGGAAAAACCTCAACCGAAAACTGGCATGTACGAGATAAGTAACCTTGATCACGTCAATGCAAAAGTGGATGCTTTGGTCCAGAAAATTGAAAGTTTAAACGTATCACCTCCAGCCGTCGTGGTTGCTATAACTCAGAATTGCGAGGTCTGTGGAATCCAAGGCCACACTCCTGCGGAATGTCAACTCTTGACTGGAATCCAAGCAGAGCAAGTAAACTATGCTCAAGGAAGCCCCTATTCGAATACCTATAACCCAAATTGGAAGAACCATCCAAACTTTTCATATAAGAGTAATAATGCTTTATACGCACCTGGACAGTCTCCAAATCAAGCCCCATCTATACCACCGGGATATCAGAAACCGAATCCATCCATGCCTAACAATAATACCCCTAGAAAATCCAACTTGGAAATCATGATGGAAAACTTTATAGCTTCTCAACAACAAACCAATAAAGATTTCTTAAACCAGAACATACATACTGGCGAACAACTTAAACAACTAGCAAGCAAAGTAGATGCCTTGGCTACCCATAACAAAATGCTGGAAACACAAATATCTCAAGTAGCTCAACAACAAGCACCTACTGCTGCACCAACTGGTACATTCCCTGGACAGCCCCAACCTAATCCGAGAAGCCAAGCTCATGCAATTATATTAAGAAGCGGAACGGAAGTGGAAGGACCGTCTGATCCAAGGATAGAAAACCAAAACCCTAAGAAATCAACTGAGGAAAGTGAACCTAAGGAAAAGGAAGAGAGTAATAAGGAAACCCTAGAAAAGAAGGAACCTTATGTACCTCCACCACCTTACAAACCACCTATACCTTACCCTCAAAGGCTTGTTAAAACCAAAGATGCGGGCCAATTTAGAAAATTTGTTGATCTCCTTAAACAATTAAACGTTACAATTCCGTTTACCGAAGCTATTACGCAGATGCCCTCATATGCTAAATTCTTAAAAGAAATTCTTTCTAATAAGAGGAAACTTGAGGATAGCGAAACCGTTACACTCCCTGCCGAATGTAGCGCTATAATCCAAAACACGCCTCCTAAACTCAAGGATCCGGGTAGTTTCTCTATACCCTGTCACATAGGAAAATTTGTCATTGACAAAGCCTTATGCGATTTAGGAGCCGGAATTAGCGTTATGCCTTTATCCATATGTAAGAAACTGGAAATGGGAGAATTAAGACCGACCAAAATGTCCGTGCAACTAGCAGATCGTTCCATCAAATATCCTGTAGGAATCCTTGAAAACGTTCCCGTACGCATAGGTCAGTTTTACATTCCCACTGACTTCACAATTATGGACATTAGAGAAGATGATACTACACCTATTATACTAGGAAGACCATTCTTAGCAACTGTCGGTGCAATCATAGACGTAAAACGAGGACGACTCACCTTCGAAGTAGGTGAAGAGAAAATTGAATTCATTCTTTCCCAATTCTTGAAAGCACCTGCAATAGAAGATACATGTTACTTCATGGATATCATCGATGAATGCATAAAAGAAGCAGAGTTAGGAGAAGACAAATCATCAGACTATCTTTTAGAGGACAAATCTAACCAATGCTTAGCAATAACACCGGACCCTACGCAATGTCTTAACAAACCAACCCCTGATTTGAAAACACTTCCCAAAAATCTGAGATATGAATTCCTAGACTTAGAACTTGAACGACCTGTGATAGTTAATGCAGATCTAGGAAGACTCGAAACAGAAAAACTCTTACATATCTTAAGGAAATATCCAACCGCACTAGGATACCACATCACCGATCTTAAAGGAATAAGCCCTTCTATTTGTATGCACCGCATCATGTTAGAAGAAGACTGTAAAACCTCTAGGAAACACCAGAGAAGACTAAATCCGATCCTAAGTGAGGTTGTAAAGGAAGAAATAACCAAGTTATTGGAAGCGGGTATTATATATCCTATATCTGATAGCAAATGGGTCAGTCCTGTACACGTTGTACCAAAGAAAGGAGGCATAACCGTTATTGAAAACGAAAAAGGAGAAACTATAACTAAACGAATCGAATCGGGATGGCGAATGTGCATTGATTATAGGAAACTAAACAAAGCAACCCGAAAAGATCATTTCCCTTTACCATTCATTGACCAAATGTTAGAACGATTAGCAAAACATTCACATTTCTGTTATCTAGACGGTTATTCAGGCTTCTTTCAAATACCAATTCACCCTGATGACCAAGAAAGGACAACGTTCACATGCCCTTTTGGTACCTTCGCTTATAGACGAATGCCGTTTGGTTTGTGTAATGCCCCTGCGACCTTTCAAAGATGCATGATGGCAATTTTCGCCGACTTTCTCGAAAACATCATGGAAGTATTTATGGATGACTTTTCTGTATACGGACAAAGTTTCGAAGAATGCCTTGAAAACCTGGAAAGAGTTCTTGAGCGATGTGTAAAAGTAAACTTAGTACTTAATTGGGAAAAGTGCCACTTTATGGTACAAGAAGGAATTGTTTTAGGACACATCATCTCGAACAGAGGAATTGAAGTAGACAAAGCCAAAATAGAGGTAATCAAAAATCTTCAACTCCCAAGAACCGTGAGGGAAATACGAAGCTTTTTAGGACACGCCGGTTTTTACCGACGATTCATCAAAGACTTCTCTAAGATAACTAAACCCTTAACCGGACTGTTGATGAAAGATGCCGAATTCATATTCGACGATAACTGTTTAAAAGCATTTCAAACTCTTAAACAAGCATTGATCTCAGCACCCATAATGCAGACACCAGACTGGAATGAACCATTCGAAATAATGTGCGATGCCAGTGATTATGCTGTAGGTGCTGTTTTAGGACAAAGAAAGGATAAAAAGCTTCACGTTATATATTACGCTAGCAGAACCCTGGATGAAGCGCAAATGAATTACGCCACTACCGAGAAAGAACTCCTAGCAGTGGTATTTGCGCTAGATAAATTTCGTTCTTACTTGGTAGGAGCCAAAATAATAGTCTACACTGATCACGCTGCTATCAGGTACCTTCTAACAAAAAAAGATGCTAAACCTAGACTCCTAAGATGGATCTTGTTGCTACAAGAATTCGACTTAGAAATCAAGGACAAGAAAGGAACTGAAAACGTAGTAGCAGACCACCTCTCTAGACTTGAGAACCTTGAACCGGAAAGAACATCAATTAATGATGATTTCTCGTATGACAAACTTATAGCTACTTTGGAAGAGAACAACTCCGACATGCAAGTAGAAACCACCTTAGCTATATCTGTCACACCATGGTACGCTGATCTAGTCAATTATTTAGCTGCCGGAATAGTTCCACCTACTTTATCTTACCAGCAGAAGAAACGATTCTTCCACGACATAAAACACTATTACTGGGATGATCCCTTACTTTTCAAAAGAGGCCCCGATGGTATTTTCCGTCGATGTATACCCGAAGAAGAGGTAGAAAATATAATCCAACACTGCCACTCCGCTCCTTATGGTGGACACACAAGTACATCCAAGACCTGCTCTAAAATCCTACAAGCTGGCTTTTATTGGCCAACTATATGGAAGGACGTACATGCGGCTATTAAGGAGTGTGACAGATGTCAACGCACGGGAAACATATCTAGACGTGACGAGATGCCGCAAAAAGGTATTTTGGAAGTAGAGATTTTTGACGTGTGGGGGATAGACTTCATGGGACCTTTTCCATCCTCTTTCGGTAACAAATACATACTCGTGGCAGTTGACTACGTATCAAAGTGGATCGAAGTTATAGCTTCTCCAACAAATGACACCCGAGTAGTAACTAGACTCTTTAAAAATATAATATTTCCGAGATTTGGCATCCCAAGAATAGTAGTCAGTGATGGTGGATCACACTTTATATCCAAGGTACTCGAAAAACTACTACTTAAGTATGGAGTGAGACATAGGATAGCGACACCTTACCACCCTCAAACCAGTGGACAAGTGGAAGTATCTAACAGAGAAATCAAGCAAATACTAGAAAAAACGGTAGCCACTTCAAGGAAAGATTGGTCATTGAAATTACCAGAAGCTTTGTGGGCATACCGAACTGCTTATAAAACCCCCATAGGGACGACCCCATTTAAGCTCATTTATGGAAAATCCTGTCACCTCCCGGTAGAATTAGAACATAAAGCCTATTGGGCTATTAGAAATTTAAATTTGAATTATAAAGCCGCCGGTGAAAAGAGAATCCTTGACATAAACGAATTAGAGGAACTCAGAAGAGACGCCTATGAAAATGCCAGAATCTATAAAGAAAGAACAAAATAATGGCATGACAAGCGTATATCAAGGAAAATCTTCAAGCAAGGCGACGCAGTACTTTTATTTAACTCTAGACTAAAGTTATTCCCGGGAAAACTACGATCCAGATGGTCAGGGCCTTTTCATATCACTAAAGTCTTTCCCAGTGGAGCGGTAGAAATAAAAGGACAATCTACAGAACCGTTCACCGTAAACGGGCAACGTCTGAAACACTATCACTATGCGGAAACCAACGAGGATTCGCAAATCCTACACTTAGACGAAACGCCCCCAGGACCTATAGATTATATTTAACAATTTCTTTGTCGAGCTTGCGACATTTAAACAAAGCGCTTAGTGGGAGACAACCCACAAATTAATTTGTTATTTTATTATTCTATTATTATCATTTCCCTATTTCTTTCTTAATTATTCTTTTAATTTCTGTTTAATATTCATTCTTGATTTATTCAAAAAAAATAATAATAATAATAATAATAATAATAATTTTCTCTTCCTTCGGCATTTGGCCAAATCCTGACTTAAACTCATGTTTTCTTTTCTCTAGCTAACACTAACCAGATGGGACATATTGATCGTATGGGTATCAAGTTCAGAGGAATGGCTCAGAAACAAAAGTTTGAAGAACTAGCCGCTAGAGAGATGCTACCTAGTTTATATGCTGATGATTGGGCTATGACTGCCCTTGGACTGAGACAGAGTGTCCTGTATTTGCTGAATCAGATAGGATGGGAGACCTCCCCTATCCTGAGACATTTCACCACCTACCGGAGACTCACACTAGAATTCCTTAGCTCATTAATCTATCTACCCAGCCATGGAAAAGGAATTAGCAGAGGATTTATCCAGTTCAGAATGTTCAATATGGAGTACCAATTTAATATTAGAGACTTCACCAACCTTTTGGGTTTCCCTACCTCCTTTGATACATTCACTGTAAGCCAGGAAGAACTTTTTGAATATAGAGAGCTTGAACACTTTTGGGGTAAGCTGACTGGAAATGATGAGCCCGAAGAACATGAGTTTCTCTCTGGAAACATACATAATCCGGCTTTTCGCTATTTCCATAAGATCCTGACCCACACTTTATTTGGGGAGAAGCCAAACAGTACTTCAGTTTCACGTGACGAACTTTTCATCATATTTTGTGCTTCCCAGAACCGTCCAGTAAACGGTGCCACTTTTATGTTAGCTAATTTGGACCACCTTATCCAGGATGAGCGAGCACCCATTAGAATAGGCGGTTTAATAACTATGATAGGTAATGCCATTGGATTACGTCAGCCTACGCTTGACCTTAGCCCTTTTTGTGGCATTACTACTATGAGTATACCTTTCCTCTTCAACACTATGTTTATAGCAAACCTAGGGTCTGATGAGTTTGAGCTTATTATTGATAACCAGGTTCTCTGCCTATTCACCATGCCCGATCCTAGGACTAGTGTTCATAACCAAAGGAACTAGCTCTATAACCTGAATGAAACCCCAACTCCTGCTGGATCCACTGAATCCATCCAGGATTATGAGATTTGTAATGACTATGAGAATTATGTTGACCAGATCTCTCATGCTGAATCTGACCCTCAGACACCATCCGACTATCATGATATTGACCCTCCTCCTCAGCCTGTTCCGACCGAAGAATCAGCCATACCTGACCTCCGACATCATATGCCCGGAACTGATTATAACACCGCCATTGAAGCTTTGATGTCAGAACAAGACGCCATCAGAGGAGAATTTACTAACATGAGAGACGAAGTTCTAGGATACATGAGCAGTATGACGAATCAGTTTCACGAATTGCTACATCATGTTAACTCTTTTGCTCCTCCGGCCAGAGATCGTACAGAGGGATAGAGTTTAGTTATTTCTCTAAGTTATTTAGTGTCAAGTTAGATTATTTATTAATGTTATTTGAATTCATGTTTATTTCTCTTTCATTTCATTATTTTCCTTTCCTGTATTACATTATGATCATTTTTATTGAAGTTGTTTATTTAATTTTATTATGCAAAAGCTATTACGCTCTACTGTTGCTTCCTATGAATTATTACTATACAAAGCAGATTAAGCGTGCACAATAAATTAAATTGCAGACTAAACTGATCATAAGCAAAACAAAACTAATAAATTCACCAACCAAAGTAATTCTGTGAAGCGCCACTGAGGCCTTTCCAAAAAGGAAAGTGTGACGAGCGTCACACTATCCATAACGGCCGGCACGCTTAGTGCCTGTTACGAGCGTCACATCCCTGTGACGAGCGTAACACTCCTCAGACTAGTGAACGTTAAGGAGCCGTTGGAGACGAACGTTACACCTTTAACTTTTTACCTTCCCCATTCATTTTTCATTTAACCACACTAAATTACTTTTCAACCACTTTTTCTTTCCACCTTCCAAATTCTTCTCCTATAAATACCCACCAAACCTTCCTTCATTCACCACAAACAATTCTCTCTTATCCAATACATTTCTTTTTCTTTCCAAATCACCCCTTCAAAATTCATCACAATGGCGAGAAATCAGAATTTTGGAAACATCATCTTCCGATCCGTAGATGACAATTATCAGAGGGAGCAATTCGAGCGTTTCCAACAACGAGGCGTCGTTTCCACCAGGTACCCCGATTTACCTTGTTTACAACAATTAGGCTTACTCCAAGGTATCGAATGGATGCTCCGTCAAGCCAACTTAACCTTCCTTTGCACTCATAATCAACCCACCTACCCATCCCTAACCTTAGAATTCTTAAGTTCATACGACTACACCACTCCTGTAACACCCCGATAATAATATGTATTTATTTAAATTAAATTAATAATATGTTTATTAATTTAATTAGAATATTTGAATTATTATTATTATTTTGGAATAATAATTATTGGGATAATTATTTATGGAATAATATTATTGGAGTATATAAGTTGGAATAATAAAAAGTCCCAATTTTTTTGGAAAAAGGTTTTCACGTGAAAGGGGAAAAGAGGCAGAAAGGGCAAAAAGAGAACCAGAGAACGAAGGTTGAAGGAAGGAGAAGCTTGGAGCTCAGAGGCTGCCGGATTAACTCAGGTAAGGGGGGTTATCATCAATTAACGGGTATTATGGGAGGATATGTACTGGGTAGTAATAGACCATTGTTTTACCTCTGATTGGATGATATATGTTGAATTTGTGAACTTTTGAGATGAACGAAAATTTGGATTATAATTGACGAAATTCGTAGGAATTAGAGGTAGAAAGGTTAGAAATTTGTGAAATCGAAAGTGTATGATTCGTGTTAGATGATATGAATGAATTGTGTGTGAAATTTGGACTGTAGAAGGTTGAATTGGGTAGATCTCGTAGCAGAGAAAGCCATTGCAGATCTGAGAATTCTGATCTCTGGTCATACGCGTATGGCACTAGGCAATACGCGTATGAGATGTTGGTACGCGTATGGGGGGAAGCCTTACGCGTATGGGAGAAAAAGATGACATTTTGAACGTAAATTGGTCTCTGGTGGTACGCGTAAGGGAAGATTGTTACGCGTAGCATACGCGTATGGGATAGGTGATACGCGTATGAGTTGGGCGAGGAAATGCGCAATACGCGTATGAGAGTGGGCAATACGCGTATGGAGTTGGCCAGGTTCGGGCAATACGCGTATGGCATGGACAGTACGCGTATGGGCAGAGTTGGGATTTTCCTGAACTGTTGTTGTGCAGTTTTTGGTTGTTTAGGCTGAGTGATGTACTTAGCTGAGATATGATGTTGTAGGGATCATTTCCCGTTGTTTTGAGTGGTATAGGTATTAGTAGAGCGGGCTAATACTGTGGTTGATTAGGTGGCATGATATGATGTGCTTTTGTGATTAATTATGTTGATAATGTGTGATGGTATACATGATGATGTGAATGTATACGTTGTGAATAGACTGTATTATGGCTTAGAGTGTGAGCATGTGTCTATTCTTGATTATTGTTGATGTTGCATTGCTAGGTGATTAGCATGCATGTTGTGGCCCATTTGGGGTGGTAGCTAATTCCCATGGTGAGGAATTAGTGAGTATATCATTTGATTGTTGTTGTTGATGTTTGCATGCTAGGTGATTAGCGTGCATTTCATGGCCCATTTGGGGTGGTAGCTAATTCCCATGGTGAGGAATTAGTGAGTGAGTCACTATGTCTCAAATGAGTGGGACTAGTGAGCTTGGTAGTCGTGCCTGGATTTGGACGGTGAGGTTGAACTATATGTTCACAAATAGTCGGTACCGCATGCATAGAGTCCCATTGCATAATGAATGTATGGCATATAATATGAATGGATGTATTCCAGTATTATATGTGTATTGTGTGTTGTGTTATTGATGTTGAATATGGTTGAGAATCTACTGTTGAGTATGATATTTGAACGAATATTGCTGTTGCTGACTGCGTAGTCTGATTAGGGTGAATTAATGTGTTAATTACTTGGCATTACATATTGTTCTATAATGCTTATTATATTGATTGAGGAACTCACCCTTACGCCTATTTTTCAGGTAACGAGAAATGAGTTGAGTAGAAGCTAATGCTTGGAGTCTAGAGTAGTTTCTTATGGGTCATGCTCTGATAGATGTAACATCGGGAGGGAATGTTTTAATTAATTTGATATTGGTTGTTGGATGATTTACATGTATAGTGTTACATGTTTTACATTGATGTTGAATTTGATTCCGCTGCGAATTATGCAAAAGACCTTATTTTGATTTAAATAAATGAGCATGACAGGATATTTGATGAATGTAGTGAAATGATTGTGTGACACCCTTCGGGGCATAATTACTCTGATGAATATATGTGTATTTTAATTATAATAATTTGGGGTATTTAGAAGGGTGTTACATTAGTGGTATCAGAGCATAGTCGGTCGTGTCGAGTCGTAGTTATTTTGTTTCCCCTGTACGGGATAGGTGTTGTGTAACCCTATCAGTACTTATTGTTTTAGCTTGTTGGGTTTTCAGAATAGAGATGGCTGGAAGGGGTAGAGATGATGCTGCAATTGCTGAGGCTCTGGGTATGCTAGCTGGAGTACTTGGAGGAAATCCGAATGTTGTGGGAATGGGAGCTGCTCGTCAACTGAGTGAGTTCCAGAAGAACAATCCTCCAATGTTCAAAGGAGCATACGATCCAGATGGTGCTCAGAAGTGGTTGAAGGAGATAGAGAGGATCTTCAGAGTAACTGAGTGTGCTGATAACCAGAAGGTCAGGTTCGGTACACATATGCTGTCAGAAGAAGCTGATGATTGGTGGGTTGCTACCCGCACTGAGCTGGAAGCTGCTGGAGATGCTGAGATTTCTTGGGCTGTGTTCAGAGAGAGATTTCTGAGGAAGTATTTTCCCGAAGATGTCAGAGGAAAGAAAGAGATAGAGTTCTTGGAATTGAAGCAGGGTAACCGGTCTGTTACGGAGTATGCTGCTAAGTTCACAGAGTTGTCTAAGTATTATACTCCCTATGCTGAGGCTGCTGGGGAATTTTCCAAGTGTGTGAAGTTTGAGAACGGGTTGCGTCCCGAGATCAAGCAGGCGATTGGATATCAAAGGATTAGAGTGTTTTCTGATTTGGTTGACTGTTGCAGGATTTTCGAACAGGATTCCAAGGCTAGAGCAGAGAGCTATCAGCAAAGGGTTGATAGGAAAGGCAAGAATCAGATGGATCGTGGAAAACCGTATGCTGCTGGCAAAGGTTTTCAGAGACAGAGTGGGATGAAGAGGCCTAGTGGAGGAGACTCTAGTGCTCCTGCTAAGTGTTACAGATGTGGTCAGGCTGGACATCGTATCCATGAGTGTACCAGTAATGAGAAGAAGTGTTTCAAGTGTGGAAAAGGTGGTCATTTAGCTGCAGATTGCCGGTTGAAGACTGTGACTTGTTTTAACTGTGGAGAGTTGGGTCATATCAGTCCACAGTGTCCTAAGCCGAAGAAAGAGAATCAGTCAGGAGGCAAGGTTTTTGCTTTATCAGGTTCCGAGACTTCTGCAGATGATCGTTTGATCCGAGGTACGTGTTATATTAATGGCTTTCCTCTTGTAGCTATTATTGACACAGGTGCGACTCATTCCTTTATATCTTTGGATTGCGCTGTGAAACTTAAGTTAGAGATATCTAAGATGTTTGGAAGTATGGTGATTGATACTCCTGCGAAGGGTTCAGTAACTACTACTTCAGTTTGTCTAAGTTGTCCCTTGAGTATTTTTGGTAGAGACTTTGGGATAGACCTTGTGTGTCTTCCACTGGTACAGGTTGATGTTATTCTGGGTATGAACTGGTTGGTGTTTAACCGAGTCTATATCAACTGTTTTGATAAGACTGTGATTTTCCCTGAGATTGAGGAAGGAAAGAGTTTGTTTCTATCAGCAAGGCAAGTGAATGAGGAAGTAGCAGATGGGGCAGAGTTGTTTATGCTGTTAGCGACTTTGGAGGCTAAAGATAAACTGGTGATTGGCGATCTAGCTGTGGTGTGTGATTTTCCTGATGTGTTTCCGGAAGAAGTGAACGAATTGCCGCCAGAGCGTGAAGTTGAGTTCTCAATTGATTTAGTACCTGGTACTAGACCGATATCGATGGCTCCATATCGTATGTCTGCTGTTGAGCTAGCTGAATTGAAGAGTCAATTGGAAGATCTGTTGGATAAGAAATTCATTCGTCCGAGTGTGTCACCGTGGGGTGCACCAGTGTTGTTGGTTAAGAAGAAAGAAGGTACTATGAGGTTGTGTGTGGACTACAGGCAACTGAATAAAGTGACGATCAAGAATCGGTATCCTTTACCGAGGATTGATGATTTGATGGATCAATTGGTTGGTGCTAGTGTGTTCAGCAAAATAGACTTGAGATCTGGGTATCATCAGATACGTGTGAAAACTGAGGATATTCAGAAGACTGCTTTCAGAACAAGGTATGGACATTATGAGTATTCTGTGATGCCTTTTGGTGTGACTAATGCGCCTGGTGTATTTATGGAGTATATGAATAGGATTTTCCATCCGTACCTAGATCAGTTTGTTGTGGTATTTATTGATGACATTTTGGTGTATTCGAAATCTGAAGAAGAGCATGTTGAGCATTTGAGAGTGGTTTTAGAAGTTCTCCGAGAAAAGAAGTTATTTGCTAAACTGTCTAAGTGTGAATTTTGGTTAGAAGAAGTTAGTTTTCTTGGGCATGTGATTTCAAGAGGTGGTGTTGCTGTTGATCCTTCTAAGATAGAAGCGGTATCTAAGTGGGAAGCTCCGAAGTCAGTTTCTGAAATAAGAAGTTTTCTTGGACTGGCAGGTTACTATAGGAAGTTTATTGAGGGATTCTCTAAGTTGGCGTTACCGTTGACAATGTTGACTAGAAAGGGGCAAGCGTTTGTTTGGGATTCAAAATGTGAAGAAGGTTTCCAAGAGTTAAAGAGAAGGTTAACTACTGCTCCTATTCTGATATTACCGAGTTCGTCGGAACTATTCGAGGTTTATTGTGATGCTTCATTGTTGGGTTTAGGTGGTGTGTTGATGCAGAATAAGCAGGTTATAGCTTATGCTTCGAGACAGCTAAGGGTTCATGAGAGGAACTATCCGACACATGATTTAGAGTTGGCAGCTGTGGTGTTTGTTCTGAAGTTGTGGAGGCATTATTTGTACGGATCAAGATTTGAGGTTTTCAGTGATCATAAAAGTTTGAAGTATTTGTTTGATCAGAAAGAGCTAAATATGAGACAGAGGAGATGGTTAGAATTTCTGAAGGATTATGATTTTGGTTTGAATTACCATCCGGGTAAAGCAAATGTAGTGGCTGACGCATTGAGTAGGAAATCATTGCATATGTCTATGTTAATGGTTAAAGAATTGGATTTAATTGAGCAGTTTAGAGATTTGAGTTTGGTGTGTGAAAGTACTCACAATAGTGTTAAACTGGGAATGTTGAAGTTAACGAGTAGTATTCTGGATGAGATTAGAGAGGGTCAGAAATCTGATATGCTTTTGGTGGATAAGTTGACTTTAGTGAATCAAGGTCAGGGTGGTGAATTCCGAGTTGATGAGAATGGTGTTTTGAGATTTGGTAATCGGGTGTGTATTCCAGATGTTACAGGACTTAAGAAGAGTATTCTTGAAGAAGGACATCGTAGTGGTTTGAGTATTCATCCTGGAGCTACGAAGATGTATCATGATTTGAAAAGATTATTTTGGTGGCCGGGAATGAAAAGAGAAATTGCAAGTTTTGTGTATTCCTGTTTGACTTGTCAGAAGTCAAAGATTGAGCACCAGAAGCCGTCTGGGCTAATGCAACCGTTGGCTATTCCAGAGTGGAAGTGGGATAGTATCAGTATGGATTTTGTTTCTGGTTTGCCGAGAACAAGTAAGAATTTTGAGGCTATTTGGGTGATTGTTGATAGATTGACGAAGTAGGCTCATTTCATTCCGATCAGAATGGATTATCCGTTAGAGAGGTTGGCTGAGTTGTATATTGAGAAGGTTGTAAGTTTGCATGGCATTCCGTCTAGTATTGTTTCGGACAGAGATCCTAGATTTACATTGAAGTTCTGGGAAGGTTTGCAGAGGGCTTTGGGAACTAAGCTGAGATTGAGTTCTGCATATCATCCGCAGACTGATGGTCAGACTGAGAGGACGATTCAGTCATTAGAAGATCTTTTGAGAGCTTGTGTTTTGGAAAAAGGAGGTGCTTGGGATTGTTATTTGCCTTTGATTGAGTTCACCTACAACAATAGTTTTCATTCGAGTATTGGTATGGCACCGTTTGAAGCTTTGTATGGTAGGAGATGTCGGACGCCTTTATGTTGGTATGAGTCCGGTGAGGGTGCTGTGGTTGGACCGGAAATTGTTCAACAAACTACGGAAAAGATTAAGATGATTCAGGAGAAGATGAGAATTGCTCAGAGTCGTCAGAAGAGTTATCATGATAAGAGGAGGAAGTCACTTGAGTTCCAAGAGGGGGATCACGTGTTTCTTCGTGTTACTCCGATAACTGGTGTTGGTCGGGCTTTGAAGTCGAAGAAGTTGACACCTCGATTTATTGGTCCTTATCAGATTTTGGAGAGGATAGGAGAGGTAGCCTATCGTATCGCTTTACCACCGTCGCTTGCGAATTTGCATGATGTTTTTCATGTGTCTCAGTTGAGGAGGTACATTCATGATCCGTCACATGTAGTCCAAGTAGATGATGTACAGGTGAGAGATAACCTGACTGTTGAAACATCACCTATGAGGGTCGAGGATCGAGAGTTGAAGCAGTTGCGGGGTAAAGAGATTGCCTTGGTGAAGGTAGCTTGGGGAGGACCAGCAGGTGGCAATGTGACTTGGGAACTCGAGAGTCAGATGAAGGAGTCTTATCCGGAGTTGTTCGCTTGAGGTATGTTTTCGAGGACGAAAACTCTTTTAGTGGGGGAGAGTTGTAACACCCCGATAATAATATGTATTTATTTAAATTAAATTAATAATATGTTTATTAATTTAATTAAAATATTTGAATTATTATTATTATTTTGGAATAATAATTATTGGGATAATTATTTATGGAATAATATTATTGGAGTATATAAGTTGGAATAATAAAAAGTCCCAATTTTTTTGGAAAAAGGTTTTCACGTGAAAGGGGAAAAGAGGCAGAAAGGGCAAAAAGAGAACCAGAGAACGAAGGTTGAAGGAAGGAGAAGCTTGGAGCTCAGAGGCTGCCGGATTAACTCAGGTAAGGGGGGTTATCATCAATTAACGGGTATTATGGGAGGATATGTACTGGGTAGTAATAGACCATTGTTTTACCTCTGATTGGATGATATATGTTGAATTTGTGAACTTTTGAGATGAACGAAAATTTGGATTATAATTGACGAAATTCGTAGGAATTAGAGGTAGAAGGTTAGAAATTTGTGAAATCGAAAGTGTATGATTCGTGTTAGATGATATGAATGAATTGTGTGTGAAATTTGGACTGTAGAAGGTTGAATTGGGTAGATCTCGTAGCAGAGAAAGCCATTGCAGATCTGAGAATTCTGATCTCTGGTCATACGCGTATGGCACTAGGCAATACGCGTATGAGATGTTGGTACGCGTATGGGGGGAAGCCTTACGCGTATGGGAGAAAAAGATGACATTTTGAACGTAAATTGGTCTCTGGTGGTACGCGTAAGGGAAGATTGTTACGCGTAGCATACGCGTATGGGATAGGTGATACGCGTATGAGTTGGGCGAGGAAATGCGCAATACGCGTATGAGAGTGGGCAATACGCGTATGGAGTTGGCCAGGTTCGGGCAATACGCGTATGGCATGGACAGTACGCGTATGGGCAGAGTTGGGATTTTCCTGAACTGTTGTTGTGCAGTTTTTGGTTGTTTAGGCTGAGTGATGTACTTAGCTGAGATATGATGTTGTAGGGATCATTTCCCGTTGTTTTGAGTGGTATAGGTATTAGTAGAGCGGGCTAATACTGTGGTTGATTAGGTGGCATGATATGATGTGCTTTTGTGATTAATTATGTTGATAATGTGTGATGGTATACATGATGATGTGAATGTATACGTTGTGAATAGACTGTATTATGGCTTAGAGTGTGAGCATGTGTCTATTCTTGATTATTGTTGATGTTGCATTGCTAGGTGATTAGCATGCATGTTGTGGCCCATTTGGGGTGGTAGCTAATTCCCATGGTGAGGAATTAGTGAGTATATCATTTGATTGTTGTTGTTGATGTTTGCATGCTAGGTGATTAGCGTGCATTTCATGGCCCATTTGGGGTGGTAGCTAATTCCCATGGTGAGGAATTAGTGAGTGAGTCACTATGTCTCAAATGAGTGGGACTAGTGAGCTTGGTAGCCGTGCCTGGATTTGGACGGTGAGGTTGAACTATATGTTCACAAATAGTCGGTACCGCATGCATAGAGTCCCATTGCATAATGAATGTATGGCATATAATATGAATGGATGTATTCCAGTATTATATGTGTATTGTGTGTTGTGTTATTGATGTTGAATATGGTTGAGAATCTACTGTTGAGTATGATATTTGAACGAATATTGCTGTTGCTGACTGCGTAGTCTGATTAGGGTGAATTAATGTGTTAATTACTTGGCATTACATATTGTTCTATAATGCTTATTATATTGATTGAGGAACTCACCCTTACGCCTATTTTTCAGGTAACGAGAAATGAGTTGAGTAGAAGCTAATGCTTGGAGTCTAGAGTAGTTTCTTATGGGTCATGCTCTGATAGATGTAACATCGGGAGGGAATGTTTTAATTAATTTGATATTGGTTGTTGGATGATTTACATGTATAGTGTTACATGTTTTACATTGATGTTGAATTTGATTCCGCTGCGAATTATGCAAAAGACCTTATTTTGATTTAAATAAATGAGCATGACAGGATATTTGATGAATGTAGTGAAATGATTGTGTGACACCCTTCGGGGCATAATTACTCTGATGAATATATGTGTATTTTAATTATAATAATTTGGGGTATTTAGAAGGGTGTTACAACTCCCGCCGGTGAAGACGAATTTCTAACCGGTACGGCAACCTTCCGTATGTTTAACACCGAGTACTCTCTAACCCAAAACCAATTGAGTACCATGCTACAATTTCCCACAGAAGGTCTGCTGCATGCCAGAATCCCTCCAACCTCAAACTGGAACACAGTTGGCGTTTTTGGCCTTTTTAAGAAAATTTCCGGTATAGATACCTACAACTGGGAAGAACTCCTTCTCTCCCATATACATAACCCCACTATCCGGTACTTTATCCGCATCTTGCAAAACACAGTTTTTGGAAGGCCAAACAACAGCAAGGTCAACTCAAAGGAACTATTTTTCCTCCAGTGCGTTTTCGAACCAGGAACAAGGTGATCATCCGCCTACACAACAGTCAGTCCCGCTCAACCCTTCCGGCAATACAACTGGCCCATCCTCCCAACGTCGTCGACGAAGAAGGCCTGCAACCAACGACGACATTATGGATGCTATCGATGGAATGCAGGCACAGAATGTCGAGATGCTGCAGATGATGCGTCAAATGCAACAACAACAGGACGCTAGGAATGCCATAACCGACCAGCGGTTTACTGAGTTGTTCAGCAGGTTCGACAACTTAGACTTACGTCAGAGATCACCAGGTCCAAGAACCAGAGGCGGAAGACAACCTTAGTTGTAGTTTCCTTTTCCTTTCCATATTGTATTTCATTTCCTTAAAACATTGGGGACAATGTTTAATTTAAGTATGGGGGGGAAAACTTGTTTCTTCCATTTCCATTTTTCAAGTATGTTACCTTCCCTTTCATTGTTATTTCCCTTTCTTATTATCTGAAAAAAAAAAAAAAATATATTATTTTAAGTTAAGTCCCTAGTGTGAAATATTTCTATTATCTATTCCCCTCAATTTTCTTGAGCCATAACAAAACAAATTTTAACACACCCAATAAGTATAAAGGTTGCTTACTTTATAAAACTTGAGTGAAATCAAGACAAAAAAAATCATTACCATAACAACGCTCTGAGAACCTCAACATGTTAGATCAGGATAAGTACCTATTATACCGATTCCTCGAACTTTTAGCTTTAGAGTAACCCCGAGTAGTTTATACGAGAAGTCAGCACCATCTTAATAGCAAACTACGTGGAGAGCCGATGAATATAAGTGAATGATCCCCAAAGTAACATAAAATATGAATATATCAGGAAATGCACTGATTAAATTAGGTGATCCTTACCAGATCATTTAATCTAAAAGTTGCAGATCATGCAAAAGCACAATATGAAAGATCCATTATGAGTTGGTTCAGTAGGTATCTGGTACTGAACTCGGTAGGGCGGACTACGGTTCGATCCCCCACGATTTGCAATGGACTGAATAACGAAGTTATCCGACTTATGTACCAGAACTTCTAGCTAAAAGCGGATCAGAATCACTAACCGGTTACTCCACTATGTGCGCGAAAAGATAAAGGGCTTAATGTGATTTCGCTAGAATGAAAGCGGGTGAAATAAAAGTAAAGGAACTAGGATAACTATAATGGCATTACTTGAACTGATTTGCATAAGGTAGGGTTATCTAAGTTGTAACGGTAGTTGTTGATGTCAAGATTAAACTCAAATTGCTTCTAAACAAAATCCATTTGCAACCTATTACGAATTGATGTGTGTTTTGAAACTTCGCCTGGCTAAATTTTTGAAAACGATTTCTATACTGAATTTTGCTTGAGGACAAGCAAAGATCTAAGTATGGGGGAGTTTGATAACACGAAATTATATCATATTTAGGACTTAATTCCATTAAATTCTATGACTATTTATTTCGGTTTACTGCATTTTATGAGATATTACGTGGTATTTTCTTCCTATTTGTCTCAGGTAGTCTATTTTGAAGAACAAGTGAAAATGGAAGAAAAGGAGGTGCAAAAAGGAGAGAAAAGGAACCAAATGCCAAAGCCCAGCCCAAAGCGCACAAGTCACCAATGTTGTGCCTGTGACGGACGTCACAGGGTGCGTGACGAGCGTCACGCAAAGCAGCCTTGTGACGGACGTCACACATGGTGTGACGAGCGTCACACCGTTCCACTATTTTTTTGGCGCAAGTAACGCCCTCAGAAGACTTGAAGAAGAGACGTTGAGGAGTTTGTGTCCTATATCCACGCCGTGCATTTAGCCACGTTGAAGAACTTGAGAAACGGAAAGCAGTTACCAGCACCAATATAAATAGCTATCTCTAAAACCTAAAAGGGTTCCTCGGTTTTTCCACGCTCATATTGCCGAAGCTTTGCCAATTTTCTTTTCACACTTTTGCTTATTTTTTCTTTTCTAGCAACTTAACATCGTTTATTTTATTTATTTCTTTTGCAAGTTCTACATTCTTTTCCCTTGCGATTTACCTTTTCCCTTTTAGCATTTAGATATTTTCGCATAATAGTTTCTACACCGGAAACTATTGTGCAACTTTTTATCGGATCTAACCTTACGTTAGATTCTAGTTTTATTTCCTTGGTTTAATTTATTGTTTAATTGAAGAATCGAAGAACAAATCCTACCGGCTTGTGGTGGAGTGTTCAAGACTATTGTATTACGCATTCAGGTTCTTTAATCATTATTTAATATTTTATTTTATTATTTATCTATATTATCTGCCTGGAATGAGTCTGTTTATGCATGATATGTATGCTTGTTTATTTAGCATGTCTGGCTAATTCGCCTAGGTATCGGTATGTAAAGTAAGCAGAATAAGGGATCAAGACTGAGTCGGTCTATTTAAACTTAAAATTAAAATCAATCTTTTTACGGTCTCAACTTACAGGTTTAATAACAAGATTTTTACAAAAAGTAAAGGACATAAAGAAGTTAAAATCAATAGAGCGAGAGTTTGAGGTTTTAACTGGACAGTGTAAGTTAGGCATTAATTCTAGATCAGGGCGAGAGCAAGTTTTAGAGTTAATTAAATTCTGACCTTTTCCAAAAAGTATTTTTAAAGATTGAATGTGAGGACGAGAGTTAAGCATTTGGATTTAATTGTATAACCTAAGTCAACAGAGCGAGAGTTTGAGATAAGGGTGTTTAAAACGGTCAGTGTTTTCTTAAAAAGAGTTTCTGCAACTTTATTGCTTTCAAAATATGGTTTTTGACTTAATTATAAGTGACAGCTACATTAATATAAAATCATGGTTTATTCAACAGAGCGAGAGTTTGAGATAAAACCTTTAACCAATAAAGTTAACTGAAACGATTTACTTTAAAACCAAGAAACCGACAAAGACTTGATTCCCTAGTTTTGACGAACTACATACCGATATCCGTTTTATTAATATTTAATCTAGATCTTAGTTTAGCCTTTAGTTTTTCCCCAAACAATCAAACATTTTTCACCTTAGATTTACGTAGTAACCTTAGATAACGGTATATCGATTCATAAGTCCCTGTGGGATCGATATCTTTTAAAACTACGCGATAGAACTGTGCACTTGCAGTTTGTATCCCATTCTCGACTCACGCAGTCGAGCGATCAACACACCCGATTACCAAATTTCAAAACACCATTCTCATCAACTCTGAATTCGCCACCTTGACCTTGATTCACTAGAGTCAACTTATCAACCAAAAACATATCGGATTTCTGACCCTTTCTAATCTCATCCAGAATACCACTCGTTAACTTCAACATTCCCAATTTAACACTATTGTGAGTACTCTCACACACCAAACACAAGTCTCTAAACTGCTCAATTAAATCCAATTCCTTAACCATTAACATAGACATATGCAATGATTTCCGACTCAATGCATCAGCCACTACGTTTGCTTTACCCGGATGGTAATTCAAACCAAAGTCATAATCCTTCAGAAACTCTAACCATCTCCTCTGTCTCATATTCAGCTCTTTCTGATCAAACAAATATTTTAAACTTTTATGGTCACTGAAAACCTCAAATCTTGACCCGTACAAGTAATGCCTCCATAACTTCAGAACAAATACCACAGCTGCCAACTCTAAATCGTGTGTCGGATAGTTCCCCTCATGAACCTTCAGTTGTCTCGAAGCATAAGCTACAACCTGCTTATTCTGCATCAAAACACCACCCAAACCCAACAATGAAGCATCACAGTAAACCTCAAATGGTTCCGACGGACTTGGTAATATCAGAATAGGAGCAGTAGTTAACCTTCTCTTTAACTCTTGGAAACCTTCTTCACATTTTGAATCCCAAACAAACGCTTGCCCCTTTCTAGTCAACATTGTCAACGGTAACGCCAACTTAGAGAATCCCTCAATAAACTTCCTATAGTAACCTGCCAGTCCAAGAAAACTTCTTATTTCAGAAACTGACTTCGGAGCTTCCCACTTAGATACCGCTTCTATCTTAGAAGGATCAACAGCAACACCACCTCTTGAAACCACATGACCAAGAAAACTAACCTCTTCTAACCAAAATTCACACTTGGACAGTTTAGCAAATAACTTCTTTTCTCGTAGAACTCCTAAAACCACTCTCAAATGTTCAGCATGCTCTTCTTCAGATTTCGAATACACCAAAATATCGTCAATAAACACCACAACAAACTTGTCTAGATACGGATGGAAAATCCTATTCATATACTCCATAAATACTCCAGGCGCATTAGTCACACCAAAAGGCATTACAGAATACTCATAATGTTCATACCTTGTTCTGAAAGCAGTCTTCTGAATATCCTCAGTTTTCACATGTATCTGATGATAACCCGATCTCAAATCTATTTTGCTGAACACACTCGCACCAACCAACTGATCCATCAAATCATCAATCCTCGGCAAAGGATACCGATTCTTGATCGTCACTTTATTCAGTTGCCTGTAGTCCACACACAACCTCATAGTACCTTCTTTCTTCTTAACCAATAACACTGGTGCCCCCCACGGTGACACACTCGGACGAATAAATTTCTTATCCAACAGATCTTCCAGCTGACTCTTCAATTCAGTTAACTCAACAGCAGACATACGGTACGGAGCCATCGATATCGGCCTAATACCAGGTACCAAATCAATCGAGAACTCAACGTCACGCTCTGGCGGTAATTCATTCACTTCTTCAGGAAACACATTAGGAAAATCACACACCACGGCTAGATCGCAAATCGCCAGTTTATCTTTAGCCTCCAAAGTTGCTAACAGCATAAACAACTTTGCCCCATCTGCTACTGCCTCATTCACCTGCCTTGCTGATAGAAACAAACTCTTTCCTTCCTCAATCTTAGGAAAGATCACAGTCTTATCAAAACAGTTGATAGAAACTCGGTTAAACACCAACCAGTTCATACCCAGGATAACATCAATCTGCACTAGTGGAAGACACACGAGGTCCATCCCAAAGTCTCTACCAAAAATACTCAAAGGGCAATTTAAACAAACTGAAGTAGTAGTCACTGAACCCTTCGCAGGAGTATCAATCACCATACTCCCATGCATCTCAGATATCTCTAATTTAAGTTTCACAGCACAATCCAAAGATATAAAGGAATGAGTCGCACCTGTGTCAATAATAGCTACAAGAGGAAAGCCATTAATATAACACGTACCTCGGATCAAACGATCATCTGCAGAAGTCTCAGAACCCGATAAAGCAAAGACCTTGCCTCCCGACTGGTTCTCTTTCTTCGGCTTAGGACACTGCGGACTGATATGACCCACCTCTCCACAGTTGAAACAAGTCATAGTCTTCAACCGGCACTCTGCAGCCAAGTGACCACCTTTGCCACACTTGAAACACTTCTTCTCAGTACTGGTACACTCATGGATACGATGTCCAGCATGACCACATCTGTAACACTTAGCAGGGGCACTGGAGTCTCCCCCACTAGGTCTCTTCATCCCACTCTGTCTCTGGAAACCTTTGCCAGCTGCATACGGCTTCCCACGATCATTCCGATTCTTGCCTTTCCTATCAACCCTCTGCTGATAGCTCTCCGCTCTGGCCTTGGTATCCTGTTCAAAAATCCTACAACAGTCAACCAAGTCAGAAAACACTCTAATCCGCTGATACCCAATAGCCTGCTTGATCTCGGGACGTAACCCGTTCTCAAACTTCACACATTTTGAAAATTCCCCAGTAGCCTCATCATAGGGAGTGTAATACTTCGACAGCTCTGTGAACTTAGCAGCATACTCAGTAACAGACCGGTTGCCCTGCTTCAATTCTAAGAACTCTATCTCTTTCTTTCCTCTGACATCCTCTGGGAAGTACTTCCTCAGGAATCTCTCTCTGAACACCGCCCAAGTGATCTCAGCACTCCCAGCAGCTTCCAACTCAGTGCGGGCAGCAACCCACCAATCATCTGCTTCCTCTGACAGCATATGCGTACCGAACCTGACCTTCTGGTTATCGGCACACTCAGTCACTCGGAAGATCCTCTCGATCTCCTTCAACCACTTCTGAGCACCATCTGGATCGTATGCTCCCTTGAACATTTGAGGATTGTTCTTCTGGAACTCACTCAGTTGACGAGCAGCTCCCAATCCCATAACATTCGGATTCCCTCTAAGTACTCCAGCTAGCATACCCAGAGCCTCAGCAATCGCAGCATCGTCTCTACCTCTTCCAGCCATCTCTATTCTGAAAACCCAACAAGCTAAAACAATAAGTACTGATAGGGTTACACAACACCTATCACATACAGGGAAACAGAATAATTACGACTCGACTCGACCGACTATGCTCTGATACCACTAATGTAACACCCTTCTAAAATACCCCAAACATTAATTAATTCAACAAAATATAAATCAGAGTAGATATGCAATTTAAGGGTGTCACACTTGACACTTCACACCATTCACCATAATAACTTGTCATGCTCAATTATTAATCAAAATAAAACATTGCATAATTCGCAGCGGATAGAGATCTAATCAATCATGCAACCCATGTAACACATTACATGTAAAGTTGTTCAACAACCAAAATGAAACAAAGTAAAACATTCCGTCCCGATGTTACATCTACCAGAGCATGACCCACTAAGGAACTACACTAGACTCCAAGCACTAGCTTCTACTCAATCACTGCTCGTTACCTGAAACATAGTTGTAAGGGTGAGTTCCTCAATCGATATAATAAGCATTATAAAATATCATGTAATCCTAAGTAAATTAACATATTTCATCACCCTAACCATATCACATATTCAGCAACGGCAACATCAACTCAAAATCATAATCATACTCAACCCAACACAAAACACACGTATAATATTGGAATACATCCATTCATATTATACGCCATACATATATTATGCAATGAGACTCCATGCATGCGGTACCGACTATTCGTGAACATATAGTTCAACCTCACCGATCAAATCCAGATACGGCTACCAAGCTCACTAGTCCCACTCATTTGAGACCTAGTGACTCACATCACTAATTCCTCACCATGGGAATTAGCTACCACCCCAAGGGCTATGCTATGCACGCTAAATCACCTAGCATGCAAACATCAACAACAGTCCACAATAATTCACTCACCAATTCCTCACCATGGGAATTAGCTACCACCATAAAGGCCATATTATGCACACTAAATCACCTAGCATGCAACCATCAACAATCCACAATGGACATATGCTCACACTCTAAGCCATAAACAGTCCATTCACAATAGCATACATAATAGATATATTCATAACATTATGCACACCATCATACATCATCAATACAATTTATCACAGAATCATATTATGTCATGCCACATAATCAATCACAGTATTAGCACACTCTACTAATACCTACACTGCTCAAAACAACGGGAAATTGATCCCTCCTATATCATACACCAATATAGGCCAATCATCAATTGTTCACAATATTTAAAATATCAGTTTTTCTACTTTTCAAACAGTGTTAACCGGTTAACGCCCTGGGTTAACCGGTTAACGCAACACAGAACACGCTTCCTGGCACATTTCAACAGTGTTAACCGGTTAACACCCTGGGTTAACCGGTTAGCGCAAACAGAACAGCAAATTTTCATAAATCACAACAGTGTTAACCGGTTAACACCCTGGGTTAACCGGTTAACGCAAGACAGACAGCAATATTTTCACAATTCATAACAGTGTTAACCGGTTAACACCCTGGATTACCCGTTAACGCAAGACAGAAAGCTGTTCCTGCGCTAACACGAAGCAGAATGCAGAATTCTCCGCATTTCTCGCCGTTGGAGGACTTCCGGACCTCCGATTCCGATTCCGTAAAAAGCTACACGTTTGGAAAATCACGACTCACCCAAATACAGATTCAATTACAAGTTTAACATAACTTATTCATCTCAATTTTCAGCATTCATCATCCAAATTAGGGTCAAATCAATGGCTTATTACTACCCATTACATGTTAACCCATAATACCCATTAAACGACGATAAACCCCCCTTACCTGAGTTAATCCGGCAATCCTTTAGCTTCAAGCTTTTCCCCTTCTTCAACCCTCGTTCTCTTGCTCTTCCTCTTTGCCCTTTTCTCACTTTCTGTCGCTTCTCTGGTTTTCACGTGAAAAAACCCTTTTTACCAAATGGAACTCTTTATATATATTCCAACTTTATTATTCCAATAATAATAATTTCCAAATAATATTCCAATAATAATCCAATTATTTAATTAAATTAATAAATATACTATTAACTTAATTTAAATAATTATCATATTTTATCGGGGTGTTACAGTATACATGGTTGAAGAGTAATGTACAACTCAATACAGTTGCAGCCTGAATGTTCATGACTAACAAACATGTATTCAACATCTTCATTGTCTTGTACCTTAAGGGGGAAATACTTGCATTGACTATTCTAAAAAAATATTGGATTTTGATATGTGATCTTTAACACAATACCCGATCCTATACATGATTGTATTCTTTTTTTCAAATGCAAGAAGGTTGCATTTCTCTTGATCGTGAGTCTAATGGTATCGGTGTTTCGAAAACAAAAACCATATAGCTCAGACTCGTATGTTTCACCGTTGCAGTGAACGTTGACACTGTATAATGATGAAGATGACATTGTGCAGATGAAAACTATTTTCTTACTGCAGATGAATGTGAGTGAAGTGTCTTGGATGTTGATAGTAAGACACTTAAATAGAGGAGTGAAGTGTCTCACATGCTAGCTAGTTCGAAGTGACGTGTCGCGCATGCAAGCTACTCTGAAGTGACGTGTCGCACATGCAAGCTACTCCAAAATGATGTGTCAACCATGCAAGCTACTAAGAAGTGACATGTTCAGCATGCAAGAGAGAGGACAACCACGTGTCAGACATGCAGACACACACTCCAAATGAATTGGCGCCCCCACTCATTCCTTGCACATGGGCGCCAATTTAAGTGGAGACACATTCTCAAAGCATGCATTCAGGCCTCGAAACCAAGCAATCAGACCTAGGTCTTGCATGCATGTCCCTATGGAGGCGCCAATTTGAATGGCGACCCCTCTTAAAGGTTGTACATGGTCGCCAATTCAAGTAGAGACACCATGCAAGCACAACTTTTCATGCTCCCATCCATTTGCCTATAAATACATCCACTCCATCAACACTTCTTCCACACCATCACTCTCACTACTTCTTCTACAATAATTCATCTACAATTTCATCTGTAACAACTTCTTGTAGTTTTATCTACACCAACCCCCCGACAAAATGTCTATCCTCACAATGGGCGAATCACATGGAGGAACGGTTGCAAACATCGCAACATATGTAAGTTTTTTCTTTTGTTAACTTTTTATCTTTCATCTTCACCAACCCCCTTTTATTTTAACATACCAACTTAGTCAAGTTTTTTGTTCTTTCTTTTATAGGATGTATCAAGGTTCCGAACTCGGGTCCACAAATATGTCCATATGGACCCGATGATTCAACCTTATGTTGAACTCGCCGTTTTGGTCATATAAGCAAGATTTTGTCTTGGTCCATAGATAACAAATTTATTCTAGCTTTATGCGAAAGATGGAGACCAGAGACACACACATTTTGGTTCCCAACCGGTGAGTGTACCGTGACGTTAGAAGACGTCTACATGCTTTTGGGACTACCCATTGAAGGTAAGGCTGTTAATGGTAAAACCAACTATGCAAATTCAATTTGCATGGATCTCTTGCAGACTGATTTGTTAGATGATAACGTAAGAGGTCAAGGTATACTACTTTCACGCCTTAAGTCGTACTATAATAGTTTATACTTAGATGAGCATTCTACCGAAGATGCTTGAATAATAAAAACTAGGTGTTACATTATGATGTTAATTGGCTCGTTTTTATTTCCCGAAGGTAGTGGTTCTAGCATGCATATTATGTATTTACCTCTACTTAGACATGTAGATAGAATACGAAGTTATAGTTGGGGATCTGCTTGTCTAGCCTATCTCTATAGCTCCTTGTGCAAAAACTCACACAAAGACACATCTACATTTTCCGGATGTGCTGTTTTACTACAAGCATGGGGTTGGTCAAGACTACCGTCTCTAGCACCCGTCAATAACAACCCTTTCACATTTTCGTATGCCCAAAAGTAAGTTGTTTAAATTGCTATATCTTTACTTACTTCTTTAAAGATTATTACCTCTAACTAATATTTTTTGACTTTTTCGTGTAGATGGTCTGCACGTGGTATGAGTTACAACAGATGTCCAAGACACTGTATTACTCAATATCGCAACCTATTAGATCACCTTCGACCGACATACATAAGAAAAATAACTTAATTATTTCATTATATTTTGTTAACTTCTTCTACCTTGACTATAATCCAATCTTCTTTTACATTTCAGTTTATTTGGCGTCCATACCTTAATTTGGATCATGACCATCAAGTCAACGCTGAAGACGCGGCCGTATGGACTGCATGCACACCGATAATACGGTTCACAACTGTGGAGATGCACAACAGTGATCGCGTGAAGCTGCAGTTCGGTATGCCCCAAAATATCCCAGATCCCCCAGCTAGCCTAGGAGAATGGCATCTGCGCAAAGTTAACGACCAATGGAACTTCAATCCAGGGCAAAGCTTCGCAAGATCGGAGTGTCGCAAATGGAAGCACCGTCATGACCATGTGTTAACTGACGCAGTCATGCCAACTGAAGAAAAACCAAGTCGTACTTATATGGCTTGGTACAGATCGGTTGGTTTTCAGTTCATCACCGAGGATATGTACTTCTACGACCCACGTCAAATGACTTACACACCTGACACCTCAACATCAAACCCCTAACAACAGTGTCAGACCGGATACACACAACCCCCTGTCCGTCAAACGTTCCGTTCAACCAACACACAAACATACAACCAAAACATTCCATACACCTAACCCCAATACCAAGAGCATATCTCATACCACCACCAACAAATTGACCATCAACCTGAGACTCAACATCGCTTCGCACCCACCCCATCACCCTACCAAAGTCGCCTAAGCCAGAACACCCAACGATCATTTAACACCAACCGCACCTCCTCCTACCGTAGCCAAGAAGCCCAAACCTCACAAAACCAAAACATCCAACAACCATATCTCTACCAAACACCCCAACAACCTTTCCAACCTTTCCTCGACGCATCGTTCACACCCATGTCTCCCTTCAACCGTCTCGGTTGCCCATCAATGAGTCAACCACATCCCAACTTCTCTGGCATGGGTCATGAGCTTAGCTACGGCGGTACACCATCGATGCATACTGAAGACTATGCCGACTTGTCTGACTACCTCAACGGACCTTCTCCTGTAGTTGGTAGTGACGCTCCTGGCCCCTCAGATGCTCAAACACCGGTACCGAATCGTCAACGTGAGTTAGGGCCACGGGTTAGGGTAGCTAGAGGATGTGGGACCGGAGGTCGGTTAGGTGATCCCGGTCATCACCATTAGGTTTCTTTGTGTAAACGACAAATTTTATTAATATCAATTGGTCCTATATCAAATTTATCTATCACGTATACCATTTACCAAAAAAAATTGCATTTTAGGAGGAGTCTCCAATTGAATTGGTGCCTCCTCTTAAACCCTACACAAGGGCGCCAATTGGATTGGCTATGGCACCTGCCCTAGTCAATCCAATTGGCGCCTCCATTCAATTTTTAAGAGGAATCTCCAATTCAATTGGCGACTCCTCCTAAAAGTGGGGTAGTTTGGGAATTTTTTTGAAACCATTGGTATTTTGGAAATTTCCTTGAAAAAGTGGGTTATTTTCGTAAAAAATCCCAATTTTTTATCACATTTATCATCCATTGGAAAATTTTAATGTTATTATCGTTTAAAATATTTTTAATTTAAAAAATAATAATTTTTAATATTTAAAAAAAAATAATATTAAAAAATCGATATAGAGAAAATATGAACCAAATTCCAACTTAACTAAGAAATACTAGAACCATGTTATAAATATGATTAGTTAATTATGATTCAATTTACCTAAGTTTTGGTTCGATTAACTGCAGTTTGGTTTGATTATTAAATTATTTGATAAATTATAGTTCGGTTTACGAATCAGAGATAACGGTTCGGTTCGATTTTATAGTTCAGTTGAATTGTATGAATTTTTTGAACAACCCTAATCTTAATGATTGAGAATTATTTCACCAACGACAATTTGATCTTCTTTTTTACTTTAGTTAATTATGGTATTTTGAGATTTATGCGTATATAATTGTTTTGAGGAAGTTTTGAATGTATAGTAGTATCACATTACATAATTTGTTGTTTTGGGAATTAGTTGTAAGTAGTAACAACTCTAGTGAATGAGAGAGAAAGGAAGGCGTGGAAGCAAGATTAGGTGACTAGGAAGCAAGATTAATTTTCTGATTTACTTTCATAAAGATTATATAATTTAAATATAAGAATGTATGAATGTATAAGGATGTGTATACATAAATATTATATTATAAAAAGTTAGATATCAAAAATTGTAAATTTATAAATACTAATTTGATCACATGACTAATTATGATTTTATATAATATAAAAATTTGTAAAAATTCAATTTATAAATTTAAAATTTTAGAGGAAGTCACAATTAGATTCAAGTAACTTAATTTTATTTGTTTGTCAGCTATCTACCTGTTATTGAAACATGACAGCATATTTCCTTATTTACCCTTCTTGATTTTTCACAATTACATTACAAAATATACATAAGTGTAATTAACATATTAAAATGGTATAATTGTTCACAAATGTTCCTCGCTGCAACGTGTCAACATACCATTGGTTCAAAATATTACCATGTCATAATTCAAAACTTTACCTTTCTAAATTTTCCCTCTCTTTTCTTTCAAAACATCATATTGTGTAACATATACACTCACATGACTTTCCTACATAGTACTTTGTTTACATTTATGTAAGTTGAATGTTTTTTCACCGTTAGTTACTGTCATACTTTTTCATACAACCATTGAAGCATATTTGACTTATATCTTCATCATTATTCTCTACATACTATCATGCTTTTTCATATAACCATTTGAAATATTTATCATACATGTGTTTATCAAGAATTTTCTGCATATTGTCGTGCTTTTTCAAATAGCCATTTGAAATATTTGGCTTATATGCTTTATCATGAATTTTTTGAACATTGTCATACTTTTTCAAATATTGTCATAGTTACAACCATTTCAAATATATGCCGTATATCTTCATCATGATTTTCCTGCATTACTATCGTGCTTTTTAATACATATTTTTTGCATTTTCTCTCTAATTTTACGGGCATTATGTGACTTAGAGCCTATCTACACATACGAAGGCACATATGATATCAACACTTTAGTTACAGGCAGGGAAGTTGTTGGTTTTGCTCCCTTTTTAGACAACTACTTAAAGAAGTAGAATGTGAAAGTTGAAAAGGGTTACTCTATAGACACCATTGGTTCATATTCTTGTCATTAAGTGCAAAAAAATAATATTCAATAAAAAGATGTATTGAAAAAAATAGGTAAAAGTTGTTGTTTTTTATTCCTCAGCATTATATTAAATTATATAGTGAAGATATAATTATTACATTTGATTTTCTCCTTAATGAAGAATAAAGAAAAATAAAGGTAGTATTAAAGACAATAATAAAACCGAAAATAATATATTTTCTAACACACACACACCCTAAAGTTGATGCATAGATATCTATCATACCCAACTTGTCTATCAAATGCTCAAAAGTAGGTCTTACCAAACTTTTGGTCAGGATATCCGCAGTTTGCTGACTTGAAGTCACGAAGGCTAGACATATGATTCCAGCATCTAACTTCTTCTTTATGAAGTGTCGATCAATCTCGATATGCTTGGTTTTGTCATGTTGAATTGGATTATGAGCTATGCTAATAGCATCTTTACTGTCAGAGTATAATTTTAATGGAAACTCAATTTTCATCTTAAGTTCTTCTAGGACTCTAAGGATCCATAATCCTTCACAAATACCTTGAGACATAGCTCTAAACTCGGCCTCTACACTACTCCTTACTACAACTCCTTATTTCTTACTCCTCTATGTCACAAGATTACCTCAAACATAGGTACAATATCTAGAGGTTGATCTTCTATCTGTGACTGAACATGTCCAATCAGCACCGGTGAAGATAGCCACATTTCTTTCACTAGTCTTCTTAAAAAATTATCCTTTTCCAGGATTTCCCTTCAAATATCTCAGTATCATATAGAATTCCTCAAGATGTTCCTCGAAAAGAGAATACATAAATTGACTCACTACACTAACTGAGAAAGCAATATCAGATCGGGTATGTGACAAATAAATCAATTTCCTAACCAATCTCTGATATCTTCCAGTATCAACAGAAACATCACATTCTCCCCAAGGTTTAGCATTAGGATCCATAGGGGTATCTGCAGGACGACATTCACACATTCATGTTTCTTTCAACAAGTCTAGAATGTATTTATGTTGTGAAACCACAATACCATTCTTTGACCGAGCAACCTCCATACCTAGAAAATATCTCATGAATCCCAGGTCCTTGATTTCAAAGTCTACTGCCAATTTCTCTTTTACTATTTCTATTTCCACTATATCGTCTCCATTAAAGACAATATCATCAACATAAACAATCAGGACATCAACTTTCCCATTGTGGGAGAACTTTGTGAACAAGGTGTGGTCAGTCTGTCCTTGAATGTACCCTTGTTTCTTCATGGACTGAGTGAATTTTTCAAACCAAGCTTTAGGGGACTGCTTTAATCCATACAAGGACTTATTTAGTTTGCACACATTTGATCCAAATTTGTTTTCAAATCCATGAGGAATGTCCATATATACTTCTTCTTCTAGATTGCCATTAAGAAAGACATTCTTAACATCTAACTGATGCAGAGGTCAATCTATGTTAGTAGCAAGAGACAAAAGAATTTTGACAGTGTTCAATTTTGCAACATGAGCAAATATCTCTGAGTAATATATACCATAGGTATGAGTAAATCCTTTAGCCACCAAGCGAGTCTTGTACCTTTCAATTGACCCATATGAATTATACTTCACAATAAACACTCATTTGCATGCAACTGTCTTCTTGCCATCTGATAGTGATGTAACACTCCAAGTTTTTTTCTTTTCAAGAGATTTCATCTCCTCAAGTACAACTTCCATCCACTTTGGAATTTCTAGAGAAACCTGTACACTTTTTGGAATTTCTACATTAGACAAATTTGAGGTGAAGGTAGACATAGATGAAGACAAATTTGAATATGATATAAAATTGGACATGTGATGTTTAGTGCAAGATCTAAAAGGTTTTCTAATGGCAACAAGATCATCTATATAGGATACATAATACGACTCTCAGAAACAGAGATAGACTTACATTTCCTTTTGTAAGGAAGTTGATCATTTCCCGGTTCAGATTTCTGACAGTGTTGAGATATGGACTAGTCCCTTCCTTTATGGTTCTTTTTCACAAAAACCTTTCCTTTCCAAGTCCTGTTTCCTAATTCAAATTTGTTTTCTTGAAGTGACTCATTATTTTGTGGCATTTTCAATTAGATCATCATTATCGTCATTTTCAGGATTCTCATTGTTTTTTACAAGAGAAAATGTAGGCTCGGATTCACAAGGTTCCTTACTCATAACATGAGTAGGATCAGATAAATAATTATGGCCATTTTCTGTTGGTGCAGGTGTAAAAGTCTCAAAATTTTGTGATACTAGCAAAATATATGTTATTTAAAAAACCCATGTCCTAAATTTGAAATGAGTCTTCGTTTATCACCCCCCCCCCCCCCCCCCTTGAAGATGAATGTCATCAAAAAAATGTTTATTTTTCAAAGAATGTAACATCCATAGTGACAAACATATTCTTATTTTTTGGATCAAAACATTTATATCCTTTTTGGGTTAGGGAGTATCCAACAAAGACACATTTTATAGCACGTGGCTCAAGTTTTCCAACATTTTTATGTTCATGAACAAAGGTTGTGCAACCAAAGATTTTTAAAGTCAAATTAGTTAAAACACGAGTACTAGGAAAACATTCTTTGAAGACATTAATTGGAGTTTGAAAATTGAGAATTTTGGAGGGAATTCTGTTAATTAAATACGCAGCTGTTAAAACAGTTTCTCCCCACAAATAATTTGGTACTTTATTCGAAAAAAGTAGAGCTCTAGCAACCTCTAGTAAATGTCTATTTTTTTTTCGACCACTCCATTTTGTTTAGGAGTATTAGGACATGAACTTTCATGTAAAATCCCATTTTATAGAAAAAAATCATCTAGGATGGTGTTAACATATTCTTTATGATTATCACTTCTAAATACATGTATATTTGTTTGAAATTGGTTCTACGCCATTGAAAAAAATTCTTTACAGCTTGACAAAAATTTGATTTCCCTTTTAACAAGTACACCTAACATACTCTTGTATGGTCATCTATAATGTGATAAACCATTTTTTGAGAGAGACTGTACTTGTACGGTTAGGGTCCTAAACTTCACTATGAATAATAGAAAAATGTTTTGATGGTTTATAAGGTTGTATTAAAAACTGGGAACGATGATGCTTTGCAATCTCACATGTTTCACATTTAAATGAAGAAAAGTTCTTATTGTGAAATATCTTAGGAAACAAGTGTTTTAAGTAACGAAAACTAGGATGACCTAATCTTAAATGTCATACAATAATATTGTTATCTTTATTATTCAAAACAGAAAAAGATTCAAAGCAGGAACTTATTGTTTTTGAAGGTAGTTGTGATGCATATCCAATGTTAAGGCAGTAGAGTCCTTCACTCTTCTTAACACTGCCAGTCATCTTCCCCGAGTTTAAATCTTGAAAGACACCGTGAGATCGGAAAAAATTAGTATGACAATTTATATGTTGGACTAATTTACTGACATACATTAAATTACAATATAAGTTTGAAACATGAAGGATATTTTTAAGATTTAACATTGGAGACAACACAACTGACCCTTTACCTGCAATGGCTAAAAAAGAGTGATCTGTGATTTTTATTTTTTGATTACCTGCACATGGACTATATAAAGAGAACAAAGTAGATTCACATGTCATGTGATCAGAGGCACCTGAATCTACTATCCAAGTATGACTGAGACTGACACTAAGAAATACATAATTACCTTTTGTTGCTATAGAGCAAGAAGGGGTTGGAGACTCGAGGAGTTTGTACATTCTGTCTAGTTGCTTCGTAGTGAGTGGAAACTGAGACGGGGGGTTGCTTCCCTTCATCAGAATTACTATCCTGAAATGCACGACCACTTTTCTTCTTCTAGTTAGGAGGTTTGTCTTTAAGCTTCCAACAAGTTTCACGTGTATGCCATTCGCGCTTGCAATGATCACACCAAGGAACTTTGTCTGACCTTCTTCCCTCGTCAAGGTTCCTAGTAGCCAGAGTTAGCCTTCAGATTCAAAGCTCCGTGGTGTCTTTCCCATCATAGTTCCTTGTCGTGTCTCCTCCCTTCTTATTTCTACAAAAGTTTTACAAAGAGTTGACAATGGTACTTTTCCTAAAACTCTACCTCTTACCTCATCAAGGTCTTTATTGAGCCCAACGAGAAACATGAATACACGATCATTTTATTGCCTCTTGAGAAACAAAACATTATCTTTTGTACACCTCCAATTATAAACATAACAAAGATTTAACTTTTGCCATAGTGTCAATAGCTCATTGTAATAAGCAGTTACACTCCTGTCACCTTGTTTCGCATGCCATAACTTCGATTTTAAACCAAGAATTTGGGAGGAATTTTGAATATCAGAATATGTTTCCTTAACAACTTCCGACACATCCTTTGCGGAAGGTAAAAATATGTAACGCTTACCTATTTCGGTTTTCATAGAGCTTACCAGCCACACAATAATCAAGGAGTTTCACAACTTCCATTATTTGTAACGAGGGTCTCCTGTTGTCGATTCAACTATTGTTCCTGTTAAGAAACTAAGTTTCCCTTTGCTTCCAATACCAATCAAACGATGTAAACTCATTCATTATAATTATTCCCATTCATTTTAGGGATATTGACCTTGAGGGAGTATGAGGAACCCTCTTGATCATTATCGTGTATGTTGGAATAATTGTCACCAAAAACAATGTTGTTCCTGTTTTCATTGTTGCCGTCATTATTGCCAAAAATAATGTTGTTACTGTTTTCATTGTTGTCGTCATTACTGCCACTGTTTATGACCACCGACGGTTCCTCTTGTACGCCGTTTCCGCGGCCACCGCCGTTTCCGCGACTGACGCCTGAGTCAGGTTGCAGTTGTTCGTCATGGTTAGATCCAGTGTAGGCCTGTGATTGGGAAGGTCGTCTATTGTTGTTATTCGTCATAGGAGGCTAAACGGGTATGAGAATCAAGTTGGGTAAGAAAGTGGGTCGAGCAGAAACCCCTAACCCCACTAGTTGTGGAAAGCTTTACCGTAACCCCTAATCCAGTGCTCTTGATATCATATTGGAAAAAATAGATAAAATATGTTGTTTTTTATTCTTCAACCTTATGCTGATTTATATAGTAAAAATACAATTATTATACTTGATTTTCTCCTTAATGAAGAATAAAGAAAAATAAAGATAATATTAAAAACAATAATAAAATTGAAAATAATATATTTTTCAACCAGATGTTTTGACAAAGCAGTGAAATAAAAAAAAATTGATGATATTACATATTCTTGAAGTCTGCATCTCTTTTTTCTTTTATTGTTGAATGCTATGAAGAAGAAGCTTCTGGATTACATGTTTTTCACATTATATAACATCTTCATTTTCAATGTTTGAGACTTCTGTTTTGGCATTATGTACTCAAGTATTACCCTTATTGTGCGAAGAATCAACCTTGTGTTGAGGAAACCATAAAAATACACATACAAATAATTATACTTTAAAATATTTTTTTTCCATATAAACGGTTGGACTTGAAACCAGGACCTTCTAATTAAATTGAAAATCCCATTTCAATCAAGTAGAAAGTTTAAAATAATTTTGATAAATAAATTGTAATTTTTATTTATTATTTTATTTTAATTTATTTTAATCTCTTTCATTAAATTTTATTTTAAAATATTGTTTTGACTAATAATTAAATAAAATTAAAACATCATTCAATTTTTATAATATCTTTCAATTTTAAATTAAGTTAACAAAATATTATTAGCGTTACATCGATACATTGACGTTAAAAACTTGATTCAAAATAATTGCAATTAAGTGTGGTGTTTTAAAAGTAATGAAATTATTTATTAATTTTTATTGATTGTTATTCTACGTTTTTCTCTCATGTTCTTCTCTTAACATATATATAATGTAAAGAAAGGATAAAAAATATATAGTACAAGTAAGGCTTTGCACGTAATATAAAATAAAAAAGAACACTATTTCAAAAATCATTTTGATTTTTCTGAATTTCTGGGTTAATATTTAATAGTTCAAATAATTTTCTTGCAAGTTTTGTATCATCGGTTTATCGAGAAGAATTTGTTAAATTTTATAGGGTTAGCATATTACGTGGAAAATCTTTGAGGACAACGCGATCAGCGTGTCTCATGTTATTTAACCGATTCTTATTTTGCAGGTCTTCATAGCAAAGTCAACAATAGTCTCAAGGATTTTATGGCTATGGAAGACAATTTCAGTGATGACTCCAACCATCAGCCTCAAATCAACGATGTTGAAACTATTCTATAGCGACCAACTCTTGTTATGTCGACGATTAATTACGCTAAACAATTCTCCAATGTGTCAAAAATTGAAGTTTTCAATGGTCAGAACTTTCGCAGATAGTATGAGTGTGTTCACTTCATCCTTGACACTGAAACTAGTGTCATCTGCAACTCATAAAGTTATCGATAAATGGGCATATGCAAATAAGGTATGCTGACACACAAAGTTATCGATAAATGGGCACATGCAAATAAGGTATGCCGACACACAATATTAAGTACTCTTTCTAATTATTTGTGTGATGTCTACTGCTCTTACAAGGAAGCAAAAAAGATATGAGATTTGATAAATCTAAAGTATACCATTGAAGATGTTGGAAAACAAAAAAAAATTGATTGAAAATTACTACCATTGAAAAATGTATGAAGATAAAGATATAAAGGTGCAGATCAACGAGTATCATAAATTTTTGGAAGAACTGAAAGCTGAAAACATAACTCTGCCAAATCAATTCGTTGCTGGAATTTTTATTGAGAAGTTTCCAGAATCATGGAAGGATTACAAGAATCAACTCAAACACAAGCAAAAGCAATTACCATTGGCATATTTGATCACACACATCATTATCGAGGATACAAACAAAAAGGAGAGAAAGACTTCAAAGGCAAAAAAAAATTGTTTCTCGAGCAAATTGGTTCGAGAGTAATACTCATAATAAGATTCACAAAAAGGGGTAGGATCACAAACCTGATCATAAACTTGGTCATAGCAATCATAATAATTTTATCCCCCCGTGTTACTAATCCCATTTTTTAAAAAAGGGGATAATATTATGTGTATGGTAAGTCGGGTCATCATGCACCTCAATGTAAACATCGCAAGAGGAATGACGATCCTCCTAAAGTTAACTTGACGGAAGGAGATGATATTATTGATGTTGTCATTTCTCAAGCAAATATTATTGTATGTGCCTAATATTAGGACTAATTTAATTTATGTGGCTCTTTTGAGCAAGGGAGGGATTAAAGTGTCATTCGAATCTGACAAGATTGTAATGACAGAGAATAATGTATTTGTGGGAAAAGGTTATTGTGATTTGGGACTCCTTGTGTTGAACATTTAAAGCAAACTATATCTAGAGGAGGAAATAACTATTATATAACTTTTATAAATGATTGTTCAAGATTCACTATAATTTCTTTGTCAAAACATAAATATGAAGGAATAATTCATAAAGTACCCCCTTACTCTCCTCAATCAAATGGATTAGTGAGAGAGAAAATAGGACCTTAAAAGAAATGATGAATTATATGCTTGTTAGTTCAAATGCATCAGACAACCTTTGTGGTGAAGCTTTATTAACCGCATATTTTTTTGCAAAATAGAATTCCATATAGAATTACCGGAAAACACCATATGAATTATGGAAAGGTTATAAGTCAAATTTGAAATATTTAAAAGTGTGGGGGTGTTTAGCAAAAGTCATTTTGCCTGATCCCAAGAAAAGGAAAATAGGTTCTAAGACATCTGATTGTTTGTTTATTGGTTATGCCGAACATAATGATGTATATAGATTTCTTGTTCTTAAAAGTGGTATGCTTGCTAATATCACTAGTGTTGAAACTAAAAATATTGAATTTTTGGAAAATGTTTTTCCTTTTAAAATTGAAAATGTTGTTGATAAACCGTCTTTAGATATTTCAAATGAAAATTCAAGTTATGATTTAAGAAGAAGTATAAGACAAAGAAAAGAGACATCCTTTAGAAGTGACTTTTATACATATTTTGTTGAAAATGAACCTCAAACATTTTATGAAGCAATTTCTTCTCCTTATGCAAAATTTTGGAAATAAGCTATTAAAATTGAGAGATTCAATTTCGAATCATACTTGGATTTTGGTTGGTTTACTTAAATGAGCAAAATCAATTGGTTATAAATGGATTTTAAAGAAAAAATATTTTCCTAATAGTTCTATTGAAAAATATAAAGCTATATATATTAGTTGCAAAAGGTTTTACTCAAAAATAAAACATTGATTACTTTGATACTTTTCCTTCAGTAACTCGAATTTTATCAATTTGTGTTTTAATGGCTCTTGCTTGTATTTATAAATTGGTTATTCATCATATGAATGTAAAAACAACGTTTTTAAATGGAGATTTAGAAGAATAAATTTATATGTTATAACCCAAAGGATGTGTAGTTTCTGGTCAAGAAAATAAAGTTTGTAGATTTCTTAAATCATTATATGGTTTAAAACAAGCACCAAAACAATGGCATGCAAAATTTAATCAAGTTTTGATTAGTGATGGATTTTCATCAATTGAAGTTGATAAATATGTATACAATAAATTTGTGAATAATGAATGTCTGATTATATGTTTGTATGTTGACGACATGATATCTTTGGTACTGGCATTGATATAGTAATTAGAACTAAAAAATCTATTGCTTCCAAATTTGAAATGAAAGGTATGGGTGAAGCAAGTGTAATATTGGGAGTTAAAATCATAAAGAAGAATGATAGTATAACACTATCTCAAGAATATTATATTGAGAAACTTCTAAATAAGTTTGGTTATTATGATTAAAAGTCAATGAGTAGCCCTTATGATGTTAACTCTCAATTAAAGAAGAATAAAGGTGATCGTATTTATCAAACTCAATATGCTAAAATTATTGGGAGCTTACTGCATTTAATGAACTTTTCTCGACCTGATATTGCATATGCAGTTGTCGTACCTCGAAAAATGAGAACACGATGCTCGCGAAGTGCAATCGCACGCTCGCATGATGGACTTAACAGAGTCGCCACCGAACTTTATTTATTCCCAAGGAGGGGAAGGGAAAATATCGATAAAAATCCTAAAATAATGACAATGATATTGGTCGTCACAAGAAAATCGGGGTTTGGGAGTCGATTACACAAGGGGAATGTATTAGCACCCCTAATGTACGTTGTACTCAACGGGAACCATTTGGTTAGTTGTGCGCGTTAGTGTTAGCTTAGAAAAGTTAGGCTTCTTGAGTTATTAAAAGGGAAAAGGATAGGACAAAAAGGTGTGATGGAGAACTCAAGGCTACATAGTTCTAGGTAGAAAATGTTTGTTTGTTGATCGATTTTAGCGAAAGCTACTTTGTGTCAATCGATAGAAAAACATTGCTTGCTACCCAAAACAAGTGGAGAACGGAACATTTTCATCATGACTAAATTGATTTACAAATAAACATTCGCGGGCAATGTTTCTAGCTTGCTCACACGTTCAAGTGGACGAAACATTATTTTTGCATCGTCTCGAGACAAAATATCTTTCGTTTATGAAAAGAGTTTAAGGATCAATCGCACGGTGGTGAGAAAAAAGTTTTATTGGTTGGATGTGTTTTGAGTAATGGCGAGAACTTGAATGGGCGAGATATTTATCTCGAATCCTAGCCTCTAGAGCTCGTGATATCCCTCACATTCCTTTTCCATCTTATTTGCAAAAGGGTTTGATATTTTTAGATGTTTTGAGGTTTACTTGAGAAAAGGTCTAAAGAAGTCGCATTGATAGTTTCAAATGATGGTGAGAACTAGGATGGGCGAGATATCCATCTCGAATCTTACCCTCTAGAGCTCGTGGTATCCATCATGTTCCGTTTCCATCTTTATTGAAAAGTGTTTGATAAGAATTAAGTGTTTTTTATTTTCATTGGGAAAATGGATTAAGGTTGGATCAAGAATTTGATTAACGATTGTAAAATGGTTTGACAAAATGGTTTGAGAGTTTGAAAATGGTGGAAGATGAAAGGTTTGAGAAATTGGTACTGGTAGAAATGGATTGAAAAGAAAGGTTTGAAATGTTTTGGTCTTTAAGAAAAATACTCGACGTTGGATCGAGTTTTTATTTTTGTTCTTTTGGGAAAATGGTTGATTTTACTCTTGTGTTAGAAACTACCTAAACAATAAGCAATCAAAAATAAAGCGATAAAATTATTACACATCATGGGAATGGGGGTAATTTTTTTTGAATATGGGTATGATAATGAACCGATTAAAGAAAACCCAATCAAGCAAACACATGCAAATAGGTGTACATGAACAAAAAGATCTCATTGTAAGAAGGCCCAAGAGCAAGCCAGAAGATAGGAGATAGTGACACACGTGACATATGCACAACACACATTCATCCTAATTAAATAGAAAGAAGAAAATAAAAAATGAAATGTGCACAGATCAAGATCATGATGTGAGGATGTGAATCAATGTCACATAATGCAAAGACAGGCAAGGCTACCAGAATTAGAATTCAAGTTAGATCTAAACGAAACAATGTTGGATCATTTGAATTAGCGAAAAATAGAATGGTAAATAAAATCGAAAAGCAAACAAGATAAAAAAAATAAAAAATGAAAATGAAAACACAAAGTTTGCAAATCGAAATGCGAATTGGTAGTGCGAAACACAAAATTAAAAAATGAAAATGAAAACACAAAATAAAATCAAACTTAATGATCGATTAATTCAAAATAATTATGTCAATATTTTTGATTAAAAAATAAAAATAAAATGATAAAAAATGAATAAAAATTGGACGCGAAAGTGCTTGAATAATTAAAATGAATGCGCTGTGAAAGGAACTTCTCGAAAATATACATGTTTTGATCAAATTTTAAAATAAAAAATGCTCAGTTGAAAAGGCTCATGCTGATCAAAATGTGACCGAAAAAGTAGTAATAAAATGAGCACGACAGGTTAAACTACGTGAACCGTAGATTAATAAAACTGACGTCTGCAAGTTCGGTTTTAACATTTTTCGCCCGCTAATTTGACACACATTTAAAAACGAATTCAACTAGATTGTCTATAGATCCGAAAATTTATTCTGGTTGACATTTTAGGCATTATACAACGTGAAGTACATATTATGCTATACAGGTGTTGCAAATGATATGATGAATATATTGATTCAATAATTCAGAGTCAAATTTGGGATGTGACAGTAGTAGGTAGATTGAGTAGATATACACATAACTTCAACCAGGATCACTGGGAGGCTCTTTCTAGAGTTCTCAAATATTTGAGAGGTACCATGAATTATGGTATTGAGTATAGTGAATTTCTTGTTGTATTAGAAGGATATTGTGATACTAATTGCATATCTGACTCAGATGAGACAAAATCTACTAGTGGTTATGTGTTTACACTCGGTGGAGGTGCATTTGTATGAAGATCAATCAAACAACCCACTATTGTTATATTAACTATTTAATCAAATTTTATAGCTCTAGTATTGGTTGGTAGTGAAGCTGAGTGGTTCAGAAACCTCTTAGCTAATATTCCTTTAGGAATAAAACCAACTTCATCAGTGTCGTTGTATTGTGATTGCCAATCGACAATAGTTGTGGCAAAGAACAAATCATTCAATGGTAAAAACATACATATTCAATTGAGACATAATATAGTAAAGCAGTTGTTAAAAGATAGAACAATATCGATTGATTATGTGAAGTTAGAAGTCAACTTAGTTGACCCTCTGGCAAAGCCCATGGGGAGGGAAGTAATTTGTAACACATTTATGGGAATGAAACTTAAGCTAATTGAAATTAACAAGTGATGGGAACCCAACCTTCGTGATTGAATATCCTATGAAAAAGGTTCATATGGGTAATGACAAGTTACTTGTTAGTTCTGCTAGCACTAAAAATTAATTAATGAATTTTTCTTTCGTCTCTTTCTTATGGTGTGAATGAGAAAGTGCTAGAAACCGCTTAAAAAGAGGATAAGTTTTTGTACCTTTTAATGAATTTCATATCCCTTATGGGTGGTGTATAATTTGCAGCATACATTTGATGAAATTACCTATGTGAGTGTCAAGTGGGACCGCTTGTATGAGATCTTGGCAAAATCTCAGAGCACTCATCAGAAAAACTAGACACGCGCACATCCTAATAGTGTACCACAACATTAACAACAAGAATTACGGGGGTGTGATGTGAATGTTATATATACTAAGTGTCTTTGGTTCATATAATTTGCTACACCAGTGTCAGTGTATGTTAATTTTTATCATTCTAGAACTGGTTCATATAGCTTGATACACCAGTTTGATGCATTACATCTAAAATGTTAATCTAGAAAAAATTTAAAATTTGTTCTTAAATTATTTTTTATATATGTGGGGGATTGTTGTAGTTATTGGTTATTTAAAAAATAATTGTTATTAGAGTTTAAAATAATTTTTGATAAATAAATTATATTTTTTATTTATTAATTTCTTTCATTCAATTTTATTTTTAGAATATTGTTTTGACTAATATTTAAATAAAATCAAAACGTCATTCAATTTCAAATTAAATTAATAAAATATTATTACTATGCATATAGTTACATCGTTAAAAACTTGATTCAGAATAATGGCAATTAAGTGTGGTGTTTTAAAAGTAATGAAATTATTTATTGGGTTTTATTGATTATCATTCTATGTTCTTCTCTCATGTTCTTCTCTTAGCATATATAATACAAAGAAAGGATAGAAAATATATATTACAAGTGAGGTTTGGCAGTAATATAAAATAAAAAATAACATTATTTCAAAAATTATTTTGATTTGATTTTTCTTAATTTTTGGGTTAATATCTAATAGCTCAAATAATTTTCTTGCAAATTTTGTATCCTCGGTTTACTGAGAAGAATATGTTAAATCCTAGAGGGTTAGTGTATTACGCGAAAAATCTTTGAGGACGAGTGCGATTAGGGCGTCTTAAATTATTTAACATGTTCTTATTTTGCAGGTCTTCTTATCAAAATCAACAACAAATAGTTGATCCACGTCCTCCTAGAAAGAAGTGATTCAACAGTCCATCATTGACTAATGACAGTTAACATTCTCAAGAAAATCCTAGGCCCAAGGACATCTATAATACTTCTCGTCTAATGGAAGATAATCATATCACAGTTTACCTAGCATAATACTTATACACAAAGCCTTTCACCTCTGTCATCATCATCTTTTCCATCTTCATGTGAGGATGACTTGCAAAAACTACATTCTAGAGTCAACACCATAGCAGGAAGTTTCTTTGATGGAGGAAGTTCTAACTCCTTTGGGAGGAAAAACGTCAGATAAGTGATGACCATGAACATTATATCCCCAGCGTTCCCCAAAAAGGAACATGGAAAATCAGGAATCAACATCACTTTATGATGTCGTCAGAATCACCCCTCACGATAATGACCCCCTAGTCATCATTGTGAAACATGACAATTGGGATATCAAGTGAGTCCTGGTAGATCCGGAAGTTTACCGATGTCCTGTTCTAGGATACTTTCTAGAGGCTTCCACTCAATACCAATGACATCAAAACCTTCTAGGGGTTGTTAATAGATTGTCGGGCAAATAAATACAAGTGAAGGGTCATGTTTATTAGAAGTAATTCATATTTATTAGTTGTACTATTTTCTTAGCCCCTAAGTTTGTTAGAGGGTATTTTAGTATTTTATCCTATTATAGTAACTCTAGTTTTAGCTTATAAATAGGGTGACAATCATTGTAACTTTTATCATGTTTTGTAGCTGTCATTCTCTTAATAGAATATTTCCGTTCATCATTTATTCTACCTTTGCACCAACAATTGGTATCTAGAGCTCCGGTTCGGATTCATTGGGAAACACGGGAAACACGAGTGAACGTGAGGTCTTATGTGTTTGATTTTGATTCTTAGATTCGTGTTGAATCTTGAACAAAATCTGATAAGAATTTTTAATTCTGTGGGTTGGGAAACACTGTGAGAAATCTGAGTGTACTGTGCAAGGTAGAAAGATGAACGGAAACGGCAACATGAACACCAAACTTCCAGTCTTTGACGGTAAAAACTGGAATCGTTGGATGATCCAAATGCGTGTACTGTTCGGTGCTCAAGATGTTCTAGATCTTGTCACTGATGGTTATGTTCCGGTAGCAGCAGATGTGACGGATGAACAGAAAAACGCGCAGAAGGAAGTAAGGAAGAAGGATCAGAAAGCATTGTTCTTCATTCATCAATGTGTTGATGTAAATGTGTTTGAGAAGATTGCAGATTCAACGACAACAAAGGCTGCGTGGGACACACTGGTTAGATGTTATGGTGGTGACGCATCAGTGAAGAAGGTGAAGCTTCAGTCCTTGAGAAAGCAATATGAGAATCTCAACATGAAGAATAATGAGAAAGTTTCTGAATACATCTCTAGAGTGATTCTGATCACTAATGAGATGAAAGCGTGTGGAGAAACTCTTTCTGAAGAAACAATCATGGAGAAGGTATTGAGATCCCTTACCTCTCAATTTGATTACATTGTGGTAGAAATAGAACATTCCAAAGATCTGAGCACCATGAGAATTGAAGAGCTGGAGAGCAGTCTAGAAGCGCAAGAGTTGCGTTTGACTGAGAGAACTTCTGAAAGGGAAGTAGAGCAGCAGGCTCTGAAAGCAACTTCTGATAGGAGGTATCAGAAGCAGTCAGAAGCCAGGAGAAGATCTGATGGTGGTCAGAAGTCAGAAAGCTCAACCTCTGATAGACAAAAGAATGCTTAGAAGGGAAAAGAGAAGTATGACAAGAAGAAGATCCAATGTTACTGTTGTAAGAAGTTTGGTCACTTTGCCAGAGACTGTTGGTCAAACAAGGAGAGAAAATCAGATGATATGGATCTAATAGACTGGTGGTATATGGACACTGGCTGTTCAAATCATCTTACTGGAAACAAGAAATGGCTGGTTGACTTTGACTCTGAAAAGAGGACAAAGATCAGATGTGTTGATGACAAATATCTTAATGCAAAAGGTATGGGAAATGTCAGAGTGATTCTGAACAATGGGAAAACAGCATTGATTCAGAATGTGTGGTATATACCTGGCATCAGAAGCAATCTGATGAGTGTGGGACAATTAATTGAGAAAGGTTTTTCAGTTACCATGAAGGACAATCTTCTGAAGCTGTATGACTGCAATCAGAAGTTGATTATGGAGTCAGAACAAGGAAGGAATAGAACATTCAAGGTGAATGTCAAAACTGCAGACTCAGAATGTCTTAGTGCAACAAGTGCTGAGAAGGAGAGTGAGTTGTAGCACAGAAGATTTGGTCATTTGAATTTCAGAAGCTTAAAACATCTGAATTCAAAGAAGTTGGTACATGGAATTCCTGCAATTAAGAAGCCTGAAAAGTCATGCAAAGTTTGCATGGAAGGAAAATAACCACGATTGCCATTTGCGTCAAAAACTGCTCCAAGAGCAAAACATGCCTTAGGAGTTGTACATTCTGATGTGTGTGGTCCATTTCCAGTAGCATCGATTGGAGGGAATAAATACTTTGTGTTATTTGTTGATGAATTCACAAGAATGACATGGGTATCCCTTATTAAGTTTAAACACGAGGTGTTTGATGAATTCAAGAAGTTCAAAATGAAGGCTGAGAATCAGAGTGGTAAGAAGTTGAAGATTCTTAGAACTGACGATGGAGGTGAGTATAACTCCAAAGAGTTCCAGAAGTTCTGTGAGGAGAATGGAATTGAGCATGAGGTTACTGCTCCTTATACCCCTCAACACAATGGTCTTGCTGAAAGAAGAAACCGCACTTTGCTTGATATGGTGAGAAGCATGCTAAAGGAGAAGAAACTTCCTCAGAAGCTCTGGGGAGAAGCTGTTGCCACTGCAACGTATGTACTCAACCGATGTCCTACGAAGAAGTTGAAGGAAATAGTTCCAATACAGAAGTGGACTGGAGATAAGCAAAGTGTTAGTCATCTGAAGGTATTTGGTTCTGTTTGCTATAAACATGTTCCAGAAGCCAGAAGACAGAAGCTGGATGATAGAAGCAAAGTGATGATTCTGATAGGGTACCACAGTACAGGTGCATACAAGCTCTATTGTCCAGAAACCAACAAAATTAAATTCAGCAGAGATGTGATTGTGAAGGAATCAGAATTTTGGAATTGGGATAAGTCTCAATCTGATTCTGATGTTAGAACTTCTGAAGAAAGGTCAGAGTTAAGAATTTCTGAAGTTGGAGTAAACTCTGACGTTGATTCTGATTCTGATAGTGATTCTGACTCTAGAGAAGACTCAGAAGATGAAGGTGACTCTGATGATCCAGACTCTGATGACCCAGACTCTGATGGTAATCCAGATTCTGGTGGCAATTCAGACTCTGGAAATATGCCAGCCCCTGAAGATGGTCAAAGCTCTGGAGGAAGTCAACCATCTGAAGCTAGAAACTCTGAAGCTCAAGACTCTGAACAAGTTCATAGACCACAAAGAATCAGAAACATCCCTAGAAGATATGCATAATTTGACATGCTGCAAGACACTGAAGTAGACTCTGAAAGAGAAGTTATTCAGTGTGCCATGTTAGTAGACTCTGAACCCATAAGTACATAAGAGACTCTTAAGCAGAAGCTCTGGCTGAAGGCCATGAAAGAAGAACTTGATGCTATAGAGAGAAACAAGACTTGGAAGCTGACAGAACTTCCAAAAGACAAGAAAGCCATCAGCGTCAGATGGGTTTTCAAGCAGAAGTTAAAGCCAGATGGTTCAATTGGCAAACATAAAGCAAGGTTGGTAGCCAGAGGATTTCTACAGAAACCTGGGCTGGATTACTCTGAAGTGTTTGCATCTGTAGCAAGACATGAAACAATCAGAATGGTGATTGCAATAGCTGCTAACAGGAATTGGCCTCTGATGCATTTAGATGTAAAATCTGCATTTCTGAACGGTCCATTAGACGAAGAATTTTACGTGTCACAACCTCCTGGATTTGTGAAAAAGAATCAAGAAGGGATGGTGTACAGATTATACAAAGCTCTATATGGATTGAAACAAGCGCCCAGAGCTCGGAATCAGAAGATTGATTCATTTTTCAAGAAGCAAGGTTTTCAGAAATGTGAGATGGAGTACGGTGTCTATGTTCAGCATACTTATGAAGGAAATATGACTCTGGTATGTTTATATGTTGATGATATACTGCTGACTGGAAGTTCTGAACAGGAGATAGCCAAGTTCAAGAAAGTTCTGATGAATGAATTCGAAATGACTGATCTAGGCAAAATGACATACTTTCTAGGGATGGAGTTCAGATACTCTGAGAAAGGTATTATTTTGCATCAGCTCAAGTATGAATTAGAAATTCTGAAGAGATTTAATCTGAAGAATTGTAAGATTGTTGTCACACCTTCTGATACAAATCAGAAACTGGATTCTGACCCTGATGGAAAGGATGTGGACGCTACAACCTTCAAACAGTTGGTTGGTTCTCTGAGGTATTTTTGCAATATCAGACCTGATATTTGCTATTCAGTTGGGATGGTTAATAGGTTCATGAGTAAACCTAAGTGGTCCCATTACCAAGCTGCTGTCAGGATTCTGAGGTATATCAAGGGAACTCTGAAGTATGGAGTATTATTTCCTTCTGGAAGAAAGGATGAGTCAGAACTTCTGAGTTATTCAGATTCTGATTGGTGTGGAGACAGAGTTGACAGAAGAAGTACGTCTGGGTACTTATTCAAATTTCTGGGAGGTCCCATTTCTTGGTGTTCCAAGAAGCAACCTGTTGTGGCGTTGTCAACTTGTGAAGCTGAATACATTGCAGGTGCTGTTACTGCATGCCAAGCTGTGTGGATTCTGAATCTATTGCAGGATCTGAAGATTAAAGTAAACAAACCTCTGAAGCTGATGATTGACAACAAGTCTGCAATCAATCTTGCCAGAAACCCAGTGTTGCATGGGAGAATCAAGCACATTGAGACCAAGTATCATTTTCTGAGACATCAAGTTCAGAGGGGAGTGTTAGAAGTTGTACACTACAACACTCAGAAACAGTTGGCAGATGTTCAGACGAAAACTATCAAGACTGATCAATTTCTCAGATTAAGGGATGAAATTGGTGTTACAAGTTTTGATGGAATATGAATTAAGGGATGGTATTAGAAGTAATTCATATTTATTAGTTGTATTATTTTCTTATCCCCTAAGTTTGTTAGAGGGTATTTTAGTATTTTATCCTATTCTAGTAACCCTAGTTTTAGCTTATAAATAGGGTGACAATCATTGTAACTTTTATCATGTTTTGTAGCCATCATTCTCTTAATAGAATATTTCCGTTAATCATTTATTCTACCTTTGCACCAACAATGTTGTCATACCCCAATTTTGTCCGGACTTTTAAAATTGCCATGCATCTGGTTTTTTTTTACTTTGCATCATTTGTATAACATAACATGTCTTTCACCATGCATAATGCCTAAAATATATCAATCAGAATAGATTTTCGGAGATACAGACAGATTGGTTGAATCATTTCTCAAATGTACGTGAAATTAGCGGGCAAAAAGTTTCGAAATCGAGCTTGCAGACGTCAAGATTATTAATCTACGATTCGCGTAGTTTAACTTGACGTAGTCGTTTAATTTTTTTTGCTATTTTTCGAACGTATTTTCTACTTAAAAATTTAATAAAGACATGTATGTTTCTGAGAAGTTTATTTCGCGTCGATCATTCTAGTGCATTCATTTTAATTTTTTGAGCATTGTTACGCTCAATTTTTATTCATATTCGATCTTTTTTTTAATCTTTTTATCAAATTATTCAGAAAATTAAATAGAAATTTCCATGTCTTCATTTTATTTTTTCATTTAAGAGAGTATGATTTTTATTTTCTTAAATTGATTTAATTAGTTTTTTTATCAATTAAAGCCTCTAGAATGGACACTCTAGATATTTTTAAATTGGTTAGCATTTGTGTTTCTTTAATTTAATCTTGATCATCGAAATCAAGTTAATCAAAGACTCATATTTGCAATCCTTGTCTATTTCTATCATTCAATCAAGAAATGGAAAGAAAATAAACTAAATCAAAATAAATAAAAATTAAATTGAAAGATCCATTCTAATGGAGACACTTGGCACCTCTCTCTCTATGTGTGTGTCCACGCGTAAACCCACCAAACGACATGAAAATCCAAACAGAGCCTTTCTTTTGGAGGAACCAATAACCGCATGACAACTCATGAATCACATAAGCTATTTCTACTCCTCTCTCTCACTGACACCGCACGGAAAACCTCTATATTCACCTTTCCATCAGATCCCTATTTGAAATCAATAATCTTCTCTTCTTTATTGAGAGCAAAAATGTGAACCACTTAAAAAAAAGAAAAAAAATATGAATCTTCATGATTTTTAGCAAAGATCTTCATTTCTTTCTCACCCTCATTGATAGTAACTTTTGTTTCTCTTCACTACATATCATCCCAACAACTACAAACCTCTCCTTCTGGTCCCTTTAAAAGCCACCCTAACAATCCTTCGCCATGCATTTCTTTTCTGGCGAACACCCTCCATAACCAACATGAAACCACCGTGAAACATCTGGATCCAAACATCAAACAATAACATGACACCTTAAACCTTCGGTTCGAAGAACGTCGTGATGCTATGTTGCTGCTATGATTGACTCGTATTCGACGCTTCAATAATATTTGAATCCGGCTTATTCTTGTACTGTGTTTTGTTCGATAAAAATTTTGTTAAGTTGTTGTTTATTTTGGTTGAAAGCATAAGAATGAGATATTCATGTTTACTGAGTTCTAGCTTTTTTTATTTTCCTTTGGTTGTATTTTACTGAGTATGAGTATAAAGTTGAGGTTTGACAAGGTCGAACGTGTTTTAAATTTTATTTACTCATGGGTACTATTCAAATTAAATAGTGAGTTTCATTTTGATTTTTTTTTATGTTTTTAATTTGTGTATTTAGGTTTTGATTCAATTTTGATGCATGTTGTTTTGGGACTGTTGTGATAATATTGTAAATAAAATTATTATTATTATTATTATTATTATTATTATTATTATTATTATTATGTTGTCCTATTCTATTTCATTGCGTCATGTTGTGTGAATCAGATTCTAATACGCGGATTCGACAATTTTATGTTGTTATGCCGCTAAAATTTATATATATTAATTTGGTATTTTTGCCGCGTTATGATCTTGCATATGATATTATCCATGTTGTCATTATGCACAAACCGACTTTGAGCATATTGTGGCTAACTGTTTACCGTGAAAATTGGTAAACAACCACTGATCTTCCAAATTACTAAATTTGGTTATTCACAGGATCGATCAGATTGATCCTAGGACATGTGCTAATTGTTTTTAAAGTGAATTCTAGTAACTATGAACATTTCAATAGTGTCTATGGTACTGATGATTAAAACTCAGACAGTAAAAGACTAATATGAATTAAATAAAAAATCTGTAAAAGAACTGATGATAACCAAGTAGCAAAGGCAAAGGTTCGACATAAAGAAGTATCAAGACTGTTTGAAATAAAGAAGTAAAAAGAAGTATTTCTGGAAAAAAAAAGATAAAGGTAAATTGTATTGCTTCGAAATAACTAACAATGGTGTAAACAAACGTATTTCTTAATTTACGGTTCCTCTTCACACGGGTACTTGGCAAATTTTACAGACTCTGTACACACTTTGACACACCCCCGACCCTAACACTAAGACCCTTTTATTTATACTCACTCGAAATAACTATTTCTAATGGCCTTTCAATCACGTCGAGACACATGACACTTTGCATGGATGCAACTACTCATTATGCTCCACGTGTACCTTCAGCAGTTTAAGATAAGAGCAAAGTTCCCTCCTTTATTTGAATTTTAAATCTCCAATCAAAGACCGTCTTCAAATATTTGAGGAAATATTTCAAAGTCCTGACTGCACGCTGACCTTTATTACCAAGGGACTTTCGACTGGATCTCCTTAATACCATATCCAGTCGAAACATCCTCACGTGGTTGAAACATCTCCACATGGGATTTCCCTTATGGTAATTCCACAGTGGGCGTTGAAATTATGAGCTAAAAAATTGCCCCCTAAAAATGTTATTTTCGACATATGAGAGAAAAAGACATTTTTTGAGAACATGCTTCGACGCCTTAAACAACTTTGACATTTTGTCAAGTGTTCCAATGTTGCAAAACTTTTCAGTTTCTTCAACTGTCTGTGACGATGATGAAGGCTTTGAAGAGAGGGTGGCTGATACAGGCAAAGGACATATTCAAAACAAAACTCTTGCCACTCCAACTATTGCAGTTATTCTGACGGGCAGAGTTCCGGCAAGTAGCACTGGGGTACTCTCTGCAGAAGGACTGACTATTTTGAAATGAAGCCAACCCCTTGAATATTTAAAGGCTATGTTAAGTTGTAGGGAAAGTTATTCTGGAAAAAGCCTTAGCATTGCTTCGGTGTCTGAATATCAGCCTTCTAGCACCCTTGCAGATGAAGTGCTTTCCAAGATTAAGGACAAGATTTTTAAAGGTGACTTGTTCATGTTGATATTAGCTGATCCTTCTGCCCATTTAACCTTAAAGGCTCTTCTTAATCAAGTCGACCTGCTAGAAACTTCCCCTGAAGTTGCCAATGTTATACTGGAGATAGGTACTATAATCGACCAAGCTGTTGCAGATCATAAGTTGCTACCTCAGCTAATAGGGGAAATCGAAAAGAAAGTTGGTTTTGAAGCAGTTGTCTGGGATGCTTCCACTGAGTCAACCAACAAGGTGATGGAATTTAAGCAATCTAAACAAACGAACAAAGAAAAGATCGAAAGTCATGATCGTGATATTGCTTCTTGGAGGAAGCAAATAGAAGAACTTCAGGCAAAGATCTTTAAGGCCTAAAGAAGCAAAAGCGAACTCTTAGAGTTTGATGATGCCTTAATGGATAAAGAGCTAGAATTCGGCATGGAGTTCATTGAACAGGCTCAGAAACTCAAGTCTGACATCAAACTTCTTCGGTCGAAAAGATCTTTATGCGAGAAACGTATGGAACTTCTTAAAGCAAAATACCTTCAGATCAAGGCCAACCTTCCTTTCTAATTTTTAGTCTCCTTTCCACTTTGCTTATTTTTTATGTAATGAGGCATAAGTTTTAATTGTAATAAATAGTAGACATTTGGGCCTTCAAATCAAATGCAAACCATTTTGGCACTTTTACCATATTGGCTCTGATTAACTTATATATATATATAACTATTCGTATCTTATTTGTATCTCTTGGAGTACTGGTCTATACTTTTTTAAATATTTCCCATTTACTCTCAAGATCCTCTTGTCTTCATTAAGCTCCTCAATTTCATAGGCACCATTAGAAAATACTTGCAAAATCTGAAAGGGGCCTTCCCATTTTGGAGACCACTTCCCTAAGGTCCTATCTTTTCGATCCATTGGAAGGATCACTTTCCAGACCAAGTCTTTTGGCGAAAAACTTTTTATTTTCACCTTTTTGTTATAAGAGTTCTCTACTCTCTTCTTCTGCCATTTCAATACCTCCAAGACATTTAACCTTTCTTCATCTAAATCAACTAATTCATCCAGCATCATGCTCCAATATAACTCTATTGGAATTTCATGATGCCTTTGAATCCTTGTGGATTGTAGGTGAATCTCTACTAGTAGAACAACATCATGACCAAAAGTCAGCCGAAAAGGGGTCGACTCAGTGTCTTCTTTAGGAGAGGTACGACATGCCCACAAAATCTGATATAGAGTTTTGTGCCAATTTTTAGGCTTCTTTCCGACATACTTCTTGATCAAACCAATAATCACTTTATTGGCAACTTCGACTTGTCCATTAGCATGAGCATAATATGGCGTCGAAGTTAATAGTTTGAAACCCATTTCTTTAGCAAATTCTTGCATTTTCCGACCAGTGAATACTAACCCTTGATCTGTTGTGACAGTCTTTGGGATTCCAAATCTATAAATAATATGCCTCTAGATAAAATCGATCACATCTTCCTAATTTACGTTTGGTAAAGGTATAACTTCGATCCATTTCGTAAAATAATCAACGCCCACCAGGATATATCTTTGACTCTTAGATAATGAACTTTTGGAATTCATTATCTGTTTTGAATTTATAATTTTGCTCGGAGTGCAAAAGTTCAAGGGTGGGGGAATTTGATCAATGCATTTTGATGCATTTTCTTCTACTACTGTACTTAGACAACTCTATAATTTATTCTATTATTTTTACTATTTTAATGTGTTTTTGTATTTAAGTTTAATTCTGGCTTTATTTTATTTTCGTGCTTTATTTTCAGCTTAAATAGGTATTTGATACCTTGTTAGTGTACATACCATAACTTGAGTTTAGAGAATCAGATTTATGCATTCTGATATGCGTTGGAAAGCTAAGAGAAAAAGGATACAAGTTTTGTGTTGAAGTAAAAAGATGATTAGGAGTGAACGAGGACCGAATAATTCCTTGAAGTTCCAGACTTAATTAAAATAGTTAGTTTTGACCGATTTTTGTAATTTTCGGGTCGTTTCCATAAGGGCCCATTTCCTTTTTGTTATATTAGGATTTTTGCTGCTACAGTAGTTTCAATCTGAATATTCACGAAAAATAACATGCTTTGCACGAACCTATAGAGAATTAACACTCTTGGAGTTGATCTACTGTGCTCAGGTTCCAAAACTTTGAGATTATTATTATTATGCAATTGAATTTCGATTTCCTTTCAAGTTCTTCCTATTAACCATTTGCTTAATTCGAGTGCAATCATTTGCTTAATTCGATTATTGTTATAGGGCAAAAATGTTAAATTCGATTGATAAATGTTCCCTAATTTTAATCGCTTTAACTTAGCTTATTTGTTAATCTGCGTTGTCTTTAACCGAATGCTTAATTCGGAAAACAGGAACATAATTCATACAATATCGTTAGTGCTTGATTGATTGTTACTGTAATCGAGGGGAATGAGAATCTATTTAGGGAATTGAAGCTATAATAATCGATGATAAGCCGGAACCCGAATCAGTAGATCAACTTATTTCATAATCACTTATTTTCCCTGTATTCTTAATTGAATCTAAAACCCCTCATTTATCGTTTCATTATTTGGTTAATTTTTCCAAGAGTCCTTGTTGTACGACTCGAGTTTCGCTTCCCTAAATACATTTTTATTTTGCTTATTTTTGAACCGTGTGCGATATCGGATCACATGCCCCAAATTATCAGCATGGATATAATCAAGGGATCCATGTGTTCTTTGATTACCTTTGTTAAACTTCACCCTGCAGGGTTTACCAAATACACAAGGTTCACAAAACTCCAATTTTTCGACCTTGTCACCACATGGAAGATTCTGTTTGACAATTCAACCAAGCCTCTTTCACTGACATGGCCAAGTCGCATGTGCCACAGCTTAGTCTTCGGCACAGGTTTTGTGGATGCCATATCTGCAGGACCACTTCCAACCTCATCCTCAAGGGTATACATGCCTTGCCTCTTGATGCTTCTCAAGACTTCCTTTAACCTCTTCATTACCTTTACGATGGTTTTCTCTCATTTGAAAACATAACCTTTCTTGTTGAATTCTCCAAGAGAAATCAAATTTCTCTAAAGTTCAGGTACATACCTGACATTCGTCAATAGCCTTATCGACTCATTATGGAGCTTGAATCTGACAGATCCAATTCCTGCAATCTTGCAGACTCTATTTTTTCCCGGCAACACTTATCCACCATCTTGGTCACATAATTCCTCACACGCATATTTTTTGGATTCATGTGCCAACTACAACCTGAATCCATAATCCACTTCTTGCTAGAGTCGTTGCTTGAAATTACCAGGACATCAGATGATTCATAATCATCTTGCACAATGCTTGCATTACCATTATCCTTACCACCATGATTATTTAGTCGATCAGATACACCTTTCTTATATGACCCTCCTTCTTACAATGATAACACCTAATAGAATGAGCATTACCACCATAATAATTATGTAGATATTTACCCTTCCCCCTCTTAAACTTACCATCTTTCTTTGAGAACTTTCCTTTAACGAACAATCCTTCACCAACAGAAGATGGTTTATGCTCTTTTCTTTCCTTCAAATCATTCGAGTACAAGGATGATTGAACTTTTTCAAAGGTCAAATACTTTCTTCCATACAAGATGGTTTCTTTAAAGTGGGTGTGAGATCTTGGTAACACACACAACAACAGTAACGCTTGATCTTTATTATCAATCTTGAACTCAATATTCTCAAGATCAATAATCAACTTATTGAACATATCCAACTGCTTAGCCAAGACTTTATCTTCAATCATCTTGAATGAATATAAAGCTTGCTTCAGGTAGAGATGATTGACCAAATATTAAGTCATATACAAACCCTCGAGTTTTCTCCATACACACGCTGCACTTTTCTCATTTGAAACATGACAGAGAACTTTATCACCAAGGCTCAATATGATAGCACTATGAGCATTCTCGATCATTATCGTCTTCTCCTTCTTTGTTAGGGCAACATCTATTTTCTCTTATCCTTTCAACGCTCCTAACAAACCTTGTTGAGCTAGTAGGGCTTGCATCTTTAAGCAACACAAAGCGAAAAATCATTCACACTGGTGAATTTCTCAATCTCATACTTTTTTGATGACATATTCTCCTCCATGCTTATTGCACCAATTTATTGTGAAATCGATGGCCAAGAAAACCGAGTATGATCAGTTTCTTGATCAACAAGAAAAACACAAAGTAAAAGAAAGAGATAAGAAAAAGAACAATTCAAACTGGGTTAAAACCCTAGATTCTTGATTTAATTCCTCATTAGGGAATACTATTTACAATTAAATATCAATCATACCATTTTCTCTCTTAATCAGGATTATCAGGGATTGATGGAGAAGTGATGACTAATATGCTATTTATAGGAAAACTAAACCTTAGCTTTCATTTAACATACTAAACAATTGGTCCGACAGACTGACCCAATTTGACATGCTAACTTAAACAACAAGCTAACATATTTCGATAGCTACACTAGTTCTTCGACTTCGACAGAGTTAGATACAAAACTAGCTTATAACCTATAAGTTACATTATTATTATCCCCATAAGAGACAAATCATCATTCTATAGGAAATAAGATGGAGAATAAGGTTTTATCACCGGTCATATGATTTGAACAACCACTATCAAGATATTATTTGGTGTTTGAGACTGTAAAGCATTCATGCACAAACAATGTTAGTTCTTAACTTTAGGTACACATATCATCTTGGGTTCTTATTTTGTTAGTTTCATAGAAATTTTTATTCTTTATTTTGGAGATATAATCATTCTCAGGGTTAGACAAATATTTTTTGTGTTCATAGTGTTTGTTATAAAAATATGAAGGAGGATGTTCTTCTTTACTTTCATGACTTTTCTTAATGAAACCAAACATGGCAATGTGACATTATTTATTACAATAGTTGCATTTTAAGGTTTTACAATGAGATATGGTTTTGACTTTACAAATATTTTCAAGGTTTCTACTGTTTTTCTTTGGTTCATAGCCTAATTCAGCGTTGTCATAAGAGACTATTGGATTCCCTAATAAAACATTCAAGTTATCTCTTCCTTTGGTGAACTTGACAAGTGTTTTTTGAAGATCATAAATTTTAGTTTTTAAATTTTCATAGTTATCGCACTTGTCAGGTTCATCATCTTCATTTGAAGTGGAAGAGTGTAGCGGGAAATTCATGATCATTAAGCTATTGACAAGCTAAAGATTAATTAACAAGAGTCGCCACCGCACTTTTATTATTTCCAAGGAAAAGGGGAAAAAGCACGAACAAACCCAAATAGTAAGAAGTTTTCAAATAAAAACTAATAAAAATCAGAGATCACAAGTAAGGGGGGTGGTTACACAGAGGGAAGGTGCTAGCACCCAAAGTGTCCTAGGTACTCCTAGGGAGCCCTTTTTGTATGCATATGTATTTTGTACAAAGTGATGTTTACAAACAAATAGAATGGGGGGATGAGAAAATAATTTATTAATTATATTTTTGTGTTTGACAAGACCTTCGATCTTGTGCCTACGTACCAACATAAAAATGAGGGATCAAAACCTCGTAGTTCGTGCTACAAATTTCAAAATGAGTGTGTTGGTTTTAACAAAATTTAAGTTTGAAACGCACAAAGGCCTAAAATGGTTTGGATGGGTTAGTTCTTTTTGGCTTTTTGAAAGTTTAAGTCAAGTATAGTTAAGTTTATTCACAAGTTTGATTTAAGAAAATAAGTTTGAAAATGCAATGGCATAAGGCCAAAGTTTCTACCTTTTTTGCAAAAGTGGTCAAAGTTTAGAACAAAAATAGTTCACACAGGGAATATTTTGAAAATGGAGGGAGAGATTTTGAAATTAAAGAAATGGGGAGAAGATGAAGAGACTACCCTATGCACAAAATTTAAAAGTTTAAAGTTGAAAAGATCTGACAAAATGGGTAGCAATCCAATAGACAAGTATGTCAATAGAAACCCATAACTCCCTTGGACTTTTAGGATCAAGCAACACACAAATGCACAATTATATTATCTTGAAGAGCAAGGCAACAAATAAAGATGGCCTCATCCAAGCTTATCCACTTCATGATCTTCTTTAAAATAGCCCATGCAACAGATGAATTCCACAAGTCACAGGTTCAAAATAACAGCTTCACAAATGATCAATGTGGCAGGTGAATCTTAGAGATATCTTCAAAGATGTATCAGATGAAGTTCAAATTGCAAGCACTTGGTTCTTCCACAAATTGGCATTGGCCAAATCCATTAGCAAATGAATGTTGCCTAAGTTCTAAGTCCAATTAATCCACAGATCAAGCCAACAGTCCACTCAAAAGTTTTTTAGAGTTTTTGTTGTTATTATGTACATTAATGGTCAAATACCACACAAACAAACAAAGCAACACAAACAAAATATATCACACAATATGGTCCAAATGTACAAAGTGAAAATTACATTAACATAAACAATTAGAATGATATGTACAATGACAAATGAAATAAATTGCTAAAAATAAATTGCATTAAAGTAAAAACTTGAAATTAAAAGTTAATGGTTAGTAAGTTAGAAGTTAGTTTTGTTTTGCTTTTGATTTCAAGACATTCTTTGGAGAACACTCAACCCACTTGCCACAAGCATGGATCCTTGAGCCAAAACATCTTCCAAAGGAAGGAAAGAAGGCCAAGTTTCCACACAATACCATGGAAGAGGGGAGACTTACAATCTCACTAACTAGAATGCTTATGCCTTTTATGTCACAAATTTAGCGTTATGTTAAGCAATCGTAATTGGACTTATGTAGAAGTCACACCTATTTGAGGTCGGGAAATGGACTTTTGGTGTTAATGCATGTTGGAGACATAGTATTATGAACTATGCTCATTGAACATACCACACACAAAAAATATGCAAAAGGTGCGGCCTAATCTCATCCATACTCATGTTAATCTTTCAATCAACTAACATTTGGACTTTGAGATGTCATTGGCCAAATGGAAATGAATGAATGAAGAAGGGGGATTAGATGAAAGGGAAGGGGATGAATGAGATCACAAATTGGTCAAAGGAGGACTTTTAGCAAATTAATATCATTCATTCATTTTGGGAGATGGAATGTGCATTCCATCAATCCCCTAAATCCAATGATATTAACTTAACAAAGTCAAATCAACCTTGACCAAGGCCCAACAACAAACAATCAAACTCAATTAAGTCATATACAAATGGTCAACACAATTAAAATGGCATTTATTCAATTAAAATATTAAAATAGTGTATTAAATTCAAATATGTTTTGTCCAAATCCTAAAATCTCATCAAAACACCAAAGAAATGGCCATGAGATTTATCATAGGTCAAACAAGGTCGAAGGACCTTGGAGAAAAAAATTTATAATTTTTGGACACTTAAAAATATTTTTAAACAATTAAAAACAAATGAAAAATCAATTAATTCATGAAAAATATTAATAATGATCCAAAAAATAATTTTAATTCAGAATATGAAAGAGAAAAATATTTGGAATTTTTTGGGGAAAGGGCCATATTTTTTGGATCAATATTGAATTTAATATGAATTATTGAAAAAAATGCAATTAAAATAAAATTTCAAAAATTCAAAAATACGTGGACCATCAGATCTCCCTCATTAATTGAGGTGGTGGATCTGATGATCCAAAACGCGTGTTCCACATGTGTCCAAGTCAACCGCGTGACATAAATGGTAATTCAAAGCAACGTTCAGGATTAGAACATGGATGATGGATCCTATGGTTCAGAGGTGAGACACCTCATCGCCGGAGCCAAAGCTCCGGTCATCTTCCCCGGTGAGCTCCACCGTACTGCTCAAGATGAACCATCACCAAAATAACAAACAGGGACATGATCTTAAAGAAAAAACATCACTGAGCTCGAATATGACCTCAAATTCCTCCAATTCCAAATATATTAAGAGATATGTGGAATTGAAAAATAAGGTACATGATCTGAGTTACTTCGATTTGGCTTCAAAGCAACTCAATCTTCTTGCCTACATTGGTATGACTTCAGCCAACCAAAGAATCAATGGAATTGAGCAATAAATTGAGAGAATCAAAGAGTTTAAAATTTATGCAAATTACCTTCAATGGAGGTCTGAACTTGATGGATCTTGAGCTAGCTTGCACTTGGACACACTTCAATCACTTGCAGGAGAGGAATGGAAAGGTTTAGAAGCAATGAACTCCTGGAGAATTGAATTCCAAAACAGTGGAGATTCAAGCTCAAATTCAAATGAATTTATCAGGTTTATCCTATGAGAGTGAAGGGTTTTCAATGGGGGATCAAAGCTGGCGTAATGTGTGTGTTAATTCTGAGCAAATGCAGTTGTATTTATAGGGAAATCAAATGATATTTGCACACTCTCTCCACTTTCCAAATTTGGTAAAATGATGATGCCAAGCTGCATGGGCGCGCATAGGCCCATGAAATGATAGCTGAAAGTCCAAATTTGAAGTTCAGATGCTTTGAAGATGGATTGGATTGCAAGGTACGTGTGCATTGTTGTTTGAAGTTGGATCCATGCCAAATGATATCAGCCTGTTTAAGCCATACGCAGCCTATGCATTTCAAGTCCAAAATGAATGAATTTGAGCTCTTTGGAAAGGTGAGATCAAGAGGAACAAGTTTCATGTTGAACACTTTTTCATTTGGAACTTCGAACTTGGAGAAATTTGAGGTGGAAATTTGGAAAAATTTGACATATCAAATATTTTCTAAGTGTTAAGCCATATGTCTCAATATTCCACCTTGCTTAACTTTTTATAGGAGCTTCAAATGAGAAACGTGTCTTCATCAAAGTTGTATATCTCTCAAAGACCTTCAAAATGGTCACTAGTTTCATGTCATTTGGATTTGAAATGATAGAGTTATGCATTTTTGAAGTTTGGAAAAATCACTTGATCAATGGTATAGGTCAAAAGTGACCTATAATGTAGCCTCATATCACATGCTCAAAAAAGTTGAATTGGCTCCCACTCCAAACATAAAAGTTAAATTAGACACATTGAATTTGATTTTTCAACTTGGGAATCTTTCATATAATGAAAATTGAGCAAGTTATGGCCTTGGGAAGTTGACTTTTAAATTAGGGTTTAGACAAAATGACCTGTAATGTTTCAACATAAAAAATGATTTTCCAAGCAAAACTAGCTCTAGGTATCAACATGAAAGTTGTTTGTAATGTCATTTAGAGTAAGTTTTATCTTGGAATAATTTTCATATAGTGAAAATTGTAGGATCTAGGATCTAGGGAGACCCAGTTTTGATCAGATGAATTCATCTGGCCAACCACCATCAACCAACTTGCTAATTTCCAAATCTCTTGAATTTCTTGGCTCATGGTAGATCATATATGCATAAGATGATGAAATTTGAAGTGTCCCTTGAGTAATTTGATCAATTGGTAAGATAACTTGTTGGAGAAGTTACTCAAGATACCTAGTCAAATTAGGGTTTCCAAGGCAAATCACCTTCAAACTCTTGAAGAAAACTTGATCAATATAACATGTAAAGATCATTGGGACTCATATATGATGCTCATAACCATTCTTGAATCAATTCTTGGTTGTGCTCTTTGTTCATGAGGGTCTCAAACCCTAGATGTGATCAATGAATCAATGAGATCATGCCCTACCTACAAAAGAGTTAGATAGATGCAAAGACATATTTTTGGTATTTTAGTTAGTAAAATGATAATATACAAGTATAATATAATCACAAAGATGCTTGGTGATCTCTCCCAAAACAAACCCAATGAAAAGGGGTAAGGAGAATGCCAAGATGTGATCCCAATGCTTATGCTTATGATGGGAATGCATGAGGGATCTTAGGGTCAAAATTGGGGTCTTACAAAGAGTTTTAAATAAAATATTTTTGTTTCTCTCTAAGAGTTCTATCTCCATTTCCAACGTTTTATTTTTATAGTCAATAAAGGAGATATTTTCGCTAGATTTAGAGACAATTTTATTCTATTTTGTTTGTTTTTATAGTTAGTTTTTTTTACAGATTCTAAATAAATAATGATAAGAGAATCGAGAGGTTACCTCACCGTCTTGATAATTTGCCATTAGACACATGTTGGCTTTTACTTCTTCATATTCCAAGGATTCCATATCATGGTCTTCCTATGCAACATAAGTTTTTTTTTGTTGAGTTTTTCTAATTTTTTTATTTTCCTTCTTAAATAGGGGATAATATAGTTTGATGTGTCCTTTCTTTCCACAGTTGAAGCATATTGTAGTGAATGATGTTTTTCCAGTATTTTTTTCTTTTAATTCTTTATAAATCTCTTAAAGTTCTTTACTATGAGAGTCACGCCACCATCAAGATTGGATTTTCCTCAGCTTTAAGTGCTAGACTCTTGTTTTTTTCTTCTTATTTATATATGGCAAGTCTTTTGAGTTCCATTTAATGTTCCTGGAATTTACCAAAGAGAGTATGTGCGGCCATAGTCACTAAGTCCTTAAATTCACAAGTTAAAGTGACTTTTGGGTTGCCTTTTCCCCATAGTTCTCATATGACCCACGATATGGGTGAATCATGTTTGCATTTGACTTATGTTTTCTTCAAGTTTCATTCTGAAGAGTTCATGCTTATGGGTTAATGTTTCCAACCTTGCCCTCTTTACCTCAGTAGTTCCTTATGTGTATTTTGGAGCATGTCCCACGTTTCTTTAGAAATTTCGCAGTGAGAAACTCGCAAAAATTCATCAAGACCGAGAGCAATAATGAGGATTTTTATGCTTTCAAACTGTATGACACATTATCTTTGTCATCTTTAGTCTAATCCTTTTCAGGTTTGTCTATTACATCACCATCAACATTGTGTGTAGGGACAAATTGACCTTCTATGAAGAATTTCATTTTCTCTTTTCATAAATTATACCCTTTTCCATTAAAGGATGATGGTTTGTTTAGTGAATAACTTGAAGACATTTTTCCTCCTGAGACGAGTAGTCCTTAACATAAGTTAGACTCTGATACCACTTGTTGGACAAGTGACTTCAAGCATAAAGAGGAGGTGAATTATGGTATATAAAATTCGTGATCACTTTTATATTTTTCTTGATTAAGATTGTGTTAGCAATTATTTTAAGAGTATATAACAGCGAAAAATAAATATAAAAAGTAAAAGAGATAAGAGTTTATAGAGATTGCACCAGATAGTTATCCAAGTTTGGTCAAACCTTAGCCTAGTTCTATCCCCAAGAGGTCTTCTTGAGATTTTGCTATAACTTTGAGCTTTTACATGTTATGCCCATGAACTTTAATACAATATAATCTTAAAATTTTTACAAACTTATCCCTAACCAAAGGTAGTGATGACTTCTCGGCAAGTGTACCGATAATGTCAAAGTAATAAAAAAGATCGAATCCACATGGGCTGCTATTTAACAAGATAATATTGTGCAATGTGTAGAAAAATACTAAATTATGTGTGTGTGGGGGGGGGGGGTGCGAGTTTTAATTTTGAAAATAAAATAAAATATTCTGACAATAATACGATAGCAGTCAGGTTGTATATAAAATCCCATATTTTTCTATTATTGATGTTCAATGTATTACATGAATGATATCGTCACTATAATTTCACGGCGAATTAACAAAATCGTTACACTCAATCTCTTAGTGTATATCTCACTAATCTATACTCAGAGTTTTCTATTACTAGTCCACCATCGTAATCAAGATTAGGAAATGCAATATACCATTAATTCCTAAGCCACTACTCAGAGTTTCCTATCCCTAGTCCACCAGGGTAAGCACAACAATTTCCCTAGGTCAAACACATAGAGTAATGGTCAATATTTCCTATGTACCCAAAATCAGATTAAAAAAGTATCTCACATAAAAAACATTAAGAACGAGATGCAATTGAATATAATTATAGATCAAATTATTCATGCAATCTCAAATCAAACATGTGTCCCAACAATGTCAAAATAGGTTGCAATATGATTAATTGAATCTAAATATACATGGAGAGGTCCTATTTTCCTTGATGTTAACCGAATATTTGAAAAGCTTTATTGAACTTTTTGTAATGATATTTGGAGGCTTAACTTTCTGGATGTGTATGTCAAATTTCTTCCTCATGTGGATTTCTCGGATCATCATCTCATTCTAGTCATGTTGTTTGGTAATTTCATCTAGCAAAGGTCAAATATTTTTGTTTTGAAAATGCATGGATAACATAACCTAATTATATTAATATGACTAAATAGGCATGGTCATGCTACCACTATTAATGAAAATTTGAAACAATTAATGGAATTTAGATGATAGTGCAAGCTGGAAGAATATTAATCTTAGTATAATAGTTGGTCAAAAGAGAGAACTACTGGCTCAAATTAATGGAATTCAGAGGATATTGCAAACTGGTCGAGGGAATAAATTTGTCTATAAATTAGAGTTTAAGCTTCAACGTGATCTATACAAAATTCTTCAGCAAGATAAACTTATGTGGTTTCAGCGCTATCGAGCTAAGTGGCTTAATGGTGGGGATCGTAATATGAAGTACTATCATTTGAAAGATGTTAATATGAGAAGGACAAATCAAGTTCAAATGCTTTGTGACACTAATGGAATATGGGTGGAAGATGTACACCAACTTCAATCTATGGCAATTTATTTTTACATGAATCTTTTTATTGAAATTACCAAAGATGAAGCATGGTTCCAGACACCAGTTTCTTATCCTAGAGTTTCTCAAGAGTCTTTAAATATTCTAAGTGTTCATGTGAATGATACAGAGGTTAGGTAGGCGTTATTGATATGAGACCTTAGAAATCACCTGGACCATATGGATATCCTGGTGCTTTTATCAAAAAATCTGAGAAGATATTGGATCAAATACTTGTAATTTTGTCAAGAAAATATGAGTTAATCTGGATGCATTTGTTGAGGTTAATCAAACAAATATCAACTTAATTCCTAAGGCATCACATCCTAAGTTTATTAATCATTTCTGTCTAGGGGTGGCAAAATGGATGAATTTGATGGATATGAATTTGATTGTTAATGGATGGATCAAAATAATCCATGAGCCCATTAGCAATCTACTAAAATTTTCTTTAAAATATCAATTTCAATTCATCCATTAAGGAAAAATCCATCAAATCCATCCATTAACATACTTTTAGTGGATGGATATCCATCTATCCAAAACATTTTTTCTTAGATTTTCAAAAAAATTGGTTTTTTGTTTTTTGAAAATAAATGATTTTTAAAATTTTTTTTTTCAAAAAACTCAATTTTTTTTTTATTTTCCTAAAAAACCATTTTTTCTTAAATTTCGGAAAAAAGATTAATTTTTTTCTTCTGAAATAATTGATTTTTTATATTTTCATTTATTTTTTATTTTCGAAAAAAATGTTTTTATTTATTTATGGAAAAAACCGGTTTTTTGTATTTTCGAAAAAAATCATTTTTTTTTGTATTTATAGGAAAAATAGAGTTTTGTATTTTTTGAAAAAAAATCAATTTTTTGTATTTTCGTAAGAAAACATTTTTTTTTGAAAAAAAAATCGAATTTTTGTATTTTCCAAAAAAAGTGATTTTTTAATTTTCGAAAAAATCAGTTATTTTGTATATTCGAATATATTTTGTATTTTCTAGAAAAAAAATCAACTTTTTGTATTTTCCAAAGAAAACAATTTTTTTTCAAAAGAAAATAGTTGTTTTTTTTGAAAAAAATCATTTATTATTATTATTTTTTATGAATAGATATGATAAAAATAATCTATTGGATCATTAAAATATGTTGAATGAATTTGATCAATCCATACATATAAATGAGTGAATTTAGTCCAATTTATTAACTTAATTTTTATGTGGTGGATGAATTGGATGAATTTGATGGATTTTGTCTTTATGGATCTAATTGTTATCCCTAGTTCTGTCTAATTTTCCTTTGCAATAATTTGTATAAAATTATTAGCAAAATGGTTGTAAATAGGTTGAAGATTATTATCCCTTAAATTGCCTCTCATTTTCAAACAGGTTTTGTATGCAGACGGGGTATTCATGATAATATTGTTGTGGCACAATAAATGACTCATAACATGAATAAGATGAAAGGTAAGATGGTGTATTTTGGGATTAAAGTTAGTTTAACTAAAATATATGATATTCTAAAGTGGTCTTTCATTGAAAATATCTTGAAGGATGTGAGATTTCCTTTGAAGATAATCACTATTATTTTGGTCTCTATTACAACTCCGACCACTAATGTGAAATGGAATGAAATTAGATTAGAATTTTTCAAACCTCAAAGAGGTATTAGACAAGAAAACTTTATTCCCTTGCACCTCTTTATTATTTGTATGAATAAATTATCTAATATTATTTCTCATAATATGGAACAAGTCTTTTGGAAAATTATGAGGTTGGTGGAAATGATCCTCTCATATCTTACTTGATGTTTGCATATGATATTTTATTATTTGGTTAAGTTGCAAAGGTTTTAATGTAGTGTGTGCTTGATATTGTTAATCAATTTTGCCTTTTGTCCGACCAACAAGTAGGTGTTAATAAAACAATCATTCTTTTCTCTAGAAACACTTATGTGTCTGTTCATCGTAAATTGGCTACTAGGTTTGACTTTCATGAAACACAATCACTTGTCAAGCATCTGGGTGTCTCTCTCATTGGTAGAGCACCAAGAAGATATGATTTTAATTATACCTTGGAGCAAGTTAAGTCAAAGTTGGTCTATTTGAAAGCTCGACACCTTTCTTTCGCAAGTCGGATAAATTTCTCTAAAGTTATTAGTGAAGCTCTTCCTATCTATACTATGATGACTACTAGAATTCCTAAATCTTTTTTTGCATGAGATTCAAAAGTTACAACATTCTTTTACTTGGGTTGATAACGAGGAACATATAAGAGTTCATTTGGTGAAGTCGAATGTGATGACACTCTGAAAGTTATTAGGAAGATTGGATATTATACAGTTGGACGTTATGAATAATGCTTGTCTTTTGAAGCTTGATTGGGCCATTCGAAGTAATGAAGAATCTCTTTGATGTGAAGTTATGCGTGGAAAATATATGAGGAACAATGTTTGGTTATGAGGATGCAATTGTTAAGGCAAATGATTTCAGTTTGTGGAAGAATCTCAGTAACTTATGGTATGAGTTTACTTAATTTATGTATTGGTCTATAGAAGATGGTGCCAATGTAGATGTTTGACCTCTTTATTGGGTTGAACCAGGTATGAAGTTGATGGATATTAATACAAAATGATGTTAATCCAACTTCTTATCAGCATTTAAAGAATTTATTGGATCAACATGGCACTGGAATGTGGATCTTTTAAAGCATATGTTTCCTCAAAATGTGGTAGCTAAATTTCTAGCTATCATACCCCCTGATGGTAATAGTGGAAGAGATATTTGTTACTCGCCAAGCAATAAAAATAGTGAGTATACGGTTTCATCAAGTTATACATTAATGTGTAATTTTGGTAGGCAAAATGACGAGGATGATTGGAGGTTGATATGAAAGCTTAAAGTCTCTTAATGAATATAGACCTTTATTTGGTTTGTGTAACATGTAGAATAACGACCAATGAGAGGAAAAATAAAATGCAACTATGAGGCCTTTTTGTAGTCACTATGAAACAAAAGTGGGATCCATTATACATGTCTTACATGTTTGTCCTTTGCCTTTTTCTATTTGGACTAATATGGTTAAATTGAATATGATGGACTTTTTTTCACTAATAATATTAAAGAGTGGGCGAATACTAATTTGCGTTTGAATTTTGGTATTAGTAGAGGTTCGTTGTGGACGAAACTTCGAGCAACCTCTTGCCATGCACATTGGATGTGGATAAATAAGGAACTATATGATCATAATTTTTTAGATCTAGAATTTCGCGACAACTTATTACTAAAGTTGCTCCTCAATATTTTTTTGTCAGGGGAGTTGCATGGTAGTGAGATGGAGTTGACTCGAGAGGCTAAGCAAATAAGACAGACTCATCCTCTTTCGAATCGAGTAAGATTGAACACATATGAAACTAGTAGGAATGACTTGATAGCCAAATGTGGTGGTATTTTAAAATGTTGTATGAATGTGTGGTTCGGAAGCTTCGCAAGATATTTGGGTTATTGTAGTTCATATATTGCTGAACTTTGGAGTGGACTAGAAGGATTAAAATTATGAAAAGAGTTTGGGTTTTGAACTATTGAGCTTCATATAAATTTCAAAATGGTTGTTCAAAATATTTTGCATTCAGGACATGATAGTATAATTAAAATGCAATTGGTATAACAAATTCAACAATTGTTCGAAAGGTGGTGGTTTGTCATATTTATCGAGTTGAATGCTTGTGCAGATGCACTTGCCAACTCGAATGTGATATATATATCATAATTTAATGTTTTATGAATGAATTTTTACTTAAATTTCTCTTCTTTTATTAACTGATTGTATTAAAGCTCTTACTCCTAAATTGATTGCTATATAATTTTTTTCCCGAGTTTTCTGTCCTTAAAAAAACAATTTCTATTAAATTATATATAGACGTGGATCACACCTCACATAATAGGCCTTTGATAATTTTAGTGTGCATTTATTCAAACTATGAAGCTAGTGTCTACTAGGGCACTATACAACTCCCTAATCAAGGTTTTTTCAAAGGTGTAAACAAAGAAAGAAAAAAAGAAAGTAGCTTTAACAAATGGAGGGGCCATTCATAATCACAAACATTAACCATTAAGCAAAGATTAGAGTGAAATTATTCGATAATGAGAAGATAAGATAGATTGAAAAAAAGGAAATTAATGTTTAGTGGAAGGAAGGGTAGCATGCCCTTATCAACAACTCGTGGTCCACCACACAATATTTTTTAGAATATTAATACTTTTATGTGAATAATATATAAAAACTATTATTCAAAATAGGATTTTGTATTATTCACCTTTGATTGTTAGCAGATTTTGAGGTTACAAAATATTCCCCTCTCTATTACTCTTTAATAACCTTTACCTATAAAAGTACTAAGATATTTTTTTTTTATATTTAATATTATATATTACATTTAATTTTTATTTAAAACTTGATTATTTTTCACTTAATTAACTAATTGATATATATATTTTAATTTTTTTATATAAGAAAAAATGACGGTAATTACTCAAATTTTACACAACAGTAAAAATCAGAATTCGACCCTTAATATAACCGTCCAACCTAACAATATTGACATTCTTAATTAAACTAGGATAAACAGACAATATTCTTAAATTTTACACCTTACACCTACATGCTAAATCTCGATATGTCATTTTTAATACTTCGACGGTCCTATCGATAATAGGATAATAGTTTGTTAAAATTAAAAAATAAAAAATTTAGAAAAGCAAAAATACAATAGAAAGTTGCCCATAGTAATACTATGAGGTTATAGGTGGTATTTTACACGTTACATAAAAGGTCCTAATAAGGAAGGGAAAGCTAAAATTGATATGAAGAAACAAAAGTAATATATGAAGAATTTGATATATTCACACAAAAGTATTACTTAGAAAATGACCTAAAAGATAAGTTAAGGATTAGACAATGAAATGAAAGTGGTGTTTGAAGAATTTGATGTCAAACCAACCCAACAAGTAACCTTTACAAACAAAGAAAATCCCATTTAATTCAGAAATTAAAGATAAGGATATGACCCCCAATAAATAGTAATCAATAATAATTACTAATTAATTATATTAAAAAACCCTTATTAAAGACTTAGGGTCAATAACCTATCTAGTACTCATTAAAGCCAATAAAAAAATTAATTTAAGATTAAAAATTTAAAACCCCATTTTCATAAGCAAAAGCCACAAAATAAAAACCTTTTCTCTTTCTCTTTATAATTAATCTCCTTCATTCTTAAGCTATGTGTTAAGAGCTAAAGTATAAACTAAACTAAACCGCTCTTTTTTTTTTCTTTCTAAAACTCTAAACGCCGTAACGGACTTTCCCAATTTCTCAAAGCACCGTCACAAACACCCTCTCGTGCGTGTCACGTGACATTCAAAACCCTAATTCCCTTTATGGCTTTGGACCAACCCTCGTTACCTTCGAATCCTAACTCCGTTGATGGTGACGGGAACGGGAACGGGACGCCACCGTCCTCCACCGTGAATGGCGGCGAGGATGGGAAACCTACGGCGAGGCTACCGCGGTGGACGCGGCAGGAGATTCTGGTGCTTATACAGGGGAAGAGTGACGCGGAGAGCCGGTTCAAACCGGGTCGAAACGGTTCGGGGTTTGGTTCGAGTGAACCGAAATGGGCGTTGGTTTCGTCTTACTGTAAGAAGCACGGTGTGAACCGGGGGCCGATTCAGTGTCGGAAGCGGTGGAGTAATCTCGCCGGAGATTATAAGAAGATTAAGGAGTGGGAGACTCAGGTGAGAGATGAAACGGAGTCGTTTTGGTTGATGAGGAATGATTTGAGGAGAGAGAGGAAATTGCCGGGGTATTTTGATCGTGAGGTTTACGATATTCTTGATTCGCCGTCTGTGGCAGTGGCGGCAGCTGCCGCCGCGGCGGCGACGGTTCTTCCTATGGCTGTGTCGGTTTCGGAGGCGGTTGGTGATGAGGAGGTTCATATTTACGACAGTAATAGGAAAGTGAGTGGTGAAGATGGGTTATTCTCGGATTTTGAGAAGGATGAGGTTTTGGTTTCCTCCAAAGATGTTCATGTTCCTTCACCTGTTCCTATCTCAGGTAGTTTTTTTGTTCATGAATTTTTGGAAACCCATTTTGGATTTTGATTTTATCAACTCATACAATAGTGTTATTTAGATGTAATACCAACATCTTAGATTGAATTTGAATTAGTTTTGGGATCCAAACATGTCAATATCGAATGCGTCAATGTCGGATACCAACCCACCTTATGTTCAATCAATTAGCTCCATTATTTGTGTTAGGGTTAGTGCTTTGTTTGGTAGGTGCAATTGATATTTTGTTGCCTTTTACTTATGAAATTGTAGATTTTCGACTTTCTAGTTACTTACGACACTAGTGTTCATTGTTTTGGGGACACCGCTAGTTTTGATTTCATGAAATACCATGTTTGTGTATAGAATTTTTTATTCTAGTAATGGTGTTTTTCTGTTGTGAAGATGGATGATTTGGATGCAATGGTAATGTGATGGAAAGTTTTGTAGATTATGATGTTGTTATCCTTGATTATCTTATGTTTAAATCTTGATTTGCAGAGAAGCAGTTTCTACCGCCCCTCAGTCGCTGCCAAGGAGAAGGCAATGCTCAAGGTAATTGATCATGTTCTTAATGGATTTGATGTTAGACTGAAATCATGTTTTGTTTCAATACCAGAAAGATTGCTATGCTCTAATTCTTATGTGCTATGTTTAGTTCTATCTGTTCGATAGAAATCAGTTTTTTTTGGTCACTAGATGAAGTGGTAGTAACCACTAAGAACTCAGACACACAATCGCGAGTACCAGGGTTTGAACCCTGGTGATGACGTCCAACCTAACAATATCGGCTTCCGCTAGAATTTCTAGACAGATAAAATCTATTTAAACTTATCAATAAATTAATGATTTAAATAATGGATAGATTCGAGGTTTTAAATCTCGGCCGTGTTGCAATTATTAATATTTTGCGGTTGAATGCGGTGTTACTTAGCTGCAATCGCATTCTGGCTGCATAGATGTAAAAGTTATTGATGTTTACCTGTTAGGCCTCAAATCACAAAAGCATACCTTTTTAAAAAAATTGTGCAATGGTGTCGAGGTGATGATTTGAGGATTGAGACCTTACATCTGTTTGGACATGGTTTGTTATGTTGTGGAGACACAACTTTGATGTTTTTGCTTTGAAACTTCGGCCCCTACTCATCTGACCAAGATGATGTGATAGGCCCGAAACTTAGTGCCTATTACATTCAAAGTGCTTCATTACAAGATGACAGCACAAATACATGAAAGTTACTTCTATGTCTTTTGTCTCCAAAATTGGGGAATTTTACTGCTTATGTAACTCTCAAGTAAGCTAAAACCCTTTATGAGACAGCTTGGTTTCTTGTCCGTTATTTTATTAGTTTGCATCCTCTCATTTTTTATGCTGCTACCGATTCCTACTGCCGATGAATTCTGATTAACTGGTACTGGGTAAGGCCAATTGCTTACTCAACGCCACGCAGGTTTCTGCTATTGCATTTGGATTTCAATAGGATTGCAACGAACCGCCTTTTTTTCCAGCTTTTGTCGATCAGGACTTGATTGGGTATACATCCAATGTGTGATTGTTTATTTAAAATTCTGAGTTAATCATCAATTTAGTCATGAAACTGTAGGCATCAGTCAACTTGGTCTCTGAAATTGACAAAATTCCAAAATAATGATCTCCAACTTTAGTCTTTTTTGGATCGGTAAATTTTGTTCCTGAAATTCTAATTTGAATTTGTTCATACATTCTTTTGTTTTTACAGGTACCAACAATGAGAAACAACCCGCCTCAAATCCAGAAATGGGTTCTACATCTCAAGGGGAACGGAAGCGGAAACGGCTTCCAACCGATGAAGAAGACGAATCCTTGCAAAGTCAGTTAATCGACGTGTTAGAGAAAAACGGCAAGATGCTAAGCGAACAACTAGAGGCTCAGAACATCAACTTCCAACTGGATCGCCAGCACCAGAACGACACTGCAAGTAACATAGTTGCTGTGCTCGATAAGCTTGCAAATGCTCTTGGAAGAATTGCTGATAAATTGTAGTGCAAGAAGAAGGATCAGAGTAGTAGTGTACATAACATTTGGAATCAACAATAGTGGGTCCCTTCATTATTTTTTGACCACTTGTTCACTTTTTTTAGTGTTGTTATTACTGCTGCCATTATAGGACTTAGGACTATATACAACATTTTGGAGTTACTGCATTTATTCTATTTTTCATTGAGGTTTCATGAATCCTTCCATGGTCAATAATAAATAGTTTTTGTACATATGATGTTAATAATTAGGTGCATTTTTATTCATTTTCTCAATGAATTTAGGGAGTTTTTGTTATTTAGAAATGTTCAATCTGGTTACCCAAACCGAACCCGTCCAAAGGTGTTTGTTTGAATAAAGGGTTGATAGTTTTGTATCTAGAAACTCAAGCTCTTTGCAAATTGATTTTTCTTTTCTTCTCAAAATGGTTTGCAAAAGTTATGCAATTCTTTTAATTTTGTATTATATTTCAAAAAGGGAATGTTATGAAACCTAAAGTAGAGATAAGACTTAAAAGATCAAAATAATAGTTTAGGTTATACTATGCTTTCCTATAATAGTTAACAATTGCTTATCAAAACACTCTGGCTCAATTTTTGTGTTATAATTGTGACAGCTGAACTCTCATGATTGAATTCAATAGCTAGCTAATTGTTTGTTTGAACTCTCAACCAATTTTCTTCCAAAAATGTTATTTTAATATCTTTATTAATTTTTAAGTATTTCAATAATCTTATAACATTTTTAAAAAAGATCTCTGAATAATAACTCAGTTGGTAGTAGTACAGACACAACGACGTATAATACTAATGTGACAATATTTGATTTACTAACTAACTTGTTGTACCCAAGAATTTATTTCCAAAAGAGTAAGATTAAGATGTTAATCAAGAACACAATTGTGGTAAAGAAAGAAAAAAATGAGATTAAAGAAATGATTATTGATAATTGATGAGCATGCGAGGCAGTGAGGCAGTATTGGGGGGAGAGAGTGGGGCCCAAAATATGGTCGGGAAAATGGAGGGAAATTCAGTTTTGGCCCACCACAGTACACTGTACTACAGCCCAACCATTCTCTCTTCAGACAAATACTTACATTTTCTCACGCTCCCCTCTTGCGCGTCACCAACACATGCCTTCAAACATGCTCTCAACTAACCATTTTTTTTCATATTAAATATCTTAATATGTTGTGTTAAAATAACAATCCTAATAAGTTAAATTCTTATTTATTTTTATATAGTCCTTAGGAAAAATTAAAAAAAAAACTAATTTAAGTTTCAATAAAATACATCTACTTTATTTATTTATTAAAAACTAGAGTATTCATTTTGTTTTATAGAAACAAGTTTGAAATTATACTTTTAATTCTTAGTATAAATCTTGTTCATGTCTTATTCGTAAAACAATATCACAATTTTTAAAATATATTTATTATTTAAATGTTTTAATTTTCTTTTAGTTTCTTACATATCACGACATATTTGAACACTCACACTTAAAAATATTAAACATTTTCTTATAGAAAATTAAAAAATTAATAAATAAAATTAAAGTTAAATAAATATTTCGCATAATTTTACACTATTGTCAAATAGAAATTCACTCATACTACTTATATAATTTTTTTTATATTTAATTTAATAAAATATATGATAATTATTGATTTACAATGTAAAATTAATAGATCGTAAAATTGTTAATTAAAATTAGAAAATATCAAAATTTTGAAAAATAAAATAAATTTACATTAAAAAACCTAAAAAATAAGAGCATATCCTATTTTCTGATAAAATTAAACACTTAATCTTTTTACCAAGCATTAAATATTTTTATAAAAAAATCATATTTAAATTTTCAATAAAATAGACTTGTTATAATTTTTATATCTTATATATTTGTGTATGCTGTCATTTTATTGAATAAATGTATTTTTTTATATAATGTCGTTAATTTGATTGTATTAAAAAATTTATTTATTTGAAAGTGGATTAGTTTAAAAAATATGTAAAAAAATGGTGAATTTGAATGTTTATTTAAGAAGGGTTGTTTTAAAAATAAAAATGTATTATAAAGTAGATTAAGTTACAATGCATTTTTTTTTGTATTGGCCTTTCAGGAGGATATGTAAATTTTAACTAATACTAAAAAAATGTGATAAAATTATTGAACGAAAGAAAATGTAAAACAATGTGCGATGGTAATTATTACCATGACCATATAATATGATTAAGATTAATTAATAATTAATAATCTAAACAAAAGAAAATGACAGATTAGAAAAAAGAGAAAGAAGGGGGCAATAAAGGGAAAAGTGCATGAAAAAGGAATTAATAGATGTAACTTTAACACATGGGATTCGAGAATTTAGGTTATATAGAATTATAGATTATACTTAAATTAAATTTAATTAAATTAAAGTTAAATTAAATAAACAATTTTCAATTCTCTTTTTACTTTCCCATCTTCATTCACTACTACACTTGACTCAACCAGCACACACAACACAAAAATAGAAGACATCAAAATCAAATCATAAGCAGCCTCAAACTCCAACGTTGTCTGTTCCTTTTTCCTTTTGCTGCGCTAGGGTTTGTGTTTTAGGTTTTTGGACCAAATCAAAAGCACTGTGTGAAGTGAGAAAGTGAAAGTGAAATTGATGCAAATGTTTGTGACACTGTTGTTGGAGTGTTTTGTTTCTAGATCGAGTGTTGGTGATTCTATAATGCTGAGGTGTGATTGTCCTTGAACCGACATAAACCTAGGATTTGTTTGTTGGTTAAAAATGCAATTCGCTAAGCTTGATGATTCTCCTATGTTCCGCAAGCAGGTTGGTTATCACTCCCTTGTTGTTGTTGTTGTGTGTAGTGTATGCTAGGTGTTTGATGAATTGATTTAGTTAGTTAGGTTGTGTGATTGATGTGTTAGTAGTAGTTGGTTTAGAGTTTATTTTGTTTAAAGGTGAATTTGAAATTGATGGCTTGCTTTAATGCTTGTTTTAAATGATATATGGAATGTGAATGTTTTGATATGTCTGAAATTTAATGCTTAAATTTACTCAAGCTTTGTTTATGCTGAAAACATCTAGGGTTACTTTCTGACAAGGTTTTAGAAAACTGTCTGCGACCGTGAAAACGGCTACAAAATGGTATCGACAGGTGCTGATATCGATGATGTTATTTACTGTTTTTATGTTAAAGAACAAATTGTGGTTAATTCATACAGCGGCGACCGCAAGCAGGGTCGCAACACCTGTACCGACCGAAATTGTGGAAGCCTTTACGCGACCGCGGCTGTTATTTAAAACCTTGTAGTTCTGATTCCGAGAAATCATGTGAAAAGATGAAAGTGGTTTCATTCATAGGCTGTGATTTAGATAGAGCTTTGGTGAGGAGTTAGAGTGAGAGAGTTATCAAGCAAAGGTCGATACCCCAGTTGCCCCGACTGTGCTTAAACCCTGAACAAGGAGAAATCACCGTTGTCAGAAATGGTTGTAGCCAGTGTTGTCTCGATCGTAGGATATTGTGGAAGGCCAAAAATCCGCCATATATGCAGGCCGTTACAGTCTATGGGGCTGCTATGGTGTGCATCCTTTCACGAATTGCCTAAAAATCTTCCATGCCATGGCTGCTATTTAACGATACTGGTTATAACAGTGGAATTTGAATAAACCACTATTAGTCCGCAATATGCTATTTAGTACTCAAATAGAGGTATTGCTATTTTCCACGATTGACAACACTGGGAGAAATAATATGGTTACTCCCTGAAAATCCCTCCCCTCTCCGTTTACTGATGTACCAAACATATCTAAATTAATATGACTTAAGTTCCTAAAAACATTGCCACCTTGCTATCTGTAAAATGAACTGAACTGAACTGATCTCTATATTAAACATGCTACTACAGTGAGATCTAAGAAGTGTCTTTAGAATTTATGTTATTCTGTTTTCATTGAATTAAATCTTACACAGATAGGCACTAAGTCAGTACTGCATTGTGATGTTTGGTTATTTCGTGAATTTAACTATCAAATGATTCAACTCCCTATTGCTATGTTTGATTATGCTAGCATTAATGATTAAATATAGTATTTTTTTGAAGATATGAAATAATATACTGTACTCCTCGCAGGTAAAATGATATTATATTTTTAAAGGCTGGTAGAATGATATGATGATTGGAATCTTTAGTTTCATAAATTTAGTCCTTCATCTCTGAGATTATTTGTGAATGGTGGTTAGAGCTATTTATTGACGATTTTATCATTTAATTCTTTGGTGAAACAGATACAATGCATGGAGGAAAGTGCTGAATCTTTGAGAGAGAGAAGTTTGAAATTTTACAAGGGATGCAGAAAATACACGTATGTAGTTATTTGAACTATATCATCATTATGACATTATTAATCAAAATCCATTGATAAATAGCCACGAACTTTTGAGAATGCGTAGTAACTCACTTAACATTTTATTATCTCTTATCCTTGTTTTATTGGAAGCATCTATTTTCAACTTTACCTTTGCAGAGGAAATATGGTCCAAAATTTTGATTAAAAGTCAAGAGGTTTGTCGTAAGAAGAAAAGAAAGCAAATATTGCTTAGTAGTCTTGTGTATTCTTTCCTCCATGGAGGATGCTTTTCTTAGTGTTTATAAGGCAACAACATTGTCCATAATCGAAAGGAAAATTTTAGTGGATTTATTTTCTATTTTTTTAGTTCCATCGTAAGAAGTTTGTCACAGCTAATCATCATATATTGAATATTGATTTCGAAGATGTTTGTTTTTTCTAAGACCTAATTGCTGTCACCTTTGTACTTTCCAGGGAAGGACTTGGGGAGGCATATGATGGAGATATTGCATTTGCAAGTGCCCTTGAAACTTTTGGTGGGGGTCATAATGACCCCATCAGTGTAGCTTTTGGAGGTATGTCTTTTTATTCAACATCATGTTTAAGATGGTTGATGAAAAGTTTATGTTCCGCCACATGACTGAACTTCTGTTCGTGCACATATTTGATAATACTTTATTCTCAATGTCTTTCTTAGTGGTTCCGTGTTTTATTACCTCAAATAAACTGCCAATCCTAACAAAATATGCATTCTTATGCTTGCTAGTGTTATTTATCAAGGAAGAGGAAAACAATTTTAATTCTCATGAAGACAATGTTTCTCGAGAGAATTTATTTGCAATTTTTCTCTATAATTTAAAGTGTCTATACTTACTATCTGACTCTATGATTTGATTATAATGATGTTCTCTATGCTCTTAAAATCTCAACAATAGTGAGAAACAATTTTTGATTGAGGTCTTCTTAACTGCACTTCAGGCCCTGTTATGACCAAATTTACCATAGCCTTGAGAGAAATTGGGACATACAAGGAAGTCCTTCGATCACAGGTGAAGTGTTTTGTTTCATATGCTTTTTTAATCTCTTAATAGTTGCCAATGACTCCCAATATGACATTTTAAAAGAGATAAAAACAAAAAACAAGGCTGATTTACCTCCAATCTCTCCATTATCTTCTTCTTTTATCCATAAACAAAAAGGAATAATATAGTCATCAATACTTGAACATAAAACTGTGAAGCAGAATCAATATACAATCTTTAGCAGTTAACTATTTGGAACCGTCATCCTGTTTTTTTTTGTTGACAAAGATTGCTTTCTTCCTTTCAGGTTGAGCATATGTTAAATGACAGATTGCTCCAGTTTGTTAATATTGATCTGCAAGAGGTCAAGGTACTTGAAAAATATCTTACTGTCTGTCTTCTTTATTCTGTCAGTAAGACGTATGCAAAACTAAAGCAAAACTAAAGCAAGGTCTTTCTAGTGTCTTTGCTCTTACTGGACTTTTGTTTCTTTTTTTAGATTTAGGATTCAAGCAGGGCTTTTTAGAACATATACTTCTCTTGTGGAAAAAGTAGTACCGTAATTTATTTTTTATTGGATTTTACAAAAACAATATTTGTAGGTGTGTTTCGTGGAAACATTTTAAGCTTTGTAGTTTATAAATGTTTCTTATAGTGATGTAGACTTTGAATATCACTTAATGATGAGGACAGTTGATGTTTACTTTTCAACCATAAAATTTCTGAGTGAACTACGCACAGTTTCTGTTATAATGGATCTTTTCTTAGTGCAGGAAGCACGGAAACGCTTTGACAAAGCCAGCCTTATTTATGACCAGGTGCATTCACATTGCCAAATGCTTTCTAATTTTGACACCTAGTTTGTATATTCCTTCTGAGTTGGATATTTGGATGAGAATCGTAAACTAATGTCCAGCACTGTTCTAACAAAAACAATGATAAAAGTGCCTGGAATTTTTTTTTTCTTTCACAAATTGTCACTTGGTATTGGATTTGAAATTTCTGTTTTACCTCTTGAATTTTAAAATAGACCTGCAGTAACCGATATTGTTTTCAGCCAACAGTATTAGAAGCTTCGAAATCAAGTTTTTGTCTAATCATTGCTAAATTTGTTACTCGCAGACCCGTGAAAAGTTTCTGTCACTGAGAAAAGGTACAAAAACTGATGTAGCTCATGCCCTAGAAGAGGTAGGCTTTGTATACCCCACTTGTTGAGTCAACTTAGATTTGTGATATCGTTCTATTAAATCTTACATGTTTGGGCATGATTTAGGAGCTTCATAGTGCAAGAGCGACATTTGAGCAAACTCGGTTTAATCTGGTTAGTAAATTCAATTGATTCGAAGTAAAGAAGTAATAATTTTACCGCTACTTTCCGAAATAAACTTGAAGAGTCTCTGCCCAGGTTACTGCCCTGTCAAATGTTGAAGCTAAGAAGAGATTTGAATTTTTGGAAGCAGTCAGTGGGACAATGGATGCACATCTTCGTTACTTCAAACAAGTAAACATATATTGTTTAAAGTATTCTTTCACATATTCTGTGTCATAACATTCTTCAATTAATTTCACTCGTAGGGGTATGAACTATTGCATCAAATGGAGCCATACATTAACCAGGTTTAGAACCAGCTTTGTCTTTAAATGCTTTGTTTACATAGAGATTTATGTCATATTATCAATTATCATTTGGCATCTCAAGGGTGGTTAGTTGAAAATGCAAACGATTCACACCAGGCTACCTATTTTGCAGGTTTTGACTTATGCTCAACAATCAAGAGAAAGGTCCAATTATGAGCAAGCAGCTCTCAATGAAAGAATGCAAGATTACAAACGGCAGATTGATCGAGAAAGTAGGTGGGCTTCTAATGGTTCTAATGGTTCTCCTAATGGAGATGGTATACAAGCCATTGGTAGAAGTTCGCATAAGATGATAGAAGCAGTAATGCAAAATGCTGCAAAGGGAAAGGTTGAAAAGAGGGCTGGAAATACTTTTATTAGTTATTACTTTCGCCCATTGGTTTATTCTTAATTTTTTATTTTTCTTTATCATTTTAGGTTCAGACTATTCGACAAGGATATCTCTCAAAGCGTTCCTCAAACTTAAGGGGGGACTGGAAAAGGAGGTTTTTCGTTCTTGATAGCCGGGGAATGCTGTATTACTACCGTAAACAAATCAGCAAATCATCGGTAAGAAGTCTATTGTGTACAATAAGTTGGTTTATGAAGGACTTAAGCCGCCATGCTTCTTTATAACAAGTTTTTTCCCTTATATTCCTGTGGTTATTTATCATGTATAGGGGTCTAGCAGTCAACATTCTGGTCAGAGGAATAGTTCAGAGCTTGGTTCTGGACTTCTAAGTCGATGGCTGTCTTCTCATCATCATCATCATGGTGGAGTACATGACGAGAAATCTGTTGCTCATCACACTGTGAACCTACTTACATCAACTATCAAAGTTGATGCTGACCAATCGGATTTGAGATTTTGCTTCAGGATCATTTCACCGACAAAGAACTACACTTTGCAGGTTATTTTATTGACTTTTTGGATAATGTTTTATCCATTTAAAGACAGTGATTAAAGCTTTATGTTTTCATTCCTTAATTATGCTTGTCAGTGCAGGCAGAGAGTGCACTGGACCAAATGGATTGGATTGAAAAAATTACAGGTGTTATTGCCTCATTGCTAAGTTCTCAGATTCCTGAAAGGGTAACTTTCATACACTTTTATTTACCATAACTATGAATTTTAGTCAACGTGATTAATGTTACCCATTTTTATCAGTTATTACCGGCAAGTCCAATGGGAAGTGGGCATCATAGGTCTACAAGTGAGAGCAGTTCTTTTGAAAGTTCAGATTTTGACCACTCTGCTGTTGAAGAAAGTGCAGCTGATAGAAATTTTACATCTTCACATCTGGAGCGTGCCTCCAGAAGTTTGAACCAGCAGCGATCCTGTAATAAAAGTGAGAAACCAATTGATGTGTTGCGAAGAGTTATGGGGAATGAAAAGTGTGCTGATTGTGGGGCTCCTGAACCTGACTGGGCATCATTAAATCTTGGCGTTCTTGTTTGCATTGAATGTTCTGGTGTTCATCGAAACCTTGGTGTGCACATATCCAAGGTAGATCATACAAATGCATTTCCTTGATCATTGTATATGTTATGTTGCTTCCCTCTCACTTTGAATTTAGGTTTTGTTGTTGCTTCATTTTTGTGACGAGGCTTTAATATAAATTGATCATGTTGCTCTTTTTTCTCGGTTCTATTGTAGGTTCGCTCTCTTACATTGGACGTTAAGGTGTGGGAACCTTCTGTGATAAGTTTATTTCAGTCTCTAGGGAATGCTTTTGCCAACTCAGTCTGGGAGGAACTTTTGCAATCAAGAAGTGCCTTTCAGGTTGATCTTGTCCCTACAGGGTAAAGAATCCCCATTATTATATCTTTGCATTACACCCATTGTTGTTTTCTATTTTTTGACCAAGTATTTCTATTCCTGATTTACATTTTCACTAATTATGAAGCTCGAGCAAGTCCGATAAGCCACAGACGGTTTTCATCACCAAACCCGGTCAATATGATTCTCTATCGGTGAAGGAAAAGTTCATCCATGCAAAGGTATGACTATATTCTGTTTGTACTTCGGATCCTTAAACTCGTGCTCTCTCTTATGGAGAAGATTATTCTTTGGGTAAAATCCAAACTCCAAAGCCTGAAAAAGTTACTTTTATAATTTTGATTAGTTTATGGGAAAAATGACGTAGAAGGACGGATGATGGGTTAATCTTGGACTTATTTAAAGTACATTGTCACAAGGTTTATTAACTTGCAGGGCGGTGCGCTCTTATCTGACTTGAGTTGTTGAATATTTACTTTTAATTCTCTTGGCAGTATGCGGAGAAGATTTTTGTTCGCAGACCGAAGGACAATCAATACCAGCTTCTAGTGGCACAACAGATCTGGGAAGCTGTTCGTGCTAATGACAAAAAAGCTGTATACCGCTACATTGTTAATTCCGACGTTGATGTCAATGTTGTTTATGAGCAAGCATGCAACAACTCTTTAACCCTTGCCAAAGTCATGCTATTACAAGAGCAGGCAAACCATGATCAGGGCTCTAATTTAGCAGGGAACACATTGGACTGGTCCTCTAATTGCTCTTTGAATTTGGTAGGCACTAAAGAAGGCCAGACAATGGACAATATCGAAGGTTGCACACTACTTCACATTGCTTGTGAAACCGCGGACATTGGAATGGTGGAGCTTCTCCTGCAATATGGTGCAAATATTAATGCGAGCGATTTGAGAGGCCGAACTCCTTTACATCGCTGTATTCTCAAAGGAAGATCTATAATTGCAAGATTACTTCTTTCAAGGTCAGTGATAACTTCATGTGATGCTTTATCTGTCTCTCGCCAAGCTATCATAATATTATGGGCAGGACCGTCTTTGAGGGTGTGCAATGCGAGCTACTGCAGAGGGCTTAAAATTTGTCACATTTAAACCGTGGTTAAATAAGGCCTGTTAACATAATCACGGTTAAATCTTGGTTAAATAGGGTCGTTTTTCTATGGTTAAACTGCGGCTAACCTCCCTAGAGCCTCCAAAAACTTGAGACGAGTCTATTTACGCGCTGTATCTTGTTTCATATACAAAAGGGTATTTTAGGAACATTTATACAGAAAATGAATACATTAAAATAGTCTATCTACATTTCTTAATATATATGTGAAAATTGTAAGAGAAACTAACAAACATGTATACAATGTAGGGGTGGCGATCCTCGAGCTGTGGACGAGGAGGGAAGAACCCCTATTGAGCTTGCTGCAGAATCAAATGCTGACGAAAGACAAGTCCATGCACCATCAACTGATTCAAATGGATGACACTAATAAAAAAAACCTGGAACTCAAGTATATTATATATAAGATATGGAAGATTGAATTATGTAAATTTGTATTTTTCATGAATCGAAAAAATGTTTTTTTTAAGGAAACAAAACACCGCCTGTGTGAGGCGGTGTTTTGTTTACAGGGAATGTGGTAGGTTGTAATGTCTACCCCTTGGTAGTCTTGTACACAAGGTAGTGCTAAGATTTGTAATGTAAAATGACCACATTGGGTCTCTGATGTCAAGAGCACTGTAGTACTAGTTGAGCCAAGCAACACTTTTGTAATATGTTGTGTATTTTTCGTTTGATTCCTTTAGTGGTGATTCTGTGATACATTAGACTAGGGTTTTGGGCATGCTCTGTACATTGGTTTATTTTTGTGAAAGGTGTTGTGGTTGTTTTTCACTTTTGTATTGATGGATTAATTAGTGGATGTCCATTGTTTTGGTGTGGTTATAATGATATAAGATATAGAAAAAAAATTATCAGAAACAAATATGAAAACAAAAAATGAAGCAATCACTTAATTTTTTACTTAAATAATTCATTTTTTCAAATTTTTATACAAAATAACCACATTTTAGATAATTTTCTAAAATAATCCACATTGAAGAACTGTTGCCAGATGAATCGGTGCCTCCTTTCTAAGTTAAAAGAGGTGGCATCAATTGGATTGACTTATGCACCTAGTGCTGTCAATTCAATTGACGCCTATGTGTTAGGTTTAAGAGAAGACCGTCAATTGGTCTGACATCTATGTGTATTGTGTAATTTTTTTTTGAAAAGTAATGTATATTATATAAAATTTGAAACCAGATCAATTGGTATTAATATTAATATGAGTTTACATACGAATATCAAAAAGACTAATGTCGTTGATCAGGATGACTTAATCGACCTCCGGTACCACATCCCTTATCTACCCGAACATGTGGCACTAACCCACGTTGATGATTTGCCCAAGGTATTTGGGGATTTAAGGGCCTAGGAACATCACCACCACCTACAAGCTCCCATGTAAACGCATTTTTCGTAAGGGAACTTGGGAAGTATTTTAACTTCAAGTCCTCATTGTTCGCTATGTCACCAACTTCGGTCTGGTACATGGCCACATGTTCAACGGTGGATTCTTCAGTATCCCCCGTGAACTTAGTAAATTTAGGGACTTTCCATCCCCTTGGCAATTTTGTTTGTAAGACAAAATCTGGTAGAGGCGAGGAGTACGTCGGCCGCTGGAGGCAAGGACTTACTTCGTTTCGCACTATGATCCGTTCGACGATAGCCTATAGGTTTTGTTCTCCAATGGCTGCATCGTGTCGAACTTGTCGAACCACCTGGTCTGGATCCTGGTTATGGTTAACAAGTACTACGGGGGCCTTCATGCCACCCTTGGGATGTGTTCGAAATCCTGATATTCTTGTTCGATAGTATCGTTTGTCATCTCCTCTTGTCGAACTGGTGTTTTTGGTCGAGGAGGAGGCGTGCGATTTTGACGCACTTGAGCCCTTGGAGCTCCAAAAAAGTCTCAAATCCTGGTCATTTGGGTTGCCAACTGCTGATAGCTCTGCGTCGAATCCTGGATCAAGGGCCTCAAAATAGTACCCATTTGCTGAGTTAGCATGTGTACCATTTCATGGTTACTTTCGTCCATCTGTTGTCTCATAACGACAACAGAGTTTGACGTAAACGTTGGAACTGATTGGGACGTCAATCCGAACCCCGGGGGTCGACCAAATAGGGTTGCCAAAGGTCCAAACCCCTGATAACGAGGGAATGACGATGGCGAGGTATCGCTGTAAGTTGAACCGAGGTTATGCATATTTGTCATAAACTCCGTTGGCATTCCCAACGTTCTGTGTATGGGAGTCGTGTAACTGGGCATCTGTTGCCCCATAGTTCCCATGGTCGTCGGTGTCGGCGTTTGTGGCTGACACAACGTCAGAATTGACCCTACAAACGCTGTTCAAACCGTCGACGCCATACTGGAGCCGGTGTCAGCGGCCTGCGGCGTCGTCGTGTCTCCCGCCGAAGACGTTTCTTCATGGGGTCTAGGAGACGTCATTTTTCCACTGCGCAATCGCATACAACTTAACATTGTCGAGGTCCCATCGAGTGTTCCAATTTGTTATTTTGCACAACAATCTCTAGCCTTCCTATACGAGGGTTACTTGCAGGACTGATTATGGAGTCCTGGATTTTAGTGTTTTGGGTGTATGGTTTCCAGGTAAGCAGTGTTTTTGATAGGTTGAAAAGGTGTAAATGAGACTCTTGGTGAGTCAGAGAGGTAATAAAGGTAAAATGTAAAATAGAAACGATAAAGTACTGAACCAAAAAGGATAAACGATAAAGCGAGAAAGATAAAAGGTAAACTTTGCGAAGATTAAATGACTTGTAATTATAAAGTGGAGGCAAAATACATTTTTGTGAGTAGAGTAACTTTTTTCTCGTAAACGTTTTGGTACTTCAAGCTTTACCCCTACTGCAAATGTTCAAATTGCCACCTCTAAAATTTCACCTAACATTGACTTAAATACTAGTTGAAAATAACCGTCGGGAGGTTACAAAGTCTTCTCGTAGTGCCACGTGTCGGTCAACTTCCCCCATCTTGGCGCATAACTACCCACGATCTCTTTGCGTGCCCACGTTCCCATTCTCCGCTCAAAACCTTTCGACTTCGACCGAAGCTTGCATGTGTCAACCGACAGGCTCGTCCACCCTCCTGTCGAGGAGCCTCTGACAGAACCCATGATCGAAACTGATTTTTTCCTTAACCGAAATTTGTCAGCTAACATCAACATACCCAAAATTCTTTTTACAGGAAATCTAATAGTATAAATAGTTATGAAATAGTTAGTAATTGATTTTACAATAGTAACAAAAGTTAATTTTTTTATTTCTTTAAAATTGATCAAAAATAGTAAAAACATAATCATATTACAATATATGTTTTTCACACCATAAAAATGAGTTGATCTTTAACAAATTTCATAACAACAACAAATAAACTTACTAAATTGATTTAGTATTTTAAAGTTTTATGTAAAAAAATTTAAGGAATAATTTCTTTATCTTTACTTTGAGAACAAAATGTTCATATTGTTTACCAACAAACACTAATAATATTTGATGTATGATATTCACCAATAAGAGTTCAAGGATCATACCTTAATTAAGTGTGATGAATAGATTTTTTAATAAAAAATATTAAAATGTCTTTTGTAGGATTCTAAATTTATTTAATTTGTGCAACTGTTCAATGTAGTAAAAGCAATTATTCCATGGCAAGAAAAAAAAAGAGAAAATAAAATACATTACTAATCACACACATGACCAACCAAACATACTAAGTACTTTTGTCAAAAACAAAAACAAAAACACAAGCAGCACAAATTCCCGTGCATCTTAATCCAACGGACAAGATGAAGTTTAACAAAATCAAACGGTTTCCATTAAGCACAAATTCCTTAATCAACTCACGGATTACGATGTTTCACTTTCAGACCAAATGTGGAGCCCACAACAGTACAGTCTACTCACAAAGGCGGGAACCCAAAGAAAGAAGCATGGCCCTTTACTGTCATCAGATGAGATGATGAGAGAGAAACTATCATAAAAATTTGTTTTTTACTTTTCTTAGAGAGAGAAACAACTTTCACACTTCACACATAACACAATCATTCATTTTTCACTATACATGCTTTCTATGTGTTTATGTCACTGTTAGTATAGCACTTAGTAGTATAGTTGCTTACAACTTCAATAGTAGTAACATTCTAGTTTCTGAGAAGGGTTTGTTTCTTTGTTTCTTCATCATCATTCTCTTGCACCCTTTAATTTCTTTTCAACTTTTTGACTTTCTGTTTTGTTTCCAAGGAAAAAAGGTAACAACTTTGTTTCTGGGTCCTGTTGGTTTTTTTTGTTGGTCACTCATTGCTAGTACTAAACTAAGGAATAGTTTTTTGTTCTTGGTTTTCCCTTTTTGCAAGTTTAGATTCTTATGAGTGAGTGGAGAGAATAAAAAGATGGGTTTTTGTAGGAAATGATAAGGACTCTATGGTTTGTTTTTATCTTTTATGAAGGCTTCTATGTGAAGATTTTGGTTTGAAAAATGAAAAGTTTGTGGAATATGCTTATGCTTATTCTTATTCTTATGTTTGTGCTGGTTTTAGGCAACCCATTTTAGGATAGAGTCTAAAAATGAAGTCTTTTGGAGTTTTATTAATATGAGTTTGTTTCCAAGTTTTGTGTTGTTGTGTTATGGTGATGCAATTTGCATATGGGGTTGATTTGTGGTTGTGACTTTGTTTCTTGTGTTTTGATGTTTAAGAATAGACAAACCCTTTTTTCTCTTTCAAGTAAGTTGTTGGTGTTTCAGCTTCTTGTTTTGTTCTTGTTTTGTTTGCGCCATGATAATACTGTGCAATGTCATGGGAGATTGAGTAAACATGTATCTTATGAGTCTCGATCGGCGTCGGAATATAAGGATGATTCTAAGAAGATTATTGTTAGTGTAGTTTTAGGAGTAATCACGGGATTAATTGGTTCGATTCTGTTTGCGTTTGTGATTCGCCGCGTCGTTCGGTATCTGAATAGAACGCCTATCCTCAAAGGACCGGTCATATTCTCGCCGAAAATTGCGTCGAAGACACTCCAATTAGCTTTGTCGAAGGAAAATCATTTGCTCGGTTCGAGTGCGAATGGGAAATACTACAAAACTGTTCTTGAAAATGGTCTCATAATTGCGGTGAAAAAGCTTACACCGTTCGAGAGCAATTCGCAAGAGAGTAAGAGAAAATCGGTGAAGAGGAAGATACAGATGGAGCTAGAGCTTCTTGCAAGCTTGAGACACAGGAATTTAATGAGTTTGAGAGCTTACGTTCGCGGAAACGATGGATTCTCGTTGGTTTATGATTATGTGTCTACCGGGAGTCTTGCAGATGTGATGAATAGGGTTAGGGAAAATGAGTTGCAGATTGGTTGGGAAGTTAGGTTAAGGATTGCTGTTGGTGTGGTGAAGGGTCTTCAATATCTTCATTACACTTGTGTGCCTCAGATTTTGCATTTCAATTTGAAGCCGACAAATGTGATGTTGGATGGCGAGTTTGAACCTAGATTGGCAGATTATGGTTTGGCTAAACTTCTACCAAACTTAGATAGAGGGACTTCTCTCAACACCCCTCCCGAATGTTTACATAATTGCAGGTACATCGACAATCAAGTCTTATCTCACTTATTATTTATTGTGTCAACGTGTCTGTGTCGGTGTCAATGTTGTGTCTGGTGTCAATGTTGATGACAATGTTGTGTATGGTGTCTGTGTCGATGGCAATGTTGTGTATGGTGTCAATGTTGTGTCTGGTGTTTGGTGTTTGTGTCAGTGTCAATGTTGTGTCTGGTGTCGGTGTCAATGTCGTGTCTGGTGTCTGAATCAATTCTCATTGATGATATTGAGATTGAAATGTGTGTTTTGGAAATTCAGCAGGTACACGGAAAAGAGTGACATATTCAGCTTCGGGATGATACTAGGTGTTTTATTGACCGGTAAGGACCCTACGGATCCGTTCTTTGGAGAACCGGCCAGAGGAGGAAGTTTGGGATGTTGGCTGCGACACTTGAAGCAAGCGGGCGAGGAACGAGAAGCTCTAGATAAGAGTATTTTGGGGGAACAAGGTGAAGAAGATGAGATGCTAATGGCTGTTGGGATTGCTGCTGCATGCTTATCTGATATGCCTGCTGATAGACCTTCCAGTGATGAACTTGTTCACATGCTAACACAGCTCAATAGTTTTTGAGCCAAATTTTCATTCTTCTGTTTCTTTAGAAGTAGCTTTTTTGTTCTATCTTTTCCTATACTAAGATGTTTAGGCGTTTTTGATTGTTTTGCATGATCTTAGTTTTGATGGTTTGGTTGGTGTTTTCTGTTATTTTTTTATCTGGTTTTGCAGATTAAGTGGTTGTATTTTTTTTGTCACACTAGTGTATATATTATGTTTGTAAATCACTAGTGATGTTAACAAGTACTGTTTCTTTAGTCAGTACTAATTATTGAATATTCAGATGATTAATATTGTTCCGGTCGATTTTAAATTTGCGGTATAAGGATTTTTACATTTTTATCCTTTAGAAAGTGCATCTTGTTAGATTGATGAGTGGTATAAAACTATTTTAGTCTGTCAGGAACAATTGTCCCCTAGTCTGAGGATGAGGGGTACGGTGCGAACTTCAAGTTCTCATAGACAACTTCAATGTTCTTGTCGATCTCAAGTTCATGTTTCTGCGATTTTATCCCTCAGATTTTTTTTTTGAATTGAGGAGTGTGAGTATTATATATAAATTATGTTTAATCTCGATTACCAATCTTTAAAAATGAAAGAAGTAAACAAATGGAACAAACATCTTTAAGAATGAAAGAAGTAAACAAAAAGATATGCATTGATGAAAACTAAAAGAATTGCACACTTTTCCACCATTGCTTGAATTTGTTTTTTTTACAGTACATCAAAATTCTACATAAAGAGGTTTGAAAGAAGGATCTCAACATCACTAGTGATTTCATTCTCAAATGAAGCTTCTTGTGATGCTCAATAGATGGCTGCAAAAAGGATGTTACCATGGGAGTTGAAGTTGAAAACTTGCATAATAATAAAACCAAAAACTTGCATAATATATTGTCTATAATATAGACTATAAACATCACTTATTCAATGAATTTTTGAATAGTGACCAAAAGTGTATCTTAGAGCAGCCAACAACAAGTTACCAAATAATAAATGTTCACATGTTAAACAGGTAACTTTACAAACACCAAATCATAGCTCATTTTGAGTATTTGGTAGTTTAGAAACCTACCAACAAAATGTACAAACCCATTAGCTTCAAGTGAAAAATAAAAAGTAGTGTTGGGAAATAGTATGTAATTGTGAATGTGATATAACATTTTTTAGCTAATAAACTACTCACTATAAAACCCACACAAATAAGCTTTCCCACTATGTCATTACTTTACCACATTTACAAAACTTCATCTTAATTACAAACTTTCATAGTCACATTAAATAAACAACTAGCAAGGAAACAAAACATTGCTTTAACCAAAAATGGCAACATATAACAAAAACTCTAAACCTTAAACAACTTGACTCTGTAAAAAATAATCAAATATAGGAGAAGGAAAATCATAATACAGCAAATATTTCAACCATCTTGTTTAAACAGCATTTCAACAACATTCCCACAATCAAAATCAGAAACATATACAACAATAACATTATCTTTAGTTAAGCTAACATTGATCTACACATGAAATAGGTCAAAACTGAAAATTCCAATCTGCAAAAATAAACCAAAATCAATCTCAAAAAAGTTACTGCAAAACCAAAGAACAATTTAACCGTGTGTTCCGTTGAACGGTGAACGGCCATCACCAATCATCCCAATCTCAATGAAACAGAAGTTATACATATCGGTTTCTCAACCATCACAATCCCAGTGGAATAGAAGTTACACATTCTAGCTTCTCAAAATCACAGTGAAAAAGACCTTAAACGTGGGGTAGCAGCGGTCCATCGTGTTATAACAAACATAGGCTTTTAGAAGTTTCGATTTTCCACCGCGATTTCGATGTTTTCGAAACAAACACTCAGTTGATTTTATGATCCATTTTCTTGCCAAGATTTTTCATCTGAAACTTCCAAAAGAAGAAATAAGCCAATCCAATACCAATCAAACCAAAAATCCAAACATATTCATCTTGTCCTTCTCTTGACCTAATCTCAGCAATACCAAAACCCTCTCTTCCTGAATCTCCCAACATCCCTTCATTCAAATGTCCATACAACACATACAATCGCCCCTTTTCTCCGACCGTCACCGACGTCGGAAACCGCCGAACATCAATCGCCAATCTCTCATACACTGATCCCTCACCCCAACTATCCATGCTCTTCATGAACCATAATTTGTTCATCGGCGACACTGCGATAGCGACGTTCGCGTCGCGAACGACTATGTCGTCTGCGCCGATGAGATCCTCGGTTAATAGTACAATTCTCGCTGTGCCGTCGATTTCGTCTACTTTGAAGACCTTCCCGGTGTTTGATTGGACTACGAGAAGGTAACCTTTGGAGACGTAGGTGATTCCGTTGAGACCTGGGAGACTGTTGTTTGTTGGCGAGGTTGGCGAGGTGAATAGTGGAGATTTTGAGAAGATTGAGGCTTCTCCGTTGACGGTGACTCTCCAGATGAAGTTTCCGGCGGAGTTTGTTACGAATGCGTTACCGTGGTGATCGACAGCGACGTCGTTGGCTGCGCACGGGGAGTGTTCGTCGTTGTTGTTGTCGGAGGAAGGGAGGGGAGTGAGGAAGATACGGCGGCGGGAGAGGAGGTCGTAGGCGGCGAGGGCGTTGAAAGAAGGGAGGGGAGGGTAGGAGTGAACGACGGCGAGGAGGCGGTTGTGAGGGGAATCAACGGCGATGCCGAGGAAGGATGCGTCGGAGGGGAGAGTATTGTCGGAGATGAAGGTTTCGACGACGCCGGCGTCGGAGACGGCGGTGATGAGGCGTTGGCGGAGGGAACCGATGAGGAAATGTTGAGCGCGTGGCTCCCACGCGAGGGATTCGGGGTAGAGATTGGGTGATCGGAAGTTGATGACGTGTGCGTCTCGAGAGAGGATTGGGCTTGGGCCCAATAAGAAGAAGAATGTTATGAAGGTGATGGTTTTGTGTGATAATGAGATTAACATGTTGGTTTTGGGGGAATAATCTGAATTAGAAGATGCTTAAGCTTAATTACTGAGAAATTTTTGGAATTGTGTTTGTGTGAGAAATGGTTGAAGTGAAGGGTAGAAACGAGTATGAGGATACATGCATAAACAACAAATAAATCAAAGAGAAATTAAGGTTATCGCTTTTACCATTTTTTATAGCTTATCCTATTTTGAGAATAAGAGCTTAATAAAGTAGAATAATTCAAAAGATAATTCATATTTTTTTTAATGTAAGATATCATTGAAATAAAGTACTGGCTACTCTTACCTATAAACAACCCAAAAGACCTGGAGAAGAAATTCTCAACCAACAAAAATAAGAAGCTTTTAAAACCCAAAACAATTAGAGTTGAAATAAGAATACTATTTTCAAACCAATAATTTTATAGTCCACAATATAATTTAAATTATAAAAATCACCTTTGAAAATAATTTCATTTCTAATCTTTCACAAATACCAAATTATCGTCAATCAAATGATTCTCACTTTAACACTCCTGACATATCTGTTGACCTATACCAAGTTAAAAAGTGCTACCAAGAATGACCTACAAACGATATTGACCAATCAAACTAAGTTCCCATAGAATCCCCAAAATGACCTATAACGATATGACAAATCAAACCAAGTTCTCATAGAATCCCCCAAACTTTCATAGACACCAGACATTCAAAATGAATATGATTCAAATTTTCATCTAATTGTAAACAGAAAAACAAGTTCCATCATTCTTAGAAAGGCACAAACCTCTTTTTTTATCAATTGATCTTTTGTTGTCAATCTCTTTAAAAAAACCCTCCTACCAAAAGATTTAACCCTCGCCAGAACTTGAATCCTCCACAAAGTGCAAAAAGCTCGGCAATGTTCAGCCTCCAACATCTCTTAAACTTTAGTGTCCATAATACTTTGGTAATCGTCTCTTACTATGTAAACTGCAATTTCATCATTTCTCCATTGCGTTAAATCCCTCACACCTGCAGCAGGGATAAAACCAGACAGAAAGTTCTTCAAACAAAGAATTTTATCCATAACTAAGTTCTGCAGCAGCAACGGGATACCAAAATCGCCCTCAAATTCAAACGCCATTATGCCTAGCACCCATATTGCAACAAAAACTTCTTTACAATTACTAATTGCGAATAAATCTGGAAAGTGCTTGCTAAGGGAAGATCATCACACCAATTAACAGACCAAAATGGAACAAAGGTTTCCTCTCTAAATTTGTACTTAATTGACCCTGCAAAATAAAAATCAATGTTAGAAGTTAAGCCTCTAATGTTTTCATGTCCTTCCACCAAGTAGATGTTGAAATTTTTGATTTGCAACTTTTCTCCATCAAAATCCGATGCTTAACGCCTCCATATCCAAACGTTAACACATTCTTCCATAAAACATTATTTTCAACTAATTCAATTTCCATTTAGAGAGAAGAGACAAATTGAATTCTTCTATACTCTTTAGACCACCTAACTCCTTAGATTTGCAAACACTATCCCATCTCGCCCAATGAATTTTTGACTTCACATTCGTGTCACCCCAAATATGCGCTACCTAATTTTATCAATATCTCTCTAAACTTTCACCATAGCTTTGTAGAAAGAAAATAAGATAGGGAGGCCGGTGAGAATTGAATTGATAAGGGTAATTTGGCCTACGAAAGATAGGTATCTCCCACTCCACAAAGCCATCTTGGATTTAAATTTATCAATGATAGGAGACCAAGTTTAATCCTTCTAAGATTGGAGCCAATTTCACCCAGGAAATTAAAACTTGATTCCTCAATCTTGCAAGACAGAAAGTTAGAAACAACAATAAGAAAATATTTGCTCACAATGATCCCAATTAACCTGCTCTTATAGAAGTTGACTCCCAAACCTGAAACAAGGTCAAATCCCTAAGGATGACTTTAATGCTCCAAAGGTTCTTCCAACCTCCTCCTCCGATAATAAGAGTATCATCCACACATTGAATGATCTCAATCAAAGTATCCTCCTCCACACTAAAACCTTCGAACTCTCAAATATCCGATGCATTTTTTATCAAACAAGTTAGACCTCCAACTATTACCACAAAAAGGAAAGGAGATAGAGGATCTCCATGCCTTAATCCTCTTCCCGCTTTAAAATTCATTTTTGGGTTGCCATTAATTAAAATGGACAAGTGACTTTTAAATTTACAAGCTTCCATCCAATCCATTCAAATACTCCCGAAATCCATTTTTGCCATCATAAAACGCAAGAAATCCCAGTTGATACAATCGTAAGCTTCTTCAATATCTATTTTGAATAGAACACACTCTTTCTTTTCTTTTGTAGCTTTATCCACTATCGCATTGACAATTAAAACACCATCCAAGAGTTGCCTTGCAGAAACAAACGCCGATTGATAATGAGAAATTAATCCACCTAAAACATCTTTCAGCCTTGCAGCCAACAATTTTGCAATAATCTTATATAAACATTCCACAAGAGTAAGAAAAAAAAGGAAGAAACGCTTTATCATGAAAATACTTCACAAAATTAATAATCTCCTCTGTCAAGTTCAACATTCTTTATGAAGACAAAGTTGTAGCCGCAAGGGTCCGGACTCTTAAATCCATCACATCTCCATCCAAATACATGATTTTGGAATTTCTTGTGGAATGGGATCAAACTCAACTCTAAGTAACTTCTAGTAACTAAATTTTGTTACCAATGTGTAAACTAGATTTATTAGACTCAACTATAAATATGGTGAAATTGGTCATAATTTTTATACGATAAAAACTGTGCATATAATAATAACACTAAAATGGCCAGGGTTATTTAGAAGATTTATGATTTGCTCTGCTCAAGTTTGGTCGTATAAATTTGATCACATCTATCTATCGCTGATGATTTAGTTAATTTAAGTTGTGGGATGGAGAGTGGTTGAAGCATGTTTTGTCACCCTCCTTCTATGACTGCTGTATTTTCTATCAGTCTCAAACATTTAATAAATAGGCATAAAATTAAAACCAAGACTCACATCTTAAAATTTCAAGAAATAAAGTCTGCTTTCTACTCCTATAAGTCATTTTGAAAACTGGTATAAATATTTGTTTGGTAGATCCAATCTCTTGCGATTATCATTCAAATGTAACAGCATAGACAAATATAAAATTAGAGCACAAGTCCTCTAGGAATACTTTACACTCAACAATCAAGACCAATATTTTGTACTATTTGCCTATGCAGTTCCGTTGAAATATAGTGCGCAGGAAAATGCTCCGCGAAACTGCAAAAACAACCTCAAAACAAAACAGGACATAATTCTTCAACATCAAACATTGGTAACAAATATGGTGTCCTAGAATATTTGGGTATATAGATACAAACACATTCAGTGTCTATATTTTAATGCTCAAACAATGTTAACTAATACAAAATTAAAACTATATATCCAGCATACTAGTTCATATATCCATATCATCACCACTCTTGCTGGTTTTAAAATCATTAACTGCCTTCTCAAAAGTGCTCCTAACATGCTGGCATATAAGCATCAGATCCTGACAACCATCTTTTAACACCTCACTTGCTGGATCCCCTACAGATACAGAGACATATCACCCATTCAACCAAAATTACTGTTACATATAAATCATAGTACAGCTTCAACCAAAGTCTTCTCTCATCATGTGAAATCAATTAAATCAATCAAACAATCAAAATGGTTAGGTTCAAATTATGTAAATTGTTTTGCAGAATAGAAAAGATTGTCTTGCAAAATATGAAAGTGAAAGCTAAACTACACAATCTTGTGATGGTGTAAAACTGGGATTTTTGACATTAGAGAATAGAACAAATTTAAAAACTACATTCACATTATATCCGCCATGACACAACTCATGTTACCACTTACCAGTTGTCTGGACTCTGACATTAACACGGTTTTCTGAAGGATGAGGAATGCTGTACCCACAAAATGTCACTCTTGGACTGCAAGAAAATGAGAATTACTCTTATAAGGATATAATATTTTGCTGAAAACAACAAGGATTAAGTAAGAAGGGTAAAAGACTGAGCATAGAAAGATAGATATGAAAAGGCCAAATTAAACAGACATTTATAATATGAACTCCAAAAACTAAAATCTTTCAAACTCCAACAAAAGAAATCCTAACTGAATAATTACTTATGCAGAAAACAAAATTATTATAAAGTCAAACTTCTTGTGTTGATGACAGGCTCTTGTCTGTCCCTAAGGGATGAGAGCAGTGTTGCCGATGGAGGAAGGCCAAAATCAGCCACATAAACTCGCTCATAGCAGCACTACGGCTGCAATTTAACAACACTGGATGAAAGGCAGGGGGAGCTCTGCTAATCAGTCTGCTGTCCAACAAAAATGATAAAGCTGGATTCATGTTGATTTTGTTTAGAATTATTCCCCCTAAATGTAAGTTATGGCTGATACAACAACAATCAAACCTTATCTCACTAAGTGGAGTCGACTATATGAATCTAGTGTTGTCCATGGCAGAGAGTCAAAATCCCACAATACCGAACACTTAGTGACGCCGATATAGCGGATTATGCAGAAAAATCCGCAATATCATATGATATTTACCATTGCGGCGAGCCCAAAAACCACCATGTATATCCGCCATAGCACAGCTATTGCGAATATTTGATAACACTGCATGGATCAACTTCCCCCATATGTTCTATCCAGGACCATGATTCTATCCAAATCGTTAATCTCGAGATCTTGCTTAATAACTTCTCTTATAGTTTTTCTAAGTCTTCCTCTACCTCTAGCTGCTTGACTCACCTCCATCTGATATACTCTCCTTATCACATAATCTACATGTCTTCTCTCTACATACCCAAACCCCTTATGGCTATTTTCCACCACCTAAGTCTATTATGTAATAGAAATTTGTACTAAATGCAGTATCACAGAACAATAGCAATCAGTTCAAATTCAGCTACGCTATAGCCACTATTTGACAACAATAGATGAAATAGTGAAATGAAGTTAAGAACTTAGAAATTAAATAACTAACTCTTGATTCAAGGTGAATCTGACAGAATTAGCAAAAGTGTGATCCTCGTCCACAAGACAAAACGTTGATTTACTCAGATCAGAGTAAGAACCGTGTTCCATCTCTTACAATCAATCTGCCACAAAATATTAACAACTTTAAGAAACAAAAACAACAACTGTGATGAAAATCGCGCCGGAATCTCATCGGCGCTACATGAGAGAAAAAGGAAAACCTGTTTCCGGCGGTGATGAAGAACTGCGTCTGTATAGTTGAGTTTCTGATACAACAATGGCGGCAACCGCTGAATCTAGGGTTTTTGATTGTTAGGGTTTTACGAATTTTAGATTAATTTTTATTCAAACTATAAATTGTTCAAATTTAATTGAATTTTTGAAATTTTAATATTTTTAAAAAATTGTAGTAGAAGGATGGAATACTTAAAATAATATTTTATAAAAATTTCTTAAAATTAATTTTTTATTTAAAATATATTTTAAAAAGATTATTTATAAAATAAATTTAAACAAAAACATGTTATGCTATATAAAAATATTTTAAAAGAAACTATAAAAAATGGTTATACATTACCATTGTAAAATTGATTTTTTTTAATGAATATGATATCTTGAACTTTTTCGAGAAACCAATTTGTGGAAATAATTTATTGAAGCGGGGAAAATTAGAGAGTTGTGTCGATTATTAAAATGTTGAAGACTAAATTTTTTTAAAGTTTGTTATTGAAATGTGAAGTTTAGATTATAATATAACTCAATAGTTATTAGATTTTTCTTTGGTTTATTACTTTGAATGAGAAACTTTGTTCCTTGGTGGTGGATTTCATAAAACTAATCTAAAGAGTGTATAAAAATATATAAATTGTTTCATTGATTTATGCTCTTTTAATTTTACAAAAGAAATATTCATAAACAAAAACTATCAAAAACTATCATATTGATCATAACAGTGTGACCTACATAAAATGTTGCCTCATTAGGATATTCATATAATGCAACGTGTGATTATTCTCTTTATTTTGGGATTTTTGACACCTAACGTTTGATTGTAATCTTTTGGTCATCGGTAATATTCAGTTGATTCCATCTAATAATGTGCAGGTGCTCCCCTGACTCGTGGTTCAACGATTTTCTTCGGTTAGTGGCTCTATAGCATGAAACATAGTCATAGAACCCATGCATGTAGTCTAATTGTGCTTTTGACTAAGTCTAAAGTCTTGACAATCACGATAGTGTCACGTCTCAAAAATACGATCCTTCGCGAGGCGTTCGCAGGCTCACGAAAAATGATTCGAACAAAATCACCACCGAACTTAAGTTATTTTAATAAAGGAAATGAAAAATATCGATAAAACCCTTAAAAGAAAAGAAAATGGTCGTCGCAACCAAAGTATAGTTCGAGAGTCGATTATGTAAGGGGAGAGTTAATAACCCCCACATCTGTTGCACTCAACGAGAACCTTTTAGTCAGATTTGCTATTGAAATGTTAGTGTATGTTAATTTTTTTCTTCGTGTGATAAAATATGCAAAAGAAAAAGAAAAGGGGTCGCAAAAATGTTTTTTATTAGGGTGCTTGACGAGATTGCGTGTCTCGCTCCTACGTATTCTCGAGTATAATGAGGAGCTCAAAACTTTGTAGTTCGGGTTAGAAAACTATGTTTTGTGGGTTGGCTTATTTTATTTAACAAGTGTTTAGGTCGCGCTCTAACGATTAAACATTGACTTGTATGCTCGCGGGGGAGGCTTAAGCGTTTGCTTGTATTCGCATTAGAACGGTGTAAACAATGTTCTTTTGTAAAAGATTTTCGATCGCACGGAGGCGAGAAAAATATGGGTTTGATTGGTTGAATATTTTGTTGGATGACGATTGCTCGAATGGTCGAGTTAGACAACTCGCATCCAAACAATCGAGGAGAGGAATATAAGACTCTAGACCATCTCCCTTTTCATCCTTAATTGTAAAAAGGTTTGAATATTGCTAAGGTATCTTGGATGGACGATGAATACTCGAATGGTTGACTTAGGCAACCGTATCCAAGTACTCGCGAAGGGAATATAAGGTTCTAGATCACTTCCTTTTTCGTCCAAGTTATTACGAAAAAAAGTTCGCTTAAGTTTTGATTACGAAAGTGATTTGAAACGACTCATTAGAAGTTTTTAATGGATGACGATTGCTCGAATGATTGAGTTAGGCAACTCATATCCAAACAATCGAGGAGAGGAATAGAAGACTCTATACCATCTCCCTTTTCATCCTTTAAAATAATGCTTAGGAATGATTAAGTGTTTTAATTTGAATTGGTAAAAATGTGCTCGATGTTGATCGAGGTTTTAATTTACGTTGAATTAAGATTAATCGAAACGAAGCGGGTTTTGAAAAATCCACTTGGCGTTGGACCAAGGATTTTTATTTATTATTATTTTTTATTTAATTATTAATTATTAATTAAAAATTAACAAAATAAAATAAGAAATGAGGTAAATTAGAAATAAAGGGGATATGAATTTAGTAAACAAAAATATAAAAAACAAAAAAAGAATGGCTCAAGCCCACTCCAACTAAAATAAGTAAAAAACAAGTGTTCAAAAAGAAAATAGGGGATGTTGTGCAAATCTGGCCCAAACACTAGGGCCCAGGCACCCAATCAACTTTAGGGACCAATTAGTACTACTTTTTATATAATTTTATTGGTCCCTTTTACCAAGTTTTGATGTAATTACACACTTTTATTCTAACTATTTTGTATAAATGCAATTAGGTTTAATTTATGTTGTTTTGAGTAGTTATTTCATGTATTTGTTAGTTTTGTAGAATTTTTGGGCAAGAGAGTTTCGGAATACTTAATCATAATTTGGAAGAAGTGTTGAATGCAATTTGGAGGCCTAATTTTGAAGATTAACACTTGGAAGACTATTTGGATGAAGCTTGCAAGGCAAGGAAGCTGAAGTGGCTTCAGTTCGCGCCGCGATCACCCTTCGCGCCGCGAACCTTGCGAATCCAGCAAGCTGATTTGGCCAAGTGTTCTGTTTCCAATGCCAACTGTGTTTTGCCAAATCTGTATCTGTTTTAGGGGGCTTTTCAACTTTAGATGAAAATGAGCATTTTAGGAAAGGTCAACCCTTTTAGAAAACAGAATGGAAATTGTTCATTCATTCATTCATTCATTCATAGTTTGAGTTTTGTGAGAGAAAAACAGAGTTTATTCTTACCATTGCCTTTTGCTTTCCAAAATGATGATGAGGAGCTAAACCGTATTTTGTCAAGATTGGAGGTAGTAGCTATTTTTATTTGTTTATGTATTCCATTTAACTCTTGTATATGATAAAAAATTGTTGATGTATTAAATGATATTTTTGCCCTAAGTTGGATATTAGATTTGAGTAGTTGTTGAAAGAGATTACTTAAGTCTTGACATAAAATATATTTTCAAGTAGTGAATAAGTTGTAGAAATAGATTTATTCACTACTCTTCTTTTGTATCAACCATTAAAGATTGCTATATTGATAGTTAGGTGGAGAAATCATCTAAAGATTAATATAGTGATTATCACAATATCATTTAGACATAAATGATATTGAGAGGATACTTGAACATCATCAATAATCTTGAATCTATATAGTTGTCATAAGGAATCATAAGCAATTTGAATAGTGAACTCCAATCTTGCCAAGCCTTTTACATTTGATTAAAACTATTTTATTGTTTTAGTGACATTTTACTCGAAAGATAACTTTTCAAACAAAATAACTTGGTTACTTTCTAAACTTATAACAATTTGGATTATAGAACGGCGGTAATAACAACTAATCTCTATGGATACGATATAAAAATATTTGCCGAAAATATACTTATCAACAAATTGGCGCCGTTGTCGGGGATTGGTGTTCGATATTACAAGCATTGCAATAATTCATTGTTCTAAGTTTTGTTACTTTTATTACTATCCATCTTGTGTTTCACTTGGTTTGTTAGTTTTGTAGATTCTAGTGCATGCGAGAAAAAGCTACCGAGGAGCAATTTCAATTCGATCCCGAAATTGAAAGAACACTTCGAAAGCTCAATAGCAAAACATGAAGAAGAAGGAAACTAGCCGACGAGAGGAACCGGAGAGAAGAAGCATCTACTTCCGCACTTGTTCAAATCGAAGAAGTGGTTGTAGAGGCTTGTGACAGAAACATGGCGGATGACACTCCTACCAAAATGTCCGCCAATAGTCCAAGAAGGAATGCTCAATTTGCTCGCGGAGGAAGGAATATGGAGATGAAGACCGAAATCCTCCAACTTCTCTATGCAAATCCATTCACCGGAATGGACCACGAAGATCTGTATACCCATCTCATCAAATTCTATGAGATTACGGGTTCTACGGGAATTGATGAAACGGGGGAAGAAGCATTATTCAAGAGGATGTTCCCACACTCCTTAGTGGGAAAGGCAAAAGAGTGGTACCTTGATCAAGCACCAAGAGTGATGACGGATTGGAATTTGCTAGAAGAAAAGTTCTTAGAAAGATATTTCCCTCAATCCCGATTCATGGAAGCCAAAACGGCTATTGCGGTATTCACTCAAGGAAGCAACGAGTCTCTAAATGAGGCTTGGGAAAGATTCAAGTCAATGTTGAGAAAATGAAAGGGTCATGGTTTTGATGAGCTCACTCAAATCCATATTTTTCTAAATGGGCTCCAATAAACTCACAAGACACTTTTGGATGCTACCGCAGGTGGCTCTCTTATGTCAAAGAATGCGGAAGAAGCTAAAGTCATTATTGACTGGATGACACTCAATGATCGTCAAAGTCAACATGACCGTAGTCCTTCACAACGCAAACCGGGAGTTCTTGAGTTAAATACCAATGATGCCATCCTTGCTCAAAACAAGCTACTTTCTCAACAAGTGGAGTTGCTTACTCAACAAATGGCCAAGCTTCCACAACAAATGAAGGAAATTCAAGGGTCTCAAGTTCGACATCAAGTAGCATGTTGCGAATTATGTCAAGGAGATCATCAAACCGGTTTTTGCCCTCCACTAGAAGAAGTGAGTTATGTGAACAATCAAAATCAAGGCTATCAAAGGCAACCTTCACCCAACAACAACTCATATCAAAGGAACAATCAAGGTTATCAACCATCAAGGTTCAACAACCAAAATTTTCAGCAGCAAAGTCCTTATCAATACCCAAATTCTCAAGAACAACAATCGCAAGGAGGAAATTCAAAGCTAGAAGACACTCTCCAACAATTCATGCAAGCCCCCATGGCAAATCAGAAGAGCAACGAGGCAGCAATCAAGAATTTGGAAAACCAAATAGGTCAACTTGCGAAACAATTGTCGGAACAAACTGCGGGATCCTTTTTTTCCGCTAACACTCAAACTAATCCAAAGGAGCATTGTAAAGCAATTTTTACTAGAAGCGGTAGAGAGTTGACAAGTGGAAAAAGTGAGGAAATTACAGTAGAGAATGATATGGATGTTGTGCTGGAAAACAAGGATGTGGTTTATGGAAAGGAGAAAGTGGCAGGAACACTTCAGTTCGCGGCGCGATCTCCTTTCGCGCCGTGAAAAAAGCAGAACCAACAATTGATAGCAGAACAGCAGTGTGAAGCGGAAATGAAGAAGGAAATCGAACCGAGAAAGAAGAAAAAAAGAGACAAAGGAGTGAATGTCATTCCAGTTCAACATTTACCCTATCCGCACGCACCATCAAAGAAGGATAATGCTAGACACTATGCACGGTTTATGGACATATTCAAACAACTTCAAATCAATATTCCATTTGCCGATGCATTAGAGCAAATGCCACGGTATGCAAAGTTCATGAAGGATATTCTCATAAAGAAAAGGAGACATGTGGAAGACGAGACAATCTTGCTTGATGCACGTTGTAGTGCCATCATTCAAAAAAATCTCCCAAGAAAGGAATCCGATCCGGGCCGAGTCGTTGTACCGGTAACCATTGGAGGCACCTACATTGGTAATGGTTTGATTGACTTGGGATCTAGCATCAATTTAACCCCCCTATCCATTGTTAAAAGATTGGGAAATGTTGAGATCAAATCTACAAGGATGACTTTACAACTAGCTGATAAGTCTACCACTTCACCATATGGAGTTGCTCAAGACATGTTAGTGAAGGTGGACAAATTCTTGTTTCCGGTAGATTTTGTGATAGTAGACATGGATGAGGATCGTGATGTTCCTCTCATTCTTGGAAGACCATCCATGAAAACAGCCCGGATGATGATTGACATTGATGATGGATTGATGAAAGTGAGAGTGCAAGATGAAGAGGTGACCTTCAATCTTTTTGAAGCCATGAAGCATCCAAATGACAAGCATGATTCTTTCCGAATCGATGCAACCGAAGAGGAAATAGTGGAGGTCGCAAACCAAGTTCATATTTCTAATCCTCTAGAAAGATCTCTTCTCGGAGCTTACAATGTGTTGACCGAAAATGAAGAAAAAGAGATTGAAGCAATGTTGCATGAATTAGAGTCTTGTGGGGAGCTTGCTTATCATGAAGAAACAAATGAAGACTTGGATGCGACAAAGAAAACGGAAGAACCAAAACTAGAGTTGAAAATACTACCTTCACATTTGAAGTATGTGTTCCTTGGTGACGAGTGTACTAAAACGGTGATCATTAGCAACACCTTATCCACAAAAGAGGAATACAAATTGATACAAGTGCTGAAAAAGAACGAGGGTGCAATAGGGTGGGTGTTATCCGACTTGAAGGGTATTAGTCCGGCCTATTGTATGCATAAGATCATGATGTAAGAGAATTTCAAACCCGTTGCACAACCTCAAAGGCGTCTAAATCCATCAATGAAAGAAGTAGTTCGGAAAGAAGTTGTCAAACTCTTGGAAGCCGGAATGATTTATCCTATCTCCGATAGTGAATGGGTGAGTCCGGTGCAAGTAGTTTCCAAAAAAGGTGGCATGACGGTTATCAAAAATGATAAAAATGAGTTGATTCCAACAAGAACGGTAACCGGGTGGAGGATGCGTATTGACTATAGAAGGCTAAACCAAGCTACAAGGAAAGATCACTTCCCACTACCTTTCATGGACCAAATGTTGGAAAGGTTAGCCGACAAAAATTTCTATTGTTTCTTGGACGGGTATTCGGGGTACAACCAAATTTCGGTCAATCTGGCGGATCATGAGAAGACGGCTTTTACATGTCCTTTTGGCATCTTTGCTTACTGAAGAATTCCTTTTGGGTTATGTAATGCATCGGCAACATTTCAACGGTGTATGCAAGCGATATTCTCGGACTTAATAGTTGAATGCATTGAGGTGTTCATGGATGATTTCTCCGTTTATGGATCGTCTTTTGATTTGTGCTTAAAACACCTTGATGTGGTTTTGGGAAGATGTGTGGAGACCAACTTAGTGCTCAATTGGGAAATATGCAACTTTATGGTCACCGAAGGTGTTGTACTCGGTCACAAGATCTCCTCCGAAGGATTAGAGGTTGACAAAGCTAAGGTGGAAGTCATTGAGAAATTACCACCTCCAACAAATATAAAAGGAATAAGGAGCTTTCTCGGACATGCCGGTTTCTACCGGAGATTCATCAAAGATTTTTCAAAGATAGCAAAGTCATTGAGTAACTTGCTCAACAAAGGTACGCACTTTCTTTTCGATGAGTCATGTCTCAAAGCTTTCCTTGATTTAAAAGAAAAGTTAGTCACCGCACCCATAATCGTGGCACCAAATTGGAAACTTGATTTTGAACTTATGTGTGATGCAAGCGATTATGCGGTTGGTGCGGTGTTGGGTCAAAGAAGAGATAAATTTTTTCATGCTATCCACTATGCTAGTAAAGTGTTAAATGAGGCGCAAGTCAATTATGCGACAACTGAAAAAGAATTACTATCTATAGTGTACGCATTGGAAAAGTTTAGAGCTTACTTGATAGGGTCTAAAGTTGTAGTCTACACGGACCATTCGACGATCAAATATTTGTTAACCAAGCCGGATTCCAAACAAAGATTAATTCGTTGGATTCTCTTATTGCAAGAGTTTGATTTGGAAATCCGGGATAAAAAAGGTTCCGAAAACTTGGTGGCGGATCATTTGTCTCGTTTGGTCAATGTGGACATTACAAATAAAGAAGAGGAAGTAAGAGAAGAATTTCCGGATGAAAAACTGTATGTGATTCAAGTGAGGCCTTGGTTTGCCGATTTTTATAATTACAAGGCAACCGGTTTAATACCGGAAGACCTCACTAGTAATCAAAGAAGGAAATTCTTGGCGGATGCAAAATATTATGTGTGGGATGATCCATATTTGTTTAAAGTGGGTGTAAACAATATTTTGAGAAGGTGTGTAACAAGTGAGGAGTCAAAAGACATCCTTTGGCATTGTCACAACTCTCCGTATGGAGGTCACTATAGCGGTTTGAGAACAGCCACTAAAGTGCTCCAATCGGGCTTTTATTAACCATCTTTATTTAAAGATGCATATGAACACGCGAAGAGTTGTGATACATGCCAACGGAGTGGAGGAATAGACAAACGGGATGAAATGCCTCTAACCAACATGCTAGAAGTAGAAATTTTTGATTGTTGGGGTATTGATTTCGTTGGTCCATTCCCCTCCTCCTTCTTAAATGAGTATATACTAGTGGCCGTTGACTATGTTTCGAAGTGGGTGGAAGAAATTGCTTCACCTAAGGCCGATGCCAAAACAGTGATTAAATTTTTAAAGAAAAACATATTCTCACGTTTTGGTGTGCCTAGGGTGTTGATAAGTGATGGAGGATCACACTTTTGCAATACACCTTTAGAAAAAGTTTTGCAACATTATGGTGTAAAGCACAAGGTGACCACTCCCTACCATCCACAAGCGAATGGTCAAACGGAGGTTTCTAACCGGGAAATCAAGCGGATCCTTGAGAAAACAGTTTCGAATTCAAGAAAAGATTGGTCTTTAAAACTGGATGAAGCTTTGTGGACGTATCGTACCGCCTACAAAGCACCTATTGGACTAACTCCATTTCAAATGGTGTATGGGAAGACTTGTCATCTTCCGGTGGAAATGGAGCATAGGGCATTATGGGCTCTCAAATTCTTGAACTTCGACTCCACTTTAGCTGGAGAAAGAAGAAAAGGACAACTCCATGAATTGGAGGAATCAAGGAACAACGCTTACCATTCGGATAAACTTTACAAGGAAAAGGTAAAAGCATACCATAATGGAAAGGTCCGTCATAAAGAGTTTCAAGTTGGACAAATGGTATTGCTTTTCAACTCAAGGTTGAAGTTGTTCCCTGGTAAGCTGAAGTCAAAGTGGTCAGGACCGTTTGTTGTCAAAGAGGTGCGCAACTATGGGGCCATTGTGGTCGAGGATCCAAAGTCACAGGAGAGTTGGACTGTAAATGGACAAAGACTCAAAGTCTACCATAGTGGCAAAGTGAATGAGGATGTTTGTGTCATCTCCCTAGCCGGATCGAGCTAATCATTGAACCGTCGAGCTCTAAATGACGTTAAACAAAGCGTTTGTTGGGAGGCAACCCAATGTTGTAAGTCTGCATTTTAAATTTTCTCAATTCTGTTATGTTATTTTGTTGTGTCTTTTATTGTGAAACTTGAGTTCTATCCACTGCAAATTAATTTTCCAGAAATTCCTTCAGTTCGCCCCGCGAACTGAATGGAAAGCTTCAGTTCGCGCCGCGAACAAAGTTCGCTCAGCGAACGGAGCATGGCAGAACCACTTAAATTCTGTTTAGGTTATTTTTTGTCCATTCTTATTTTCATAAAGCATCAACTTTTCTTCAACAACCCCACTTCCAAAACTTCCAAAACTCAAAAATTTCCCTCTCCATCTCCCAAATCCCAACTTGTTAACAAAGAATCAAGTGAATCTCAACAAGGTATGTTTGTTCTCTTCCCATTCCTTTTTGGTTTCTCACTTAGGTAAGAGTAGGGTTTTGCTAAGATTGGAATTTGATTCTAGAAATAACCTTGCATGTCTAAAGTGGATTCAGATTAGGATGAGGATAGAGATTGTGATTATGACTGTTGGTGGTGCAAACCTTAGGAACCCTAGAAGGCACCTGGAAATTTTCCTGGTTCGAAGGGTTCGCGTCGCGAACAGGCCTTCGCGCTGCGAACTGGGAAATTCCAGTCTCATGTTTTATGATTGTGATTGCTAACTCCCTTTATGGTTTGTTGTGTGGTTGTTCTGATTTTTATTGCAGATGTCTAAGAGAACAAAAACCATGTCTTCCGATCCTTCTCGTTCATTGAGACGGTTCATAAGGGATGAACATGAAGAAAGATTTGAAAAATTAATCAAGAGAACCATCCAACCGGAAAGGTTCATCCGCTTATCATCGGGTGGAACTTATCGGAATTTGGTATCAAATTTTGAGAGGAGAAGATGGAGCAAACTGTGTGAACCAGAGTCGGCAATCAATTACGACATTGTGCGAGAGTTTTATGCCAATGCTCTGCATCTTGAAGAGGGAGTAGCTTTACATTACCAAACAAGAGTGAGAGGCAAGATTATTTATTTCGACAAAGATGAAATTAACACATATCTTGGTAATCCTATCACCTTGGGAGAAAATGAGCGGTGCGAGTATCGTGCCAAGGAATTAGCCAACGTTTGGGATCTTCCAGCGGTGAGCGCTACCTTATGCCTTGAAGGAAAGACATTTGACTTAAATGATCAAGGACTCCCAAAGTCATGGAAAAGAGAAAATCTAAATCTGGAGGTAAGGGCATTTTTGGTGCTGCTGTTGAACAATATCCGGCCAAGGAGCCACAACACCACTATCCCTTTGGATGTAGGGTGTTTACTGTATTACATCATGATCGGCAAATCTGTTGATGTAGCATCAATCATTGCGGGGGAAATGCGTAAGATGGCTATAAGCGGAACAAAGTTTGGTGGTAAAGCAGGTGTTCTTGCATACCCGGGGCTGATTATGGGACTTTGCCGACAGGCAAATGTTCCCATTCCGGATGAAGTACATTTCTCTATCACTAGTGTTATTAATGATGCTTATCTGAACAGGTTTTGCCAAATCCAGATGGACAGAGCCGAAGGAGCTGGGACTCTGTCCTATAGACCCCGAACCCGCACTACTCCAGCTTTCGATCAGATGGCATTTGCTAGTTATTGCTGTGAGAGCTTTGAGGCCTCTAGGAGGTCTCAATCATTTATCTTTGATGCTATGCAACAACAATTCCAGAACACTTTCCTTGCACCTGAAGCCCGCACATTTCCTTCCCAGGCAGAATATGTTGCTTATGATAATTGGCCTGAGGGCAGGCCAGCTTTTATGGGGGGTGCAGGAGGTGGTGCAACCCATGACGATGAGATGGAGGACGTCCTTGGATCTGTTGGTGGTAGCCAAGAGGAGGAAGATTGAGGAGTTTGTTGAATTTTATAGTTTGTTTTTATTTTGAGTTTTCTTTGTATTATTATTGCTTTTGTAAAATTTTGATTGTACTTTTGGGTGACTCTAGTTCACCAAAACTTTGGTTTGTTAGTTTGTTTTGTTAATTGCATGAATACTTTGTGAGATTTAAGTGTGTTACAATGAATTTGGTTTACCAACATTTTTTGTTTAATTGTTCTTACTCTTAAGTCAAGCTTAAAGCAACCAAGAAATGTTCGCAAAGAAAGAAGCATAGGACACTTCGAGTGGTGATGATAAGAATTAGTGTCGGCATTTAAAGGTACACTTTATCGCTTTCTAGACCTAACATGAGTAGTTTGATGGTGTGTGCAAATTCCATATCATAAATTCATTGAAATACATGTCATTTTTGAATCAAAATAGGACTTAACCAATTGTGAGGAGGCTTTCCATTGTACACTAAAATGCGGGAAACCGAGCATTATTTCAACTCATTCTTATCATGCTAAATCATGCATCAAGCTATTTTTGTGTGAAAATATTGGAAATGATAGAGGCATTATTTGTTGAGAAAAACCACTTGACCAAAAAGTTTTGAATCAACGAACCTTGTGAGGAGTAATCCTTAGTTAACCCCCTTTGAGCTTACTTTAGGATTCATTTGATTGATAAGTGTAAAATCAATTGAAAATTTTGTGAATAAATGAATCCTAATTTCTTTCGTGTCAATTGAACCCTCAAACCGAGTTGTTTGCAAATTTTGCCTTTTGCTTATGTCTAAGTAGGGAGCATTATTGAATAAATTTGGTTTTGGAATCTAAAGTTGGGGAGAGTAAAGTAAAAAGATTTGATTAGAAACTTGGAAAAGTGAGTTTTTATGAAAGGGTGAAAATATGAAAAGAAACAAGAAAAAGAAATCACCCTTGAAACCATAGAGCAAAGAAAAAGAAAAGATAGAAAAAAAAACAAAGAAAAGGCTCATGGTTGTGTAGATGTAAAAAGAAAAAGAAAAGAAAAAGACGGGGATCAAAGAAATGGAAATTGTGTAGAGTTGAATATATCGAAATGCTCCCTTAGGATAAGCAACTTTGTTGAATTCTCTTAATCATATCCTTTCTTGTAACCCAAGCCACATTACAACCCTTGAAAGACCTCTTGATTCTCATTTTTCACATGATTTGGTATTTGTTTTGATAACCGCATGATTTGAGTTGTTGTTGATTTAATTGCTTGGATGAGTGAAAGTAACCCTTCATGTTATTCATCATTATTATGATGTGTGTGTAAGTTTGATTCAATTTTGACATACATGGCTTTGAATTCCTTGGTATGATTTTTGCACTCAACCATTTCTCTTATTCATGTTTTGTCTAGAATTGAGATAGGTGGATTGAGAAAGTGCTAAACACTTTTGAACCATTTGAATTTCCTTGGTTAATCCTTGTTTCAATCTTTTGTGTCATTGCTTTGGTTGTGATGGTGGAAACTTTTGTTTATGGACAAACAAAATGCTAAGTTGGGGAGAGTTGTTAGGGACCAATTAGTACTACTTTTTATATAATTTTATTGGTCCCTTTTACCAAGTTTTGATGTAATTACACACTTTTATTCTAACTATTTTGTATAAATGCAATTAGGTTTAATTTATGTTGTTTTGAGTAGTTATTTCACGTATTTGTTAGTTTTGTAGAATTTTTGGGCAAGAGAGCTTCGGAATGCTTAATCATAATTTGGAAGAAGTGTTGAATGCAATTTGGAGGCCTAATTTTGAAGATTAACACTTGGAAGACTATTTGGATGAAGCTTGCAAGGCAAGGAAGCTGAAGTTGCTTCAGTTCGCGCCGCGATCATCCTTCGCGCCGCGAACCTTGCGAATCCAGCAAGCTGATTTGGCCAAGTGTTCTGTTTCCAATGCCAACAGTGTTTTGCCAAATCTGTATCTGTTTTAGGGGGCTTTTTAGCTTTAGATGAAAATGAGCATTTTAGGAAAGGTCAACCCTTTTAGAAAACAGAATGGAAATTGTTCATTCATTCATTCATAGTTTGAGTTTTGTGAGAGAAAAACAGAGTTTATTATTACCATTGCCTTTTGCTTTCCAAAATGATGATGAGGAGCTAAACCCCATTTTGTCAAGATTGGAGGTATTAGATATTCTTATTTGTTTATGTATTCCATTTAACTCTTGTATATGATAAAAGATTGTTGATGTATTGAATGATATGTTTGCCCTAAGTTGAATATTAGATTTGAGTAGTTGTTGAAAGAGATTACTTAAGTCTTGACATAAAATATATTTTCAAGTAGTGAATAAGTTGTAGAAATAGATTTATTCACTACTCTTCTTTTGTATCAACCATTAAAGATTGCTATATTGATAGTTAGGTGGAGAAATCGTCTAAAGATTAATATAGTGATTATCACAATATCATTTAGACATAAATGATATTGAGAGGATACTTGAACATCATCAATAATCTTGAATCTATATACTTGTCATAAGGAATCATAAGCAATTTGAATAGTGAACTCCAATCTTACCAAGCCTTTTACATTTGATTAAAACTATTTTATCATTTTAGTGACATTTTACTCGAAAGATAACTTTTCAAACAAAATAACTTGGTTACTTTCTAAACTTATAACAATTTGGATTATAGAACGGCGATAATAACAACCAATCTCTGTGGATACGATATAAACATATTTGCTGAAAATATACTTATCAACATCAACTAAGTCAGGATGGTTGACCGTGCATCTCGCCATCTAATCAAATCAGCGGTCGCGATCCTGCCTGCGTAATCAAGCTTACGGGTGGGATCAGTCGCATCTTGAAAATACGCGCACACAAAACAGAGTTGGCATCAATATTATTTATCCCAAGAGAGGGACTGAGTAAACCTACAAAAGGATGGATCTAATGGTCTCGCAACCAAGATATGGGTAAGGGAGTCGATTACGTGAGAGGAAGGTATTAACACCCCCCTCACGGTTGTAGTACTCTACAAGATCCACTCTTGTTGTTCTAATCAAAAGGGTGTGTTTATTCTAAAACTTACAAACTAAAAGGTAATGCATGCAAATAGATTGGATTATTTACAAACAAAAGGAAGTTTTTTATTATTGCGCTTTGTAGCGGTAAATTCATGACCATCAAGCTATAGATAAGCTAGACATCAATTAAACTAGAGTCGGCACCGCGCTTTTATTGTTTCCAAGGGAAAAGGGAAAAGTATGAACAAAACCCAAAGATAATAAGTTTTCAAATCAAAACTAATAAAATTCCAAAGATTACAAGTAAGGGGGTTGGTTACACAGAGGGAAGGTGTTAGCACCCAAAGTGTCCTAGGTACTCCTAGGGAGCCCTTTTTTGTGTGCATATGTGTTTTTGTACAAAATGATGTTTGCAATAAATAGACTGGAGGGATGAGAAAATAATTCATTAATTATATTTTTGTGTTCAACAAGACCTTCGGACTTGTGCCTACGTACCAACATAAAATGAGGGATCAAAACCTCGTAGTTCGTAGTAACAATTTCAAAGTGAATGCATTGCTTTTAACAAAGTTTAGGTTTAACAAAGGCACAAAATGCCTAAAAAGGTTTGAATGAGTGTTAGTTCTTTTTGTCTTTTGAACTTTTAAGTCAATTATAGTTAGGTTCATTTACAAGTTTGATTAAGAAAAGAGTTTAAAAATGCAATGACATAAGGCCAAAGTTTCTAATTTGCAATATGGTCTAAGCTTAGAAAACAAACACAGACAAAGAATATTTTAAAATGAGGGAGAGATTTGAAATTAGATAAATGGGGAAGAGATGAAGAGACTAATCCTAAGCAAAAACTAAAAGTTAAGAGTTGAAAAGATCTGACCAATGGGCTGCAATCCAATAGACAAGAATGTCATATAGAAACCCAAATTTCCCTTGGACTTTAGAATCAAGCAATATCAATACACAAATAAAAAGATGAAGAGCAGGACAACAAATAAAGATAGTCACATCCAAGCCTAGCGACTCCATGATCTTCTTCATAATCTCCCATGTATCAAATGAACCCAAAGATAGGCACTAGGCATAGGTTCAAAGTAACAACTTCAATAAGACCATGTAGCAGATGAACTCAAATGGATCTTCAATACTTGCTTCAGATGAAGTTTCAATTCACAAGCACTTAGTTTTATGAAAGTTGGCATTGGCCGGGTCCTTTTGCATAGGGAGTGTTGCCTAATTCTAAGTCAAATGTCTCAGATCCAATCCAACAGTTCACACAAATGTCTTTTAGGGTTTTTGTTGTTATTATGTACATTAAGGTCAAAAGACCACAAACACAAGCAAGTATATACAACCACAATATAGTCACAAGATAAGGCTCAAATGATCACAGTGAAAATGGTATTAAGGTAAACAAGTTAAATGGTATGAATAATGGCAAATGAATAAATACTTAAAAATTAAAGTGCATAAAAGTAAATGACTTGAAATTAAATGTTAGTTGTTAGTTGATTAGAAGTTAGTATTGCTTTTGCTTTTGTTTTGTTTAAGTCATTCTTTGGAGAACACTCAACCCACTATTCAAAAGCATGCATCCTTGAACCAAGACATCTTCCAAAGGAAGGATAAAAGGTCAAGTTTCCACACAATACCATGAAAGAGGGGAGACTTACAATCTCACTTACTAAAATGCTATGCCTTTTGTGTCAACAATTTAGCGCTATGTTAAGCAATCGTAATTGGACTTATGTAGAAGTCATAACTATTTGAGGCCGGTGTAAGACCCCAATTTTGGCCCTAAGATCCCTCATGGCATCATAACATTACATTTGCAAAGCCTCAAGGATCATAAGCATCTTGGTTCCTTTTGCCTTTGGGTAGGACCTCTTGTGAGTGGTTTGAGATCACCAAACATGCTTTAATTGTATATTATTGCTTTTCTTATTTTGTTCACTAACCAAAAGCACAAAAATATGTCACTAATATCTTTTGTTTGTAGCTTGAGCAATCACAAGGTCAAAAGCTTCAAGGAGATCATTGGTGCAAAGATATGGTCAAAAGAAGAGGAAAGCAAGCATGGTAATGGTTACCAAGGCTCTCATCCATAAAATATGCCTCCCTAGAACCTCAATTCATCATTTTGATCAAAGTAAGTCAAAGGGTTTGAGGTTTGTTCCCCAAGGAAACCCTAGTTCATCAGATCATCCACAATGCCTTGCTCTTGAAGCAACCTCAACCCATGGTCAAATACAATCAAGGGAAGTTCTCTAATTCATCATTTCATGCATATTTGAACTTATTTTAGTGTCCTCAATCATCAATTCGTCAAGACATGAGTCATGGACTTGAGAAGTTGATCAGTCAATTCATCTGACTATTTTGAAATGCACTGAGACCTAACTTTTTATGTGTTAGTCAAATGGATATGATCCCAAAATAAAAAATGTTCTTAAGCAAAATATGAACAACTTTCATGTTCATCAAAAATTGATTTGAAGCTTGTAAGGTCATCTTCCATTCCAATACATTATAGGTCATTTTGACTGAAACCCTAATTTTAGGTCAACTTCCCAAGAACATAACTCATTCATATTTTATGATTTTGAGGTGGTATCAAATTCATTTGAAAGCTTAAGATGTCTACTTCAAATGTTATGTTGAACAAAATTTCAAAATCGCAAAGGAAATACATGTGATAATGTAATACATTATAGGTCACTTTGGACCAAATGCATTGAAAGTCAAAAAAGTCCAACTTCAAGTGCCCATAACTCTTTCATCAAAAATCCAAATGATGCCAAATTTAAGTCCATTTTGATTTTATTGAAAAGATCTACAACTTTGATATTGGAGGGTTTTTCATTTGGGGCTTTAATCATCAAAACAGAAGGGCTTGAACATTGTCCAAATTTGGAAACTTTGCCTTTGCATGTTTTGCACCTTACACTTTAAGCTCAAAATTCACTAATTTCCACATTTCAAATGAATTTTTGCCCAACATAACATTTGTTCCTTACATCAAGACCTTTCCAACCATTACTCACATGCTCATGTTTGGATTTGGCAAATGGCATTTTCAAAGAGGAGAAGTTTTAGGCATAATTGTGCATAACATGTTGGAACTCATTACACAAGCTTGTGCATTGCCAATTACACGTCCATTTCAGCTCAATTATACTGCAGATTGCATTTGGCATTGAATTTGGGCCTTTTGCATGATCATGCAAGCCCATGCAAAGAGTATCCACTTGCCATGCACACACGGATTTCTCATTGCTTGCACCATGCTTGGCTATAAATAGAAGCATCATTCCATTCAATTTCCATCCATGAATCAACCTGAAATGCTGCTGAACTGAAAACCGAACCTCTCACCAAAGGAACTATTTCATTTTCATTCAATTTTTTCAGATCTGAAATTCAACTAAATCTGGTTGAATCTCTAGATCTAAAGTTCCTAGACCTTCATCCTATAGTCCATTGTACTTCTGTTTGGCCAAAGGAAGCAAGGAAGCAAGCTCAGATCACCATAATTCAAAGGTTCTCTCCAACTGGTTTTCTCTTCGAAACTCACTATTCTTTGATCTATTTGCTTGGATATTGTGTTGTCTGAAGTCCTCTCCATAGAGGCATCATTGTTGTGTATTCAATTTTCAAAATCAAGCAAGTTCATGATGAACACCATCAAGCTTCCATCTCTGATTTCTCTCTTAATAGGAATCTAGAGTGGAAGTGAGTGGTATAGGAGTGATGTACATCACTTCCTCTTTCGATTGATGTCTGGATAGCGTGTTTTGGTGCACATTTGCTCTTCTGCAAATTTGAGCTCTCGCCGGAGCTAGCCGGAGAAGACGGTGGCGCTGGCCACCGTCTGGTCTCCAGATCCAATCGTGGCCATCCATTCTTATTTCCAGATCTAATCCCGGCCCTTGCTTCTTATGACTTTTAATAATTCATTGTGTTACGCATGGACTGAAGCTTACCATGGAAGCGCGCATCTGGAGCGTTTGATCAGCCACGTCAATTAATGAGGCTTGATCAGACGCTCTTTGTTTTTTTGAATTTTCTAATTTCTGTTTTAATTTCTTTTATTTCCATTATTTTCAAAAATTCACATCTTCTTCATTTTAATTCCAAAAAATATGGGACCAATTGCATTCTTCTCCAAATAATTTCTAGTTTCTAATTTTGATTTTTAATATTTTTTATTTTGTCATTTGATATTTTTTGTGAATTTTCTCTTTTCTGGTTATTTTTAATTCATTTTAAATAGTTTTTGATATTCAAAAAATACAAAAATATTTTCCTAACCTATTTGAATGATGATGGATCTATGAAAAATATTCTCATCAATTTTTTAATTGATTTGAGATTTATTTGAGATTTTAGTTCAATTAGGTTATTTTTATTCATTTTTAATTGCTTAAAAATAGTTTCTGACTTTTAAAAATGCTGAAATTTTTTGTCAAACTTTGTTTGACCTTGTTGAACTTGGGATAAATCACTTGGACCTTTCAAGGTTGATTTGAAGTGATCTTGAAGTTTGATCTTTCTTTTATTTTTAATTCAAGTTTATTTTAATATTAAAAATGCCAAAAATATTTTGATTATTATTTGACCTCCAATCTTCATCCCATTTCTGGTTTTCTCATTGTTTGACTTTGACTTTCAATGTCATTTGGTCAACACACATGGATTGGTACATTTTATTTCACCTTATGCACTTTATTCTTTCCATTTCATTTTCCATTATTCACCTTCTCCTTCTTCTTCTTCTTTCTTTTTGATCAATGAGTTAAAGGTTGAGAAGTTAGCATTGATTAGGGAGACTTAATCTTCCTTATTCAAATCTAATTCATCTTGATCGATTGATCAAGTGAATGGCTTTGCATTAAGGATAGGTTGTTTCTTAAATCATGCAAAAGACTTAAACCAATACAAGATCAATTCTCTTCTTCTTTTTTGGCATGGCAAGTTGTTGGAACTTGGTTCACTAATCAAGACTTCTAACTTGTGTTGTTGCCTACATTATTATTGACCGGCCTCAGATAGTTGTGACTTCTACATAAGTCCAATTACGATTGCTTAACTGTAGCACCTCAAATTTGCACCTATCATTGTACATACATTTTCATATTAGGTCATAGCATAACATGGTCCACTGCATAGCATTGCATTGTCCCATTTGCCTCAAGTGCAAGCCAATCAAGAATTAGGTCAAACTGATCAGGAGATCAGTCAACCAAGCAAGCAAGGGTGTTTCTCAAGGAGCCAAGACCCTAGGGTTGGTCCAACATGTTCACATGACTTGGAGGTCCATTTGAAGTGTTTAAGTCAAGGGTTGGAGGCTCAGAGGTCATCAGTCAAGGCACAATCAGTCAGAAACCCTAGAAAAATCAAACTTGGTCAACTGTGGTTGATTTTATGGTTTTGATGGATGGATTTGGTTTGAGAGAGCTTATTCATGGCCCAATAGGCCTCATATATCATGGAAAGCAATATCATTGAAGAATTTGAAGCCAATCAGAAAATTTCCAAAAATAGAAACTGGACCTGTAATTTTAACTGCCAAAAATGGAAACTTCTTGATCCCAAACTTACATCATGATACAAGCTTCAAATGAATTTTTGCCCAACATGAAAGTTGAAGATCTTGTTCTCCCATTTCCAAAAAGTCCAAGAACTCTCAATTCCCATGTATGGTTGTCAAGATATGATCAATTCATTTTCACAAAATCTTGAACTTCAAAAGGCCATATCTCTCAAACCATTTGGCCAAAATTGGTGAGGTTTTTTCCTACAAACCACATTTTACCTCCTCTTTCCAAAAATATAAATTTCATGCACCAAAACATCACCATGCAAAATGGCCTTTTTGAACTTGCCTTAATTAATTTCAAGTGAGTTGAATTTTGACTTTTCAAAGTAACCATTTTTAAACCATTTGGCCATTTAGAATAGGTCTGAAATGTCATTTGAAATATGTTTGCAAGCCCAAATTCGTGCATAGTACCATACACCCCACCACTCAAACCAAAATTGGACAATTAGCAAAATGGTTCATTTGTGATAATCATGGTTAACACTCACTTAGCAGACTTAAAACAGAAGTATATATACATATTTTCTGTCCATTTCCAACCCTAGAGCTAGCAGCAGCCATCCAACATCAGAAAACTCTCATTCTCTCTCAATTTCCATTTTCTCACTTTGCATTTTTTTCTGCTAAAACCTCCAAAGGACCACGAGCCACCTTCATTGTTTCATCATCTGACCATCATTTGGAAGCTGTTTGGAGCCCTGAATCTCGACTGGAACAGCATCTTCATGTTATGTTTTCTTCAAGCATCTTCAATGGCCAATTTCGATTTAAGCTAGATTTGAGTGGGCTGAGCTAAACTTCTTCAAGAATCCATCATTTGGGGCTAGGACCTTCATCTGTTCGAGCTCATACTAGCCAAATAGCAACTGAATCCCAACTTTCTTCAAAAACAAGTAAGGTTTCAACCACTTTCTTTCTCTGATCCATGCTATGCTTGTGATAGATTACTCCTTGCTGGTTACAATGCAACTTAAATCACATGAAATGGTTGAGTATTGAGTGAAATATCTGGAAATGAAATTTGTTGTTCATTGTTGATTTTACTCGATTCATGTCATTCAGTGTGTTTCTATGCATTTGGTTGTTGGATTTGTGATGTTTAAGGTTTGCTGATTCGAATGCCATGCTAGATTTAATGTTCTGGGCGATTTGATTTTTTCATGTTCGAATGATGAAGATGAAGCTACAGTAGTGAAACCCTAGGATCTGCCCAGAAAATTCTTGAACTCGTGAATACGTTTGGCTGTTGTTTGTATTGTGATTGCATGAATAACACTGTTTCATTGCCATGCTATTTGTAAAATTCTGGGTGAAACTCGTTTTTGTGATGATGAACATGAAGATGAAGCCCTGTTGCTAAAACCCTAAATGCATTTGAATCTAGAAAACACGATTGGTCTGTTGTTCCATTTTGTTTTGCCTGAACCTCCACTGTTCCATTGCCCACGCCGAATTACTGCTTGACACGTCTGGGAGACAATACTCACCGTTTCATTAAAAGACCAACATATTTACCATATTGCCACCGTGCCCTATTATTTCCAATTAATCATGGTTATTTCATTTTTTTTTCTCAATAATTATTCCATTTCATTACTCAACTTACAAAAATCATAACATCACCATTTCAATTCCAAAATTCATGAAAATTTTTGCATCATGTTCATATGAATGTCTACTTTTTTATCATGATTTTTGCTGATTTTTTGGATGGCTGGATTTTTAATGGCATTAGGGTTTTGCTCATGTATGCATATTTTGTACATCTTGCCAATTCAATTGTGAAATGATGAGGATATATCCAATGACCCTGAAATTTTTTGTGCTTAATCTACACTCATTCATGTTTGTTTTGATGTAGAGTTTATGATTTTATCTTATCTGGTTGTTGAGTTGTGAATTTTTGAAGTAGGGTGTGACAACTTGTGTCACACCATGGATGTGCAATTTGTTGATTTTTGATGACATGCTTCCTGACCTCCAATTGACCTCAAATTTTGCATGAACCTTCTCTTATATGTCTAGTTTGCACCTGATTTTTCTTGGAATTAATTATGCCATTTCCTAATTGTTTGAGATTTTTCTCCCCTGTCTAGTCAAATGTTGACTTTGTGTGATACATCTTGCCATTCCATTTGGGAAATTCTCATACTTTATTGGATGATCACGAAATTTTACATGTGCATACTAGACATCTTAAGCTTTGCCATGGTGTTGATCCCATTCATTTCTCATCTGTTGTCATTGAGTTATGATTTTTTGAAGTTGATACATGTTTGTTTGACTTCTTTGTGCATGCTTGAAATTGTTTTGACTTTCTGATTATAATTGACCATCTTCCCATGATCCAATTGAGCTGAAATTTTATATGCATGCCATGCTATGTGTTAGGAGTGATCATGATTTATTTGGTAATTTTTGGAAATGTTTGAGTTGACTTTTGATGCAAGTCATTCTGTTGACTTCTATGAGCTTTCATTTGCCATGTTTTGACTTCTTTTGCTTATGAATTGATGATGATGCATGATATGAACTTGAAACCAATTGGGTTTGCTTCTTAAATGATTGAATTTGATTTTGATTGGATATGGCTTGCTGTTTTGACTTTCTCATTTATTTTTGACCCTAGGCTTGTCCTAGTGGTCCTGTGGCTTATAATTGAGTTCATGTTTCAGGTTAAGCTACAAGTGCTTCAAAGAAACTTTTGCAAGTTGATTGGGTTTATCTGTTTATCATGAGCTAACCTTTGTTTTGTAGGTGGCTTGACTCGTATGATTTGGGTCTTGTGCTTTTGCACATTTGTCTGTTGATTTAACTGTTCATTCCTACTTCCTTTTGCTTAAACTTTTGAACTGTGTACTGATCTGTTTGACTATTTCAGGTACCATTAGTTGCTTAGAACTTGCTTTGCTTTGCTATTTAGAAATTTGCTTTGAGGTAATCCCTTTTCTTCATGTAGTCTGGAAGACTTGGCCTGTTACTTGGCCAGGCAACTGTCTGAAGTCCTCCTTAAGAGGCAATGTTTGTGTATGTTTAATTTGTCCCTGTACATATGCAAAGTCCTCCTAAGTGAAGAGGCAATTGGCAGAACCCAAGGGATATGCAACCTATCCCCTGCTATTCTGTGTGTCATCTGTTTTGCTCACACCACTGTGTTGATGCATTGTGTAACACCCCGAATAAAATAAGAGAATTATTTAAATTAAGTTAATAATATATTTATTAATTTAATTAAATAAATTGAATTATTGGATTATTATTATTATTATTATTTGGAATAATAATTAGTGGAAAATATATAAGTTGGAATGAGAAGAAAAGGGTTTTCATTTTTGGTAAAGAGTTTTCACGTGAAACAGAGAAGCGGCTGAAAAGTGGAAAGTGGAGAAAGGGCAAAGAGGAAGAGCTAGAGAGCAAAGGTTGAAGAACGGAAAAGCTTGGAGTTTAGAGATTGCCGGATTATCTCAGGTAAGGGGGGTTTATCGTCGTTTAATGGGTATTATCGATTAACATGTAATGGGTAGTGATAAGCCGTCGATTGACCCTAATTGGGATTTAGAATGCTGAGAAATTATGTTGAATAAGTTGTATTAAAGCTGAAATTGAATTTGTGTTTGAGTGTATTGTGAATTTCTGAGCGTATAGCTTTTTACGGAAGTTGAATCGGAGGTCCGGAAGTCCTCCAACGGCGGAAAATGCGGAAACTCTGCATTCTGCCTTGTGTTAGCGCAGGAACTGCTGTTTCGCCTGCGTTAACCGGTTAACCCAGGGTGTTAACCGGTTAACACTGTTATAAATTGTGAAAATTGTTGAGTTTTGCCTGCGTTAACCGGTTAACCTATAGCGTTAACCGGTTAACACTGTTGCGTTTTGCCTGGAAGTGTAATTTTCCTGCGTTAACCGGTTAACCTATAGCGTTAACCGGTTAACACTGTTGCAGTATGTAAAAATGGTTGATTTTTATGATGTAAGTGTAATTGGTGATTGGCCTATTGTATCCAATTGTGCTAAATAAATTTGTGGAGTCTATGTTGCGAAATGTTGATGCAAATATGTTGATAAGTTGTTTTTGTGGAAAATATTAAGTTGTAGGCTGATGAGCCAAAGTTGAATATAAGTTGTTTTGTTGAAAATGCTGAGTTGTAGGCTGATGAGCCAAAGTTGATTTTTAAGTTGTTGTTGCTGAAAAAGCTGTTATGTTGTCGTTGTTATTATGTTGTGGAACTTCAAGTCGTACATGCCATATACATTCATATGCATTAAGTCGGGGCTTTTGCTCACACCACGTTGGCCTGGATTGGCAAAATTATGGGGCTTTTGCTCACACCACGTTGGCCTGGATTGGCAAAAATTTTAAGTTGAAAGTTGAAGGCTTATGCCTTGATGCCCACTAAACTGGCAATGATTTTAAGTTGGGAGTTTTACTCCAAATGGTACCACATGCATGAAGAGTCGAGTCTCATTTGAGTTGCATTTACGTTGTGTTTGAATATGATGTTGAGTTGAATATGCTGCTACCGAATGCATGATATGATGTGGGTGATTAACGTGTAAAGTTACTTAACATAACATGATGATTCATAATATTTGTTATATCGATTGAGGAACTCACCCTTACAGTTATATTTTTCAGGTAACGAGCAGTGAGTTGAGTAGAAGCTAGTGCTTGAAGTCTAGAGTGGTTTTAATGGGTCATGCTCTGATAGATGTAACATCGGGGCGGGATGTTTTATTTGTTGAATAAATGTTAATTTTAAGATATTACAGACGTTGAATGTTTCTATCCGCTGCGAATTTTTAAAGAAGTGTTTATGTTGGATTAAATAATGAGCATGACTGATTTTTACGGTGAATTATGTGAAGTATTATGTGACACCCTTGGTGCATGATTACTCTGATATTGATTTATATGCTGTTGTTTTAATTAAATATTTGGGGTATTTAGAAGGGTGTTACATTAGTGGTATCAGAGCAGGTCGGTCTGTCCGGCCAGTTGTCGTGTCGTTACTGTCTAACAATTGTGTAATTGATACTAGTCTAACTTTTAAGTTGTGTTGTAGTGATAAGTTGAAATGGCTGGAAGGAATGACGCTGCAATGGCTGCCGCAATGCAAGCAATGGCACAAGCTGTGCAGAACTTGCCAAATGCTGGTGGAGATGCTGGATCACGTAGCTTGGCGACTTTTCAGAGAGAGAATCCGCCGGTGTTTAAAGGGAAGCATGATCCAGATGCAGCCTTGGGATGGTTGAAAGAGATTGAGAGAATCTTCCGTGTTATGGATTGCACTCCAGCTCAGAAGGTTCGGTATGGTACTCACATGCTAGCAGTCGAAGCTGATGACTGGTGGCTAGAGACTCACGAGAGGTTGACCGTGGCAGGTGAAGTCATTACTTGGGATGTATTCCGTAGGGAATTTCTGAGGAAGTATTATCCGGAAGATGTCCGTGGTAAGAAGGAAATTGAATTCCTTGAGCTGAAGCAAGGAAACATGTCTGTCACTGATTATGCTGCGAAATTTGTGGAGTTGTCCAAATTTTATCCTCATTACACTGGTGGTGCTGCTGAATTTTCGAAGTGCATCAAGTTTGAGAACGGATTGCGCTCTGAAATTAAGAAGGCTGTTGGATATCAGAAGATACGCATTTTTACTGATTTGGTTGATAGCTGCAGGATATTTGAAGAAGACAATAATGCTCATTACAAGATTGTCAGTGACCGCAGAGGCAAGCAACATCAAAACCGTGGCAAGCCGTATGATGTTCCAGCTGGAAAAGGGAGACAAAGAGCTGCTCCGGCTCAGAGAGCTAGTGGGGGAGGTGCTCCTACTGGTATAGTTTGCTTCAAGTGTGGTCAGGCTGGTCATAAGAGTAATGTATGCACTGCTGAAGTAAAGAGGTGTTTTCGCTGTGGTAAGATTGGCCATGCAATAGCTGATTGCAAGCACAAGGAAGTGATTTGTTTTAATTGCGGAGAAGAAGGGCATATTGGAAGTCAGTGTCAGAAGCCGAAGAAAGGGAATCAGTCAGGAGGCAAGGTCTTTGCTTTATCGGGTTCTGAGACTTCTGCAGATGATCGTTTGATCCGAGGTACGTGTTATATTAATGGCTTTCCTCTTGTAGCTATTATTGACACAGGTGCTACTCATTCCTTTATATCTTTGGATTGTGCTGTGAAACTTAAGTTAGAGATATCTGAGATGTTTGGTAGTATGGTAATTGATACTCCTGCGAAGGGTTCAGTGACTACTACTTCGGTTTGTTTAAATTGTCCTTTGAGCATTTTTGGTAGAGACTTTGGGATGGACCTAGTGTGTCTTCCACTAGTGCAGATTGATGTTATTCTGGGTATGAACTGGTTGGTGTTTAACCGAGTTTCTATCAATTGTTTTGATAAGACTGTGATATTTCCTGAGAGTGAGGAAGGAAAGAGTTTGTTTCTATCAGCGAGACAAGTGGATGAGGAAGTAGCTGATGGGGCAGAGTTGTTTATGCTGTTAGCGACTTTGGAGGCTAAAGATAAACTGATGATTTGCGATCTAGCTGTGGTGTGTGATTTTCCTGATGTGTTTCCGGAAGAAGTGAATGAATTGCCGCCAGAGCGTGAAGTGGAGTTCTCTATTGACTTGGTACCTGGTACTAGGCCGATATCGATGGCTCCGTACCGTATGTCTGCTGTTGAGTTAACTGAATTGAAGAGTCAGTTGGAAGATCTATTGGATAAGAAATTTATTCGTCCGAGTGTGTCACCGTGGGGTGCACCAGTGCTATTGGTTAAAAAGAAAGAAGGTACTATGAGGTTGTGTGTGGACTACAGGCAACTGAATAAAGTGACGATCAAGAATCGGTATCCTTTGCCGAGGATTGATGATTTGATGGATCAGTTGGTTGGTGCAAGTGTGTTCAGTAAAATAGATTTGAGATCTGGGTATCATCAGATCCGTGTGAAAACAGAGGATATTCAGAAGACTGCTTTCAGAACAAGGTATGGACATTATGAGTATTCTGTAATGCCTTTTGGTGTGACTAATGCGCCTGGAGTATTTATGGAGTATATGAATAGGATTTTCCATCCGTACCTAGACAAGTTTGTGGTGGTGTTTATTGATGACATTTTGGTGTATTCGAAATCTGAAGAAGAGCATGCTGAACATTTGAGAGTGGTTTTAGAAGTCCTACGAGAAAAGAAGTTATTTGCTAAATTGTCCAAGTGCGAATTTTGGTTAGGAGAGGTAAGTTTTCTTGGTCATGTGATTTCAAGAGGTGGCGTTGCTGTTGATCCTTCTAAGATAGAAGCGGTATCTAAGTGGGAAGCTCCGAAGTCTGTTGTTGAGATTCGAAGTTTCCTTGGTTTGGCTGGTTATTATAGGAAGTTCATTGAGGGATTTTCCAAGTTGGCGTTACCGTTGACGATGTTGACTAGAAAGGGGCAAGCGTTTGTTTGGGACTCAAAATGTGAAGAAGGTTTCCAAGAGCTAAAGAGAAGGTTGACTACTGCTCCTATTCTGATATTACCGAGTTCGTCGGAATCATTTGAAGTTTACTGTGATGCTTCATTGTTGGGTTTGGGTGGCGTGTTGATGCAGAATAAGCAGGTTATAGCTTATGCTTCAAGACAGCTGAGGGTTCATGAGAGGAACTATCCGACGCACGATTTAGAGTTGGCAGCTGTGGTGTTTGTTCTGAAGTTATGGAGACATTACTTGTATGGGTCAAGATTTGAGGTTTTTAGTGACCATAAAAGTTTAAAGTATTTGTTTGATCAGAAAGAGCTGAATATGAGACAGAGAAGATGGTTAGAGTTTCTGAAGGATTATGACTTTGGTTTGAATTACCATCCGGGTAAAGCAAACGTAGTGGCTGATGCATTGAGTCGGAAATCATTACATATGTCTATGTTAATGGTTAAGGAATTGGATTTAATTGAGCAGTTTAGAGACTTGAGTTTGGTGTGTGAGAGTACTCACAATAGTGTTAAATTGGGAATGTTGAAGTTGACAAGTGGTATTCTGGATGAGATCAGAGAGGGTCAGAAATCTGATATGCTTTTGATTGATAAGTTGACTCTAGTGAATCAAGGTCAAGGTGGCGAATTCAGAGTTGATGAGAATGATGTTTTGAAATTTGGTAATCGGGTGTGTATTCCGGATGTTGCCGAACTTAAGAAGAGTATTCTTGAAGAAGGACATCGTAGTGGCCTGAGTATTCATCCTGGAGCTACGAAGATGTATCATGATTTGAAGAAGTTATTTTGGTGGCCGGGAATGAAAAGAGAAATTGCGAGTTTTGTCTATTCTTGTTTGACTTGTCAGAAGTCAAAGATTGAGCATCAGAAGCCGTCTGGGCTAATGCAACCGTTGGCTATTCCAGAGTGGAAGTGGGATAGTATCAGTATGGATTTTGTTTCTGGTTTACCGAGGACAAGTAAGAATTTTGAAGCCATTTGGGTGATTGTTGACAGATTAACAAAGTCGGCTCATTTCATTCCGATTAGAATGGATTATCCGTTAGAAAAATTGGCTGAGTTGTATATTGAGAAGATTGTAAGTTTGCATGGTATTCCGTCGAGTATTGTTTCGGACAGAGATCCTAGATTTACATCGAAGTTCTGGGAAGGTTTGCAGAGAGCTTTGGGAACTAAGCTGAGATTGAGTTCTGCATATCATCCGCAGACTGACGGTCAGACTGAGAGGACGATTCAGTCATTAGAAGATCTTTTGAGAGCTTGTGTTTTGGAAAAAGGAGGTGGTTGGGATTGTTATTTACCGTTGATTGAGTTTACCTACAACAATAGTTTTCATTCGAGCATTGGTATGGCGCCGTTTGAAGCTTTGTATGGTAGGAGATGTCGGACACCGTTATGTTGGTGTGAGGCCGGTGAGAGTGTTGTGGTCGGACCGGAAATTGTTCAACAGACTACAGAAAAGATTAAGATGATTCAGGAGAAGATGAGAATTGCTCAGAGTCGTCAGAAGAGTTATCATGATAAGAGGAGGAAGTCACTTGAGTTCCGAGAGGGAGATCACGTGTTTCTTCGTGTTACTCCGATAACTGGGGTTGGTCGAGCTTTGAAGTCAAAGAAGTTGACACCTCGATTTATTGGTTCTTATCAGATTTTGGAGAGGATAGGAGAGGTAGCCTATCGTATCGCTTTACCGCCGTCGCTTGCGAATTTGCATGAGGTTTTTCATGTGTCTCAGTTGAGGAGGTACATTCATGATCCGTCGCATGTGATCCAAGTAGATGATGTACAGGTGAGAGATAACCTGACTGTTGAAATATCGCCTATGAGGATTGAGGATCGAGAGTTGAAGCAGTTGCGGGGTAAAGAGATTGCCTTAGTGAAAGTAGCTTGGGGAGGACCAGCAGGTGGCAATGTGACTTGGGAACTGGAGAGTCAGATGAAAGAGTCTTATCCAGAGTTATTTGCTTGAGGTATGTTTTCGAGGACGAAAACTCTTTTAGTGGGGGAGAGTTGTAACACCCCGAATAAAATAAGAGAATTATTTAAATTAAGTTAATAATATATTTATTAATTTAATTAAATAAATTGAATTATTGGATTATTATTATTATTATTATTTGGAATAATAATTAGTGGAAAATATATAAGTTGGAATGAGAAGAAAAGGGTTTTCATTTTTGGTAAAGAGTTTTCACGTGAAACAGAGAAGCGGCTGAAAAGTGGAAAGTGGAGAAAGGGCAAAGAGGAAGAGCTAGAGAGCAAAGGTTGAAGAACGGAAAAGCTTGGAGTTTAGAGATTGCCGGATTATCTCAGGTAAGGGGGGTTTATCGTCGTTTAATGGGTATTATCGATTAACATGTAATGGGTAGTGATAAGCCGTCGATTGACCCTAATTGGGATTTAGAATGCTGAGAAATTATGTTGAATAAGTTGTATTAAAGCTGAAATTGAATTTGTGTTTGAGTGTATTGTGAATTTCTGAGCGTATAGCTTTTTACGGAAGTTGAATCGGAGGTCCGGAAGTCCTCCAACGGCGGAAAATGCGGAAACTCTGCATTCTGCCTTGTGTTAGCGCAGGAACTGCTGTTTCGCCTGCGTTAACCGGTTAACCCAGGGTGTTAACCGGTTAACACTGTTATAAATTGTGAAAATTGTTGAGTTTTGCCTGCGTTAACCGGTTAACCTATAGCGTTAACCGGTTAACACTGTTGCGTTTTGCCTGGAAGTGTAATTTTCCTGCGTTAACCGGTTAACCTATAGCGTTAACCGGTTAACACTGTTGCAGTATGTAAAAATGGTTGATTTTTATGATGTAAGTGTAATTGGTGATTGGCCTATTGTATCCAATTGTGATAAATAAATTCGTGGAGTCTATGTTGCGAAATGTTGATGCAAATATGTTGATAAGTTGTTTTTGTGGAAAATATTAAGTTGTAGGCTGATGAGCCAAAGTTGAATATAAGTTGTTTTGTTGAAAATGCTGAGTTGTAGGCTGATGAGCCAAAGTTGATTTTTAAGTTGTTGTTGCTGAAAAAGCTGTTATGTTGTCGTTGTTATTATGTTGTGGAACTTCAAGTCGTACATGCCATATACATTCATATGCATTAAGTCGGGGCTTTTGCTCACACCACGTTGGCCTGGATTGGCAAAATTATGGGGCTTTTGCTCACACCACGTTGGCCTGGATTGGCAAAAATTTTAAGTTGAAAGTTGAAGGCTTATGCCTTGATGCCCACTAAACTGGCAATGATTTTAAGTTGGGAGTTTTACTCCAAATGGTACCACATGCATGAAGAGTCGAGTCTCATTTGAGTTGCATTTACGTTGTGTTTGAATATGATGTTGAGTTGAATATGCTGCTACCGAATGCATGATATGATGTGGGTGATTAACGTGTAAAGTTACTTAACATAACATGATGATTCATAATATTTGTTATATCGATTGAGGAACTCACCCTTACAGTTATATTTTTCAGGTAACGAGCAGTGAGTTGAGTAGAAGCTAGTGCTTGAAGTCTAGAGTGGTTTTAGTGGGTCATGCTCTGATAGATGTAACATCGGGGCGGGATGTTTTATTTGTTGAATAAATGTTAATTTTAAGATATTACAGACGTTGAATGTTTCTATCCGCTGCGAATTTTTAAAGAAGTGTTTATGTTGGATTAAATAATGAGCATGACTGATTTTTACGGTGAATTATGTGAAGTATTATGTGACACCCTTGGTGCATGATTACTCTGATATTGATTTATATGCTGTTGTTTTAATTAAATATTTGGGGTATTTAGAAGGGTGTTACACATTGCAGATACAAACCCAAGATCTTGTACAATTGTACAGTTGAGTCAGTTTTAAATGTGTAGAAGGGTTCCCACTTTCTGAACCCACACATTCTTGTCAAATGCTCTCCCTGGCCAGGGATAAGAGCAATGAGGCACACCCCTCATCTCCTTTCATCTGCTTCACCTTGGCTCTCAATGTCAAGGTTAAGAGCACCTACTACCCAGTTCCAGAGGTTTGTTTGTTGAGGTTGATATGACCCCTTGACTAAAACCTAACCCTTGTTTGAGCCTCTTGTGTGCATATAGTGTGTGCTACCTGTGCTTGTGTTTGTTTGCTTTGCTTCCTAGGGTTAGTTTAGACTTGCTTCTTGTGCAAGATAGGTTGTGCTTGACTTGCTCCCTGTGCAAGTTAGGTGTGTATGTGGCTTGCTTCCTGTGCAAGCCATGCTTAGGATAGGTTGGCCCTCGTGCCATTTAGCTAGAAACCTTAACTTAGGGTTGATTTTGCATGACAACATCTAGGCCCGAGTCGTAGTCTCCCTAGTGTTGTGTCCCCCTCTGTTATCTGGTTAGGCTAGCCCTGTGTCCCTCCGTAGCCGAACTACGGCAACTCTGATTCTCATGTCCAGATGAGATACGTAGGCACGAGATGCGATGTCTTGTCGAGTTTGACTAACAACTAACACTAATTCTTTTCTCTCGCCCTCGTTGCGATTGAGACCTCCCTTTCTCTTGCCCTAGTTGCAATCGAGACCCTTGCTTCCTGTGCAAGTTTGGTGTGTGTGTGGCTTGCTTCCTGTGCAAGTCATGACTAGGATAGGTTGGCCCTTGTGCCAGTTAGCTAGAAACCTTAACTTAGGGTTGATTTTGCATGACAACATCTAGGCTCGAGTCGTAGTCTCCCTAGTGTTGTGTCTCCCTCGGTTATCTGGTTAGGCTAGTCCTTTGTCCCTGCGTAGGGGAACTACATCGCCCTGATCTTCATACCAGATGAAGTATGTAGGCAGGAGATTGAGCTGATCTCTCCGGGCGCCCTTTTTTCTTTTTTTTTTGTGTGTTGTTTGACAGTTATAGGCTCGAGTCCCCGACTCCCTATTAACTTGTTGTGTTGTTGTGTGCTTGGAAGCTGATGTAAGTCCATCGAGTGGCATTCGGGTTCCAGTGTGGTTTTGTTTGGTTCGGATGCTGATGTAAGTCCAGTGATTGGCATTCAGGCTCCACGTTTGCCTTTGCCTTTTGTTTGTTTGTGTGCGTGTCAGCCGAGCTACGAATGCTCTGATTCTTCTCTCGTCCGAGAAGATACGTATGCATAGGATGCGACATCCTAGCGAGCATGTGTCGTTTCCCCAGTCCGAACTACTTCGACTCTGATGTCTATGCCTGATAGACTAAGTAGGCCCAGGATGCGACATCCTGCCGAGTCAGTTTCAGTCAGTTTCTTTTGTCTCTTTCAGCCAGTGTGTGTGAGTTTGAGCAGTGTTTAGCAACCAATATTCTTTCCTTTTGTGCGTGGATCCCGTAGAGTACTACGGATGCGTAGGGGTGCTAATACCTTCCCTTCGCATAACCGACTCCCGAACCCATCCTCTTTGGTCGCGAGACCATGTTCTTTCCAGGTTTACTCTGAGCGTTTCCTTTCCCTCTTTTGGGATAAATAACGCACGGTGGCGGCTCTGTTGTTTCTTCTTTTCCCGCCGGTTTTTCGCGTAATGCGACAGCTGGCGACTCTGCTGGGGACATAGAGACGTTGACCTATGCTGGTCCATCTTCCCTGAGCGAGTCTCTCCTAGCGCTCTCTAGGTTAGGGTTTTGGTTGCTTTGTGCTGTGTTTATTTATTGCATTCATTATTTGTTCATTTCATTTATTGATTGCATTGATTGTGTGCATTAATGTTTGCATTCATATTCATTATTCATTCTGCCTGGCTGGTTGTCTGTTTTTCTTTGTGGGGTGGGAGTCAGTTGAGGTAAAAGGTCAAATACCCAGACCATGAGTGAAATCTAGGATGATTAGGAATAGAGTGATTCATGGGAAGCGGGTGGTATTGCGCCACTTAGCGGAACATTGATATCACGAGCAGTTCAGACCCTGGTGGGGTATCGTCGTTACATACTTCGGGTGTGTATATGATGGTATTCTGCGAAAGGTTATTTATGCTGCGTTTCTCTCAGCCTTTACCCTGGCCTAGACTACACCCGTGAGTGGGGAAGGGTTGATCATTACAGGTACCGTTGGTGACTTGGTTCTGTTGGTGACTTTGTTCAGACAGTGTGTTCAGTTGACCTTAAGTTGGATTTGGGTTCTGATTTTTGACTGAAGCTTCGACCTAGTGATCAGAGATTTGCACAACCAGCCAGTCCAGTCTGCATCATTTGCATCATAGCATATTTATTTTTTTCAAAAGAAACGCAGTAAAAAAAAAATCAAAAAAATCAATCAAAAAAAAAAGAGAAAAAAAAAACTAATCTCTGCATGCATATCATTTCTCAGGTACATTCCAGAGCTTGTCTACTGATAGAGATGACAACAGTCTCAGAGCCGAAGCGGAAGACCTGTTCCTACAGTTTCCATCGTGAGCCGTTGACTTCACTGATTGAGTTGGGTAGCTTTGTGACAGATGATCGTCTGAAGAGTTTCGTTGGACAGTATGGAGATATCTTGACAGTGCTGAAGACAGTAGTGGATCCGGTGCCTCTGCAGACACTACTACAGTTCTATGATCCAGAGCTCAGATGCTTCACATTTCAAGATTATCAGCTAGCACCTACTCTCGAGGAGTACTCTATTCTGATGAACGTCCCGGTTCAGCATCAGACTCCCTTCTTGGACGTCCCAAAGGAGGTTGACTTCAGATTGATTGCCAGAGCTCTACGAATGAGTGTCAAGGAAGTTGGTGAGAATTGGAAGCCCTGTGGGGAAGTAGTGGGTCTGCCATTGAAGTTTCTGTTGAGAGTAGCCAGAGATGAAGCAGAAAAGGGAAATTGGGAAGTTTTTCACGCACAGCTTGCCGCCTTGATATATGGAATCATTCTATTTCCCAGTATGCCAAATTTTGTTGATCATGCTGCCATCAGCATTTTTATCAGAGGGAATCCAGTCCCAACCCTTCTAGCTGATACTTACTATGCCATCCACAGTAGGCATGGTAAGGGTGGAGCCATCAGGTGCTGCTTACCTCTCCTGTTCAGATGGTTTATGTCAATGCTGCCTGTCAGTGGACCATTTGTGGATACCAAGAGCACTCTTAAGTGGACTCAGAGGGTCATGTTGCTCACCTCCTACGACATCAGATGGCAGTCATACCGGATGGATGTGAAGGATGTTATCATGAGTTGTGGTGAATTCCGGAATGTGCCACTCGTGGGGACCAAGGGTTGCATCAATTACAACCCAGTTCTTTCTCTTCGCCAGCTAGGGTTTGTCATGAGTAGAAGGCCACTTGAAGCTGAGATAGTTGAGAGTGTGTATTTTGAGAAGCGTACTGACCCTGTTAGATTGGAGCAGATTGGGAGAGCCTGGAAATTTGTTGAAGCGAAGGATGGATCCGTCTTAGGGAAGAAGTTTGCCATTGCAATGCCCGATTACACCGATTGGGTAAAGAAGAGAGTGGAAACTTTGCTGCTACCCTATGGTAGGATGGAGCCGTTGCAGGAGCAACCACCTTTGGTTCTTGCTGATAGTGTGCCTGCTGAGCACTATAAGCAAGCCTTGATGGAGAGTCGTTGTCTGAGAGAGAAGGAGCAGGACACCCAGATGGAGCTGTACAAAGCTAAAGCTGATAGGTTGCACATGGCCCATCAACTCAGGGAAGTGCAAGGAGAAGATGCTAGCAGAGCAAGGAGCAAGAAGAGATCATATGAGGAGATAGAGTCTATGTTGGATGAAGAACATAGGGAGTGTTCGAGACTACAGAGAGTAGAAGTCAACCATCAGAAGAAGATCAGAGACTTGGAGAAACAGCTCAAAGACAAAGACGTCCAGTTGAAGAAAGAGATGGAGTTGAGACAGAAGTCAGAGGACTATCTTGGAGGAGAAGTCTTGGAGCTCAGAAGACAGTTGAAAGAGAAGATCACCCCTCTACCAGAATGTTCAGAATGCACACTGTTGATAGACCAGTGCCATTACCTGAAGACCCTCATTCCGGAAGACCGTCTGTCTTAGATTGTATCTTTGTTTGTATTTATTGAGAATCACCTCCAGGCTTGTTGGATGGGATTCATTTGCTTGTACTCCGTCTTTGGATCTTTTTGTTGAGAATCACCTCCAGGCTTGTTGGATAGGGATTCATTTCTCTGTACTCTGTTTATTCGAATATTTTGTTGACTCGGTTGTATTGACCTTTTTACCCTTATGTATAGATGAGGTTGTCAGTATTTCCCTGTTGTTCTCATTTTCCCTGTATCTGTATTATTCTCTTGTTGCCGCAGGTTGCCATCTTTTGAGGATGGGTCAGGCTCTTTGAATGCCTGAGAAATGAGCATATCATGTGCATCATGCATATCATTTAACATCATACTCATATCATTTGCATAACAGGTGTTCTTGTGCCGTCTTCTTACTGTGGGTTCCTGTGTTGAGACAGGATAGCTGATCGAAGACCGCATCGGTACTCAACCAGACTCAATCATCAGAGGATCATGGACCAGGTTCAGACAGAGTTGGCTGAGATGAGGGCAAACATGGCCCAGTTCATGACAATGATGCAAGGAGTTGTTCAGGGGCAAGAGGAGCTGCGTGCCTTAGCCCAGAGACTGGAAGCCATGATTCCACCAGTCCACCGTGCTCCAGCAGTGGATGTACCCGTTCATGAGAATGCTGCTGTCACTATTCTCGTCAATGATTATGCCGTGAGTGATGAATTGAGGAGGATCAGAATCAGTGAACAACCTCTTGCTGCAGAGACTGTTAATGTCAGAGCAACCTGCGCTCCGGTTCGCCATCCTGGCTCTTCAAGTTCTTCCGGTTGTAAGAAGCCATCCTCTGGGGCACCCAAAAGGGGAGAAAGTGAAACAAATGCTGTGCACCGTCGGAGGAGTGCAAACAGAGGACAAAACCGTCAGGCTGCTGCTGTGACTATTCCAGCAACTCAACCCCAACAGCAGAGAAGGCCAGTTCAGCAATATCAGCATCAACAACCTCGTCCTCAACAACAGGTTTACCAGCCTCACAACGGTAATCAAGCCGGTACTAATAATGAGAGGAAGAAGATCATTTTTGATCCAATCCCCACGTCCTACGCCGAACTGTATCCCTCTCTGTTAGAGCGGAACTTGATTACTCCCAGAGACCCGCCGCCCATACCCGTCAACCCTCGGTGGTGGTATAGGCCTGAACAGCATTGTGTGTATCATTCGGGTGCTCCTGGTCATGATGTGGATAGTTGTTTCCAGCTGAAGATGAAGGTTCAAGACCTTGTGAGGTCAGGTATTCTGATCTTGGAGGATTTAGGTCCCCGTGATAATCAAGCTTGAAGATAACAAGTCCTGGGCTGGCGCCGACTTTTCTTCAGGAGGGTTGTTCAGAAAACAGAAGCTGCTAATGCAAGAGATACTGACGGTTGTCATCCCCGGTGGGATCTGTCACAATTGGGTCACTGTGGGCGTTCCTACAGTTGTTCATAAGTCAGAGTAACAATAACTTTGTTTAAAAACCCTTCTCCCATGCCAAAAGGAGAAGTGATGACATTGTTGGCAACATTTTGTGCAATGATATTTTCATTCAAATAAATGCATGTTAAACATTTGTTTTTCCCATTTTTTTCCCTTTTCGCTTTTTGCATGAAATTGGTGATCACAAAAAACCTTTAAAAACAAGAATAAAAGCAATTTTTTCATCTGCATAACGATTGTCTTGTTTGATTTTCAAAGTACTTTTTATACTCAAAATCTTTATGCAGGTTGTTTCTCAAACCCATTGAACATAATGATCGGACGTCATCTCCCAATTTTGAATTCCCTGTATTCGAAGCGGAAGAAGATGATGTTGAAGGGATTCCTGACGAGATTTCCCGACTTCTTGAGCAAGAAAAGAAGATTATTCAGCTGCATCTCGAAAATCAGCAGAACAGCCAACTGGGGCATTATCAAAAAAAAAAGAAAAAAAAAGAAAAAAAGAAAAAAGAAAGAGGAGGGTGCAAAATCAAAAGAAATCAAAAGAAAGCAAAATCAAAAGCAAAATCAAAAGAAAAAAAAACAAAAGAAAGATAGCACCCTCAAAGTCCCAAGTTGACTAATGCTGAATTCGACGGAAAGAACGAAAAGATCAACTGCCATGTGTCATGGTCAAGTTATATCAGCAGAGAGTGAAGAAAGCATTCGATAAGAAGATCAAGCCTCGTGTGTTCCGAGGGACCTTGTGCTCAAGAAAGTCTTGTCTTTCGTGCCCGATTCCAGGGGCAAGTGAACTCCAAGCTATGAAAGTCCATGTGTTGACAAGAGAGCCTCTTCAGGCAATGTTTCGACACTTACAACAATGGATGGAGAAGTTCACTCGTCCTGTGAATTCCAGATGCAGTCAAGAAATACTTCGCCTAAAACAAAAAAAAAAAGCAAAAGCTCGATAAGTCGAACACCCCAAAGGGCGACTTAGGCAAAAAGGAGCGTCTCGGTGGATTGAAAACCCGAAAGGGCGATCCAGGCAAAAGTTAGAGACATTGAAAAAAAGAGAGAATTCGCATCCCGCTAGATTGAGCACCTCACACTGGGGCAATCTAGGCAAAAATTAGGGATTTGGCAAGTAACTTCATCTTGACAAGACTGTGCTCTATATCTGTCATCCGTCAGGGATTCTCGATTCGTCGTCGACTGAAGCTTTGAATACATCGAAAATTCAGAATGGTAGAGGAAAGGTCATTATGTTCAATGTAGCCCTCTCCAATATATATCATCGATTTCAAACTTGTACAGATCCATGGAGTCTCGCCCTTTGCAGACTACCATTCCATTACATCTATTTGAGCTTTTACCCAATTATTTGCACTCTTATTTGTTTCAACTCAACAAACGTTTTGCATGTTTTAATTGATAAAGTATCATTGTTTTCAAAATAAACAAATTGTTCACAAAATTGTTCTTAAACAAAGTGAACATTCACAATGATGGAAGAATACTTAGGAGACCCACAGTGCTCTCCCGGGGGTGGTATGATTACCAACAGGTAAGACAATTGTTCGTATCTCGAGCATGACTGTATCTTTGTCCTGCAGAACCTCGTATGGTCTCTCCTCAGTGAAGTTGCCCGATGCAGTGTCGTTTGAAGTTATTCATCTTCATGTTCCCGGCAGTACAGATTCTTCCTCCAAATCCCTGTTAGCTCTATTATGGGGCATCCCCAGTAGAGTGCTGTTTGAGCCCTATCGTGGGGCATCCCCAGCAAGTTTGTTGTTTCGGACATTATTGTGGGGCAGCTCCCCTAGCAGAGTGTTTACTGAAGACTTCAACTTTCGCCTCTCCAGCAGAGCAGTCTTCATCTCCCCCCAGCATGGGTGCTTTTCTTGGAAGATTCAGTATTTGGAGGATCGACATCCCCGTAATCCGGCATTCCCTCAGATAGATCCCCCAGTGGAGTTGTTCGCGTAAGGAGCTTTATCAATGCTTTTGTATTTCTCATCAGAGATCTGGTTGCTTCTCGGTATCTCAGATTTTCATCACGAGTTGTTGTGGCGCATACGCCTGTATGTTGAACTCTGTTCTCCGGTTGTGACTGACGATCCCTCCGGAAGCCTCCGGTGGCCTTCCTCCCCTGCAGGATAAATGTTCCCTGATATCCCAGTCCCCAGTGGATTTTCTTTGCTCTCTGGTGGCTTTGGTTTTCTCTCCGGACGGTTGATTCCCGGACCTGCGTGTTGAGCATGTCTGTTTGTCAGCATTCATCATACATTCATCATGCATAATGCATACATGCATAATCATAGCATTTGGGTACTCATGTTGCAGCTGTCGCCGGGTATCTGTTGATTGTTACCTCCTGCTATTTGTTGATACAGATCTCTCCAGTAGATTTTCCCCTAGCAGATGTGGGTGTGTCTGATCTCTCCATGTAGAGCCAACCCCTTAAGCAGAAAGTGTCTATCCTTTCCTGCCATTTCCCACTGAGATACATCCTCGTGGATGACGGTTATTTCCGTTCCCTCCCTACACGGGATGGGTTCTCCCTATTGAGTTCTTTCCTCATTAGGATGAGTCTTGTTTCAGTCTGCCTTTTTGGATCGATCCTAAATTGGATACCCGTTGACTGTCTCTTGTGCTTCCCTGGGGCATAAATGAATAGTCGCTCACTAACCGACACTCGTTCATTTCATCCTCAGCGGAATTTGTGGCCTCTACCTACAAACCGGTAGTTGTAAGTCCTATCTTTGTGGTTTTCTACCACTAGCTGGTAGTTGTAAAATCCCACTTTCATCCCCTGTTGGAGTTGACCGTTTGTGCTCATCCCGATGATGACTGGTTACTTTTCCATTGGCCTCTGCCTACAAACCGGTAGTTGTAAGTCCTATCTTTGTGGTTTTCTACCCACTAGCTGGTAGTTGTAAAATCCCACTTTCATCCCCTTGTTGGAGTTGACCGTTTGTGCTCATCCCGATGATGACTGGTTACTTTTCCATTGGCCTCTGCCTACAAACCGGTAGTTGTAAGTCCTATCTTTGTGGTTTTCTACCCACTAGCTGGTAGTTGTAAAATCCCACTTTCATCCCCTTGTTGGAGTTGACCGTTTGTGCTCATCCCGATGATGACTGGTTACTTTTCCATGGGCTTCTACCTACGAACCGGTAGTTGTAAGTCCTATCTTTGTGGTTTTCTACCCACTAGCTGGTGGTTGTAAAATCCCACACTCCTCCCCTTGTTGGAGTTAACCCTTTGTGCTCATCCCGATGATGACTGGTTACTTTTCCATGGTTTTCTGCCTACAAACCGGTAGATGTAATCCCCTCTTTGCAGTTATCAGTATCCGGTTTGTGATATTGATATTCTTTCCCCTCTGGATACTTGCCTTGATCAAGCAGTATTGTCCCCATTGGGTTTTCCCCTTCTTTTTGGATACTTGCTCCGAGTAAGCAACTTTATCCTCTTTTGATTGGTCATCTTTGCATACCTAGTCCTGGTACCGATGCCTTTCTTGTCGGTCGATTATTCATTTAACAACCTACAACCCGGTTATGGATAATCTTCCATGCGAGTGTATTATCTACGTTTTGACGACTATAGATAATATGTCTCATGTTTTTTCCGGTATTCAGACCGAAGGAGTTTCCGACGATCAGGTCGATGTACTCATGGCACTCAGGCCAATTTTCCGGTATTCAGACCGAAGGAGTTTCCGACGATCAGGTCGATGTACTCATGGCACTCAGGCCAATTTTCCGGTATTCAGACCGAAGGAGTTTCCGACGATCAGGTCGATGTACTCATGGCACTCAGGCCATTTTCCGGTATTCAGACCGAAGGAGTTTCCGACGATCAGGTCGATGTACTCATGGCACTCAGGCCAATTTTCCGGTATTCAGACCGAAGGAGTTTCCGACGATCAGGTCGATGTACTCATGGCACTCAGGCCAATTTTCCGGTATTCAGACCGAAGGAGTTTCCGACGATCAGGTCGATGTACTCATGGCACTCAGGCCAATTTTCCGGTATTCAGACCGAAGGAGTTTCCGACGATCAGGTCGATGTACTCATGGCACTCAGGCCAATTTTCCGGTATTCAGACCGAAGGAGTTTCCGACGATCAGGTCGATGTACTCATGGCACTCAGGCCGATTTTCCGGTATTCAGACCGAAGGAGTTTCCGACGATCAGGTCGATGTACTCATGGCACTCAGGCCAATTTTCCGGTATTCAGACCGAAGTGGCGTTCAGGCCAATTTCCGATTTTCAAATCGAAGAAGTATTCCTCCTCTCCGTTGGTGTTGGTAAACGCCATTGTTTCGGTGTCGGTAAACATCGAGTCTCACCCCAGTCATCGGTAAATGTCTGGTCATTCTTTTTGATGTCGGTAAACATCATCTTTCGGTGTCGGTAAACATCGAGTCTCACCCCAGTCATCGGTAAATGTCTGGTCATTTTTTGGTGTCGGTAAACGCCATTGCTTCGGTGTCGGTAAACATCGAGTCTCACCCAGTCATCGGTAAATGTCTGGTCATTTTTTGGTGTCGGTAAACGCCATTGCTTCGGTGTCGGTAAACATCGAGTCTCACCCAGTCATCGGTAAATGTCTGGTCATTTTTTGGTGTCGGTAAACGCCATTGCTTCGGTGTCGGTAAACATCGAGTCTCACCCAGTCATCGGTAAATGTCTGGTCATTTTTTTGGTGTCGGTAAACGCCATTGCTTCGGTGTCGGTAAACATCGAGTCTTTCCTTCAGTCATCGGTAAATGTCTGATAATCCCCCAACAAAAATCCCCAGTAGAGTCATCGGTAAATGTCCTACCTGGTTTTCAGTGGCAAATATTTGTTTGTCTCTTCCCAATAAATTCCTCATTCCCAGTCATCGGTAAATGTCTGGTCATTCTTTTTGATGTCGGTAAACATCATCTTTCGATGTCGGTAAACATCGAGTCTCATCCCAGTCATCGGTAAATGTATGGTCATTCTTTGTTCTCTTGTTAATAAAATCAAAATCCCCAGAAGTCGTCAGTAAACGGTTTGTCTGGTATCACCACAAAGATTTTGTTCCTCCCCAAGCGGAGATGCCATCGGTAAATGGCCCAGTTTTCTTCGATATCGGTAAATATCGAATTCCCAGTTGCAGCAGCCATCGGTAAATGGCCTTGATATCGGTAAATATCAGGTTTGCTTTGAAGCCACCATCGGTAAATGGTCTTGCTGAAGTTGATATCGGTAAATATCAAGTTTCCAGTGGTTAACCATCGGTAAATGGTTTCGCTTGCCTGAAGTTGTCATGCAGTTGTCATCGGTAAATGACGTGGTTCTTCTTGTATTATAGCCAGTCGGTGCAAATTTCTACGGTTCTTTTGTATTCAATCCCTGTTTACCCTGAAAGTCTGACAGCCATTGCTATCATCTGTTCGGGTTCCCAGCTGATTGAATAGGGGCAGCTGTAGCACCTCAAATTTGCACCTATCATTGTACATACATTTTCATATTAGGTCATAGCATAACATGGTCCACTGCATAGCATTGCATTGTCCCATTTGCCTCAAGTGCAAGCCAATCAAGAATTAGGTCAAACTGATCAGGAGATCAGTCAACCAAGCAAGCAAGGGTGTTTCTCAAGGAGCCAAGACCCTAGGGTTGGTCCAACATGTTCACATGACTTGGAGGTCCATTTGAAGTGTTTAAGTCAAGGGTTGGAGGCTCAGAGGTCATCAGTCAAGGCACAATCAGTCAGAAACCCTAGAAAAATCAAACTTGGTCAACTGTGGTTGATTTTATGGTTTTGATGGATGGATTTGGTTTGAGAGAGCTTATTCATGGCCCAATAGGCCTCATATATCATGGCAAGCAATATCATTGAAGAATTTGAAGCCAATCAGAAAATTTCCAAAAATAGAAACTAGACCTGTAATTTTAACTGCCAAAAATGGAAACTTCTTGATCCCAAACTTACATCATGATACAAGCTTCAAATGAATTTTTGCCCAACATGAAAGTTGAAGATCTTGTTCTCCCATTTCCAAAAAGTCCAAGAACTCTCAATTCCCATGTATGGTTGTCAAGATATGATCAATTCATTTTCACAAAATCTTGAACTTCAAAAGGCCATATCTCTCAAACCATTTGGCCAAAATTGGTGAGGTTTTTTCCTACAAACCACATTTTACCTCCTCTTTCCAAAAATATAAATTTCATGCACCAAAACATCACCATGCAAAATGGCCTTTTTGAACTTGCCTTAATTAATTTCAAGTGAGTTGAATTTTGACTTTTCAAAGTAATCATTTTTAAACCATTTGGCCATTTGGAATAGGTCTGAAATGTCATTTGAAATATGTTTGCAAGCCCAAATTCGTGCATAGTACCATACACCCCACCACTCAAACCAAATTGGACAATTAGCAAAATGGTTCATTTGTGATAATCATGGTTAACACTCACTTAGCAGACTTAAAACAGAAGTATATATACATATTTTCTGTCCATTTCCAACCCTAGAGCTAGCAGCAGCCATCCAACATCAGAAAACTCTCATTCTCTCTCAATTTCCATTTTCTCACTTTGCATTTTTTTCTGCTAAAACCTCCAAAGGACCACGAGCCACCTTCATTGTTTCATCATCTGACCATCATTTGGAAGCTGTTTGGAGCCCTGAATCTCGACTGGAACAGCATCTTCATGTTATGTTTTCTTCAAGCATCTTCAATGGCCAATTTCGATTTAAGCTAGATTTGAGTGGGCTGAGCTAAACTTCTTCAAGAATCCATCATTTGGGGCTAGGACCTTCATCTGTTCGAGCTCATACTAGCCAAATAGCAACTGAATCCCAACTTTCTTCAAAAACAAGTAAGGTTTCGACCACTTTCTTTCTCTGATCCATGCTATGCTTGTGATAGATTACTCCTTGCTGGTTACAATGCAACTTAAATCACATGAAATGGTTGAGTATTGAGTGAAATATCTGGAAATGAAATTTGTTGTTCATTGTTGATTTTACTCGATTCATGTCATTCAGTGTGTTTCTATGCATTTGGTTGTTGGATTTGTGATGTTTAAGGTTTGCTGATTCGAATGCCATGCTAGATTTAATGTTCTGGGCGATTTGATTTTTTCATGTTCGAATGATGAAGATGAAGCTACAGTAGTGAAACCCTAGGATCTGCCCAGAAAATTCTTGAACTCGTGAATACGTTTGGCTATTGTTTGTATTGTGATTGCATGAATAACACTGTTTCATTGCCATGCTATTTGTAAAATTCTGGGTGAAACTCGTTTTTGTGATGATGAACATGAAGATGAAGCCCTGTTGCTAAAACCCTAAATGCATTTGAATCTAGAAAACACGATTGGTCTGTTGTTCCATTTTGTTTTGCCTGAACCTCCACTGTTCCATTGCCCACGCCGAATTACTGCTTGACACGTCTGGGAGACAATACTCACCGTTTCATTAAAAGACCAACATATTTACCATATTGCCACCGTGCCCTATTATTTCCAATTAATCATGGTTATTTCATTTTTTTTTCTCAATAATTATTCCATTTCATTACTCAACTTACAAAAATCATAACATCACCATTTCAATTCCAAAATTCATGAAAATTTTTGCATCATGTTCATATGAATGTCTACTTTTTTATCATGATTTTTGCTGATTTTTTGGATGGCTGGATTTTTAATGGCATTAGGGTTTTGCTCAGGTATGCATATTTTGTACATCTTGCCAATTCAATTGTGAAATGATGAGGATATATCCAATGACCCTGAAATTTTTTGTGCTTAATCTACACTCATTCATGTTTGTTTTGATGTAGAGTTTATGATTTTATCTTATCTGGTTGTTGAGTTGTGAATTTTTGAAGTAGGGTGTGACAACTTGTGTCACACCATGGATGTGCAATTTGTTGATTTTTGATGACATGCTTCCTGACCTCCAATTGACCTCAAATTTTGCATGAACCTTCTCTTATATGTCTAGTTTGCACCTGATTTTTCTTGGAATTAATTATGCCATTTCCTAATTGTTTGAGATTTTTCTCCCCTGTCTAGTCAAATGTTGACTTTGTGTGATACATCTTGCCATTCCATTTGGGAAATTCTCATACTTTATTGGATGATCACGAAATTTTACATGTGCATACTAGACATCTTAAGCTTTGCCATGGTGTTGATCCCATTCATTTCTCATCTGTTGTCATTGAGTTATGATTTTTTGAAGTTGATACATGTTTGTTTGACTTCTTTGTGCATGCTTGAAATTGTTTTGACTTTCTGATTATAATTGACCATCTTCCCATGATCCAATTGAGCTGAAATTTTATATGCATGCCATGCTATGTGTTAGGAGTGATCATGATTTATTTGGTAATTTTTGGAAATGTTTGAGTTGACTTTTGATGCAAGTCATTCTGTTGACTTCTATGAGCTTTCATTTGCCATGTTTTGACTTCTTTTGCTTATGAATTGATGATGATGCATGATATGAACTTGAAACCAATTGGGTTTGCTTCTTAAATGATTGAATTTGATTTTGATTGGATATGGCTTGCTGTTTTGACTTTCTCATTTATTTTTGACCCTAGGCTTGTCCTAGTGGTCCTGTGGCTTATAATTGAGTTCATGTTTCAGGTTAAGCTACAAGTGCTTCAAAGAAACTTTTGCAAGTTGATTGGGTTTATCTGTTTATCATGAGCTAACCTTTGTTTTGTAGGTGGCTTGACTCGTATGATTTGGGTCTTGTGCTTTTGCACATTTGTCTGTTGATTTAACTGTTCATTCCTACTTCCTTTTGCTTAAACTTTTGAACTGTGTACTGATCTGTTTGACTATTTCAGGTACCATTAGTTGCTTAGAACTTGCTTTGCTTTGCTATTTAGAAATTTGCTTTGAGGTAATCCCTTTTCTTCATGTAGTCTGGAAGACTTGGCCTGTTACTTGGCCAGGCAACTGTCTGAAGTCCTCCTTAAGAGGCAATGTTTGTGTATGTTTAATTTGTCCCTGTACATATGCAAAGTCCTCCTAAGTGAAGAGGCAATTGGCAGAACCCAAGGGATATGCAACCTATCCCCTGCTATTCTGTGTGTCATCTGTTTTGCTCACACCACTGTGTTGATGCATTGCAGATACAAACCCAAGATCTTGTACAATTGTACAGTTGAGTCAGTTTTAAATGTGTAGAAGGGTTCCCACTTTCTGAACCCACACATTCTTGTCAAATGCTCTCCCTGGCCAGGGATAAGAGCAATGAGGCACACCCCTCATCTCCTTTCATCTGCTTCACCTTGGCTCTCAATGTCAAGGTTAAGAGCACCTACTACCCAGTTCCAGAGGTTTGTTTGTTGAGGTTGATATGACCCCTTGACTAAAACCTAACCCTTGTTTGAGCCTCTTGTGTGCATATAGTGTGTGCTACCTGTGCTTGTATTTGTTTGCTTTGCTTCCTAGGGTTAGTTTAGACTTGCTTCTTGTGCAAGATAGGTTGTGCTTGACTTGCTCCCTGTGCAAGTTAGGTGTGTATGTGGCTTGCTTCCTGTGCAAGCCATGCTTAGGATAGGTTGGCCCTCGTGCCATTTAGCTAGAAACCTTAACTTAGGGTTGATTTTGCATGACAACATCTAGGCTCGAGTCGTAGTCTCCCTAGTGTTGTGTCCCCCTCTGTTATCTGGTTAGGCTAGCCCTGTGTCCCTCCGTAGCCGAACTACGGCAACTCTGATTCTCATGTCCAGATGAGATACGTAGGCACGAGATGCGATGTCTTGTCGAGTTTGACTAACAACTAACACTAATTCTTTTCTCTCGCCCTCGTTGCGATTGAGACCTCCCCTTTCTCTTGCCCTAGTTGCAATCGAGACCCTTGCTTCCTGTGCAAGTTTGGTGTGTGTGTGGCTTGCTTCCTGTGCAAGTCATGACTAGGATAGGTTGGCCCTTGTGCCAGTTAGCTAGAAACCTTAACTTAGGGTTGATTTTGCATGACAACATCTAGGCTCGAGTCGTAGTCTCCCTAGTGTTGTGTCTCCCTCGGTTATCTGGTTAGGCTAGTCCTTTGTCCCTGCGTAGGGGAACTACATCGCCCTGATCTTCATACCAGATGAAGTATGTAGGCAGGAGATTGAGCTGATCTCTCCGGGCGCCCTTTTTCTTTTTTTTTTGTGTGTTGTTTGACAGTTATAGGCTCGAGTCCCCGACTCCCTATTAACTTGTTGTGTTGTTGTGTGCTTGGAAGCTGATGTAAGTCCATCGAGTGGCATTCGGGTTCCAGTGTGGTTTTGTTTGGTTCGGATGCTGATGTAAGTCCAGTGATTGGCATTCAGGCTCCACGTTTGCCTTTGCCTGTGTTTGTTTGTGTGCGTGTCAGCCGAGCTACGAATGCTCTGATTCTTCTCTCGTCCGAGAAGATACGTATGCATAGGATGCGACATCCTAGCGAGCATGTGTCGTTTCCCCAGTCCGAACTACTTCGACTCTGATGTCTATGCCTGATAGACTAAGTAGGCCCAGGATGCGACATCCTGCCGAGTCAGTTTCAGTCAGTTTCTTTTGTCTCTTTCAGCCAGTGTGTGTGAGTTTGAGCAGTGTTTAGCAACCAATATTCTTTCCTTTTGTGCGTGGATCCCGTAGAGTACTACGGATGCGTAGGGGTGCTAATACCTTCCCTTCGCATAACCGACTCCCGAACCCATCCTCTTTGGTCGCGAGACCATGTTCTTTCCAGGTTTACTCTGAGCGTTTCCTTTCCCTCTTTTGGGATAAATAACGCACGGTGGCGGCTCTGTTGTTTCTTCTTTTCCCGCCGGTTTTTCGCGTAATGCGACATTAACATAGCGCTAAATTTTCCTTATGGCACACTAACTACTAACACTAATCATCAACCATTAACATTTATGTTTTGCACTTTACTTTTATGCAATTTAATATTCTTGTACATATTATTCATTTGCTTTCTCCTTTGCTCACTTGAGCACATGTTTATGCTAATGCCATTTGCCTTTTGCTCACTTGAGCATATAATTGTATATATATCTTTTGTGCTTGTGTTTGTCTGTTTGTTGTGAACCCAAATGCAAAGAATTGGACAAAATGGACTTAGATCTTAGGACTTTACCCAAGCTAATGGAGTTTGAAGAGCAACTAGGTCTCATGCCTTTAGAATGCTTAAATGTCAAAGAGCAACTAGGCCTCATGCCTTTAGAATGCTTAAAAGCTTGAAGATGAACATTGAAAGGACCATATTCTAAACTCCCTCTTGTCCATTCTTTGATTGTTAATAAAACCTTTTGATGTGTATTATCTTCGTTCTAGGGACTCTAACATTGAGCCAACTTGAGGAACCATTGCCATGAGCTTCCAAGAGAGAGAGGCCTAAGAGCTATGGAGGAACTTGCTAAGAGACTTGTTTGTTGATTGTTTGAGTTTTTCCTTGTGTGATTGCTTATTCCAAAGGATGGGAGCTACTTGGATCATCCATATGATCTCAAGAGAGGAACTCCTTTTGCGGTTTTGTTTCTTATCCCTCACCTTTTGCATTGCTTAGGATCTTAGCCATTCTTCTTCTTCCCTCCACTCTAACCCAAGCTAAAACTTTTTGTGCAAACATTTAACATTTATTTTCAAACATTAGAAACCTAAGCCTTAGGCTTTTGATTTTCAAACTTTCTTTTCATAACACCTATTTTGAATTAAATCTCTAAGTCAACTTTGACCATATTTTGTATATACTTTTCATTGGTAAATATAACCCATTCAAATGTTTTTGTGGTTTCAATGGCCACTTTCTTAATCAATTTTTTCATAACCTTTAGATATTAGGTTTGAGTTATCCTTGAGGTAGATATAATACTCACCTATATCCTTAGTGATGGACAATGAGTCTTCCATGCTTATTATAGGGTTAACCCCTCACTAGCATGTTGAAGCTATCCTCACATGGTGGATTTGTGGTTTTAGGTTGAGTTTTCTCCCTTGAATAACAAAAGACCTTAAGGCTTTTGGACCAATCAATTTATCAACTCATTTTGAGATTTTTACCCCGAACTACGAGGTTTTTATCCTACCTTTTTAAGATGGTACGTAGGCAATGGGTTTATCCATCCAAACACAAAATGTAAATAAACTTGTATATTCTCTCCTCATCTCTTCAATCATGTTTGCACAAATAAACTTTCACAAAACACCAACCTTACAACAAATATGAAAAGGGCTCCCTAGGAGTACCTAGGATGTTTTGGGTGCCTAACACCTTCCCATTGCATAACCAACCCCCTTACCCAGATCTCTGACTCTCTTTTACTAGTTTTTGATTCGATAAAACTTTTAGGTTTTTGTTCGCTTTCTAACCATTCCTTTGGATAAATAGAAGTGCGGTGGTGACTCGACTTGTATGATTTACCTTGGATTTAGTCAATATCTCTAATGGTAACGAATACCCCGCTACAGCCGGGCAATAGAAATTTTAGTGTTAATGCATGTTAGAGATACGGTATTATGAACCATACTCCTAAAACATACCACACTTAAAAGAATATGCAAAAGGGGTGGACCTAATCTCTCCACACTTATGTTGATTTTGCAATCGACTAGCCTTAGGATATAGAGACATCATAGGTCCATGAAATGAAAGAGAAGAGAATGGGATTGAGATGAAGAGGGAGGGGAAATGGAATCAACACAAATTGGTCAAAGGAGGACTTTTATCAAATTAAAATCATTCCTTCATTTTGGGAGATGAAATGTACATTTCACCAATCCTCTAAATCCAATGATTTTAACTTAACAAAGTCAAATCAACCTTGACCAAGGCCCAACAACACAAGTCAAACTCAACAAGTCAATATCAAAATCTCAACACAATTTATTTTGCATTAAATTAAATTATGGTTGGTCAAAATCCTAAAACCTCATCAAAACACCAAATAAATAGCCAAGAGATTTATTATAGGTCAAACAAGGTCAAAGGACATTGGAGAAAAAAATTCATTAATTTTGGAAGCTTAAAACTATTTTTAACACAATTAAAAATATTCATAAAAACAATTAAATCATGAAAAATATTAATAATGATCCAAAAAATAATTTTAATTAAAAAAATAAAATAGAAATTTGTTTAAATTTTTTTGGTGAGACTCTCATATTTTTTGGGTCAATATTAAAATTATTATGAATTAATGAAAATAAACCAAATAAAAATGAAATTAGAAAATAGCAAAAAACGTGGACCACTTGATCTCCCTCATTAATTGAGGTGACAAATCAAGTGGCTCCTAGTGTGTGTTCCACAATAGACTTTAGTCAATGCGCAGTAGGAAAGGTAATCAGAACCAACGCGTGAGATTAGAACATTTAAAAGGATCTTATGGCTCAGATGAACGTCAGCACACCACCGGAGCTAAAGCTCTGGTCTCCTTCTCCGGTGAGCCTCACCGGACTGTTTCACTCTCAACCATCACTAAAATAAAAAAGAAGGACATGAATTTAAAGTAAAAATGCTCAGGAGCTCGAATCTGACATCAATTTCATATAACTCCAAGTATATTGAAAGATACAGGGAGTTGAAATTTGAGGATCATGATCTGAGTTGCTTCGATTTGACCTCAAAGCAACTCAATCTTGTTGCCTACATTGGTAGGACTTCAGAAAACCAAAGATCAAGAAGAATTATGGAGAATTGAGTGATAATCGAAGAGATGAAAAATTCTGAAAATTACCTTCAATGCAGGTCTGTATGAACACGATCTTGCTTCCAATTGCTCTTGATCTTGCTCTGGACACTTAATGGAATGGAATTGAATCAACAAAAGGCACATGACTCTTGGAGATTTGAATCTCAAAACAGTGGAGATTCAAACTCAATTTTCAATGGAAATTCTCAAGGTTATCCTTTGAATGAAAGGGTTTGGAGCTAGGGATTCAAAGCTGGCGCATAGGGTCCTTGATTCTGAGCATGAAGGGCTCTATTTATAGGCCAAATGATTGTTATTTGCACACTTGAAATTAAGTTCCCAAAATAGCAATGTACATTGCATGGATGCATGGGCGTGTGATAAGCCCATGTAATCATCTCTTCAGGTCCAAGAATGAGTACAAACATTGTTGAATTCACATTGGTAAGCCATGCAATTGTGTATGAGGAATGCAAGTTCGATTATGCCAAATGGTGATCCAAGTTCAAGCCATGCGCAAGTCACTCATACTTTGTCCAAATGGGATGAAATTGGACTTTTTGGAAAGGTTAGATCAAGAGGAACAACTTTCATGTTGTACACTTTTTCATTTGAAGCTTGGATCATGATTAATTTTGAGGTGGAAGTTGGGAAAATCAAACATGTCAAAAAAAATTCTAAGTGTCAAGCCATATGTTCACTTATTCCACCTTGGCTAACTTTTGATGTGAGCTTTAAATGAGAAAAGTTCCTTCATCAAAGTTGTATCTCTCTCAAAGTACTTCAAAATGGTCATAAATTTGACCTTATTTTGATTTATCATGAAGGAGGTATGCATTTTTGAAGTTGAGGAAAATCACTTGTTCAATGGCATTGGTTCAAAATGACCTATAATGTATCCTCATATCACATGCATTTAAAATTTGAATTTGCTCATCCTAAAAAGATCAAAGTCTAATTAGAGATCTTGAATTTGATTTTGCAACTTGAATAGCTTTCATATCATAAAAATTGAGCAAGTTATGGCCTTGGGAAGTTGACATCCCAATTAGGGTTTAGACAAAATGACCTATAATCTTTCACCATAAAAAATGACTTTCCATGCAAAACTAGCTCTTGAACTCAACATGAAAGTTGTTTTTAATGTCATTTCAAGCAACTTTTCTCTTGGAATCATTTTCATATGACAAATATTGTAGGAGATAGGGTCTAGGGAACCCCAGTTTTGGTTAGTTGAATTCCTCTGGTCAACCACCATGAACCAACTTGCTAGCTTGATATTATCTTGACTTTTGGGACTCATGGAGGATCATATATGCATAAGATGATGAAAGTTGAAGTATCCCTTGAAATATTTGATTAATTGGTGAAGAATCTTGTTGAAGAAGTTACACAAGATACCCAGATGAATTAGGGTTTCCAAGGCAAACCAACACCAAACTCTTGATAATTTCTTGATCAAAATAACATGTTAAGACCATGGGGATTCATTTATGATGCTTGGAGCCATAGTAAACCAATTATTGATTGAGATATTTGTAATGGGGGTCTTAAACCTTATATGTGAGCTTGATAGATCAAAGGTGAACATGTGCTCTGCCTACAAAAGAGTTAGTTTATACAAAGACATATTTTTGGTATTTTGGTTAGTAAAAATGATAAAATACAAAGTATAATACAATTAAATGGTGCTTGGTGATCTCTCCTAATGTAAACCCAATGAATAAGTGGTAAGGAGGATGCCAAGATGTGATCCCCATGTGTAGGTGTTTAATTGGCTGCATTATATGGTAAAACACTAGCTGGATTCTAATGTCTTGACTGATGTCATGACATGGTGTGTATGTGTGACTGCATTGTAGGTTAGAATATCTAACTGTACTCTGATGTCTTGACTGATGTCATGACACACTTGAGTAGTTACTGCAGGATTAGCTAATACAGGATTTATTGAATGTCAAACTGGATGTTGTGACATTCATCCCCGTCAGCAGATACTAAGGAATAGAACAGCTGGTGTTCTGTTAGAACTTAGTATTTATTTCTAGTCTGGTTATCAAGGAAATACCAGACCTGGCATAAGGCCTACTGACTGAATGTCAAACTGGATGCTATGACATTCATCATTGACAGCATATACTGAACAATAGACAGAGTGGTGTTCAGCTATACTTCAGCATGTTTCTTAGTCTGTTCTTCAAGAGGATAACAGAACTGACTTAAGGCCAAATGTGTAAATGTCAAATTGGATACTTTGACATTTATTAATGTAAGTTGTTACTGTAGTATGGTCATTTTGGGCATATACAGGTCAGCAAAATTCTACAGTCTGTTTTCTGGAAAAACAGACTTAGCATATGATCCTTGATGTCAAGCTGAATATCGTGACATTCATTCCTGACAGCATATGCTATATTGTAGGTTGTTCAGTTTTCTGTTTCAGCTTTTTCTCAGGCTATTCTTCAGGGATTCAACAGCTTAGAGAAAATCCAGGAAATCAACAACCAAGCTACATTTAATGAACCTAACAAATAGCCTATTTGTTAGTAACCTAGATGTGGAATTTAGGGGAACTCGCGTGACCTTAAATTCAGGAGAATACAAGTGCAAAGGCCCAGGTACTGCAATATAAAAGGAAGTCGTTCCTTCATTCAGAACCGGGGATTTTGAGGCGTGAAGATTTAGTGTGTCCATCATACTTCACTGCTGTATTTTTGTGAGTCTTGTATTAGACATATCTTGTAAGCCAAGCCATTATCAAGTAGATGATTGCTTTGGTATAGGGTGTTCATTGAGTTGTAAGTGTTGTGTCACTCAAAGCTTTTAAGCATGAGTGCTGTGTATCTTGATTAAAGCTGTTAAGCACAATCAAGAGTTGTTTGAAGTGTGACTTCAAAATTGTCTTTAATATTGATTAAAGGTAGTAATCATTGAGGTGATTGAGGGGGAGTGAGTAGGAACTCTGATCTTAGTGTAAGATTGAAATTGCATTGGGTAGGGATTAAGTGAAGAGTTGTAAACGGGTGAGTTTAGCTTTGAATTAATACTACTGATAGTGGATTTCCTCCCTGGCTTGGTAGCCCCCAGATGTAGGTCATGTTGGACTGAACTGGGTAAACAATTACTGGTGTTATTTACTGCACTTACTTTTAAGTTCTGCATAATTCTTGTCTGTGCAGAATTGGATGTCATAACAACCCGTGTGACATCTAAAGTCTGATAACTAGAATTTCAATTGGATCAGAGCAGGCACCCTGCCTGTTAAGTTCTGGGTGAGATCTAGGGAAGTTACTTTCTAGTACCATGGACAAGGATATAGGACACTCAAATAGACCACCCATGTTGGATGGGTCTAACTATGATGACTGGAAGCCTCGTATGATAGCCTTCTTAAGGTCTCTAGATAGCAAAGTCTGGAGAGCTGTCAACAAAGGATGGGAACATCCAACAAAGACAGGTGAAGATGGAGTGAGTGTGCAGATTCCTGAGGAAGAGTGGGACCAGGAGCAAGAGGCATTAGCTCTTGGAAATTCCAAGGCCTTGAATGCATTGTTCAATGGAATCAGTAAGAACATCTTCAGGCTGGTGCACCACTGTGAGCTAGCTAAGGAAGTTTGGGATACCCTCAAGGTAACTCATGAAGGTACTTCCAAGGTGAAGATGTCCAAACTTCAGATGCTGACCACCAAGTTTGAAAATCTGAGGATGAAAGAGGATGAGACTATTCATGACTTTCACATGAATATTCTTGAAATTGCAAACACCTCTGGTGGACTAGGTGAGAAAATGGCTGAAGAGAAACTTGTAAGAAAGATTCTCAGGTCCTTGCCTAAGAGATTTGCTATGAAGGTCACAGCCATAGAGGAGGCGCATGACATCTGCAATATGAAGGTGGATGAGCTCATTGGTTCTCTCCAAACCTTTGAAATGGGCTTGTGTGAGAATGCTGAAAAGAAGAACAAAAGAGTAGCTTTTGTATCTAATGCTGAAGAGGAGTCAGAAGCAGGATATACTGGAGGTGATGAAAGTATATCAGAAGCCTTAGCCATGCTTGGGAGACAGTTCAACAAGTTCGTGAAGAAGATTGATCAAAGAGGGAGACCTAATGTCAAGAACATCCCGTCTGACATCAGGAAAAAATCAACTTCTGAAGAAAAGTTCAACCAAGACAAGGGAATCCAGTGTCATGGTTGTGAAGGGTATGGACACGTCAGAGCTGAATGCCCTACTTACCTCAAGATGCAAAAGAAGGGGCTAACTATCACATGGTCTGAAGGAGATTCTGAAAGTGAATCTGAAGGAGAATCTACCAAACATGTCACTGCACTAACCAGTGTTTGTGCCTCTGATGATGACTCAAGTGCAGATGAACTGACCTTTGATGAACTTGCTGCAGCTTATAAGAAGCTGTGTGTCACTAGTGCAGAAGTCCGTGTACAAGGAGAAAAGCAGAAGAAACTCATCAAGGAATTGGAAGATGAGAGACAGAAGCATCTGACAGCCATAGAGGGTCTAAATGGTGAGATAACCCTGCTGACCTCCAAGCTGAATCAGATGACTAAATCCATCAGAATGATGAACAAGGGAACTGACACCTTGGAAGAGATTCTAAAGGTGGGACAGAAGTCTGGAACCACATCTGGCCTAGGCTTTGGGAAAAGATCCTCAGCTGAACGCAAACGCCCAAAGGCTAAAGTTCAGAAATTCAAGCGGAAGTCAAAGCCAATGTCTCAACATCGGGGAACTAGGATGAATAATCATCAGAAGAGGAAATACTAGGAATGGAGGTGTCACCACTGTGGTAGGCTTGGACATATAAAAGCCTTCTGCTACTGGCTTCATGGTTTCCCTAACCAAGCCCCGCATGTCAGGCCTAAGCATAAGACTTATAATCACTATGTCCCCATCAAGAAGCAACAATGGTATGCTAGGTTAGCTCACACAGCTCTAAGGGCTTCTACCAGAGAAGACTGGTACTTTGACAGTGGATGCTCAAGACATATGACTGGTATGGAAAATCTATTGGTGGATATTCAACCTCACACTACCAGCTATGTGACCTTTGGTGATGGTGCCAAAGGAAAAATAAAAGGTGTGGGTAAGCTGGACTGCTCTGGAGTTCCAAAACTGAATAATGTGCTGTTAGTAAGAGGACTAACTGCAAATCTCATCAGCATAAGCCAGCTGTGTGATCAAGGATTCTATGTTCAGTTTACTAAGGAGCTAAGTATTGTGACAAATGGTGACAATCAGGAAGTTATGAGAGGATCCAGGTCCAAAGATAACTGTTATCTGTGGGAACCTAAAGTCTCTAACTTCTCCACAATATGCTCCTCAGCCAAGGAAGAACAGGAGGTGAAGCTGTGGCATAGACGTCTCGGACATCTCCACTTACGGGGAATGAAGAAGATTATATCCAAGGAAGCAGTCAGAGGAATTCCAAAGCTGCTTATTGATGAAGGAAGAGTCTATGGAGAATGCCAGGTGGGCAAGCAAACCAAGATGTCACATCCGAAGCTGGGACATCCTACAACTTCCAGAGTTCTGGAACTGTTGCACATGGACTTAATGGGACCTATGTAGGTTGAAAGTCTTGGTGGGAAGAGATATGCTTACGTGGTGGTTGATGACCATTCCAGATACACGTGGATAAGCTTTATCAGAGAGAAGTCAGATACATTTGATGTCTTCAAAGACCTGTGCATCAGACTTCAAAGGGAAAAGGACAGTTGTGTTGTCCGGATTAGGAGTGATCATGGTACAGAGTTCAAGAATTCCAAGTTTGATGAGTTTTGCTCGTCTGAAGGAATAAGTCATGAGTTCTCCTCCCCTATAACTCCCCAGCAGAATAGGATAGTTGAAAGGAAAAATAGAACTATTCAAGAATCTGCCAGAGCTATGATTCATGCCAAGAAGCACCCCATGCACTTTTGGGCTGAAGCGATGAATACCGCGTGCTATGTTCACAACAGAGTCACCTTGAGAAAAGGAACCTCCTCCACTCTGTATGAAATATGGAAAGGCAGAAAACCCATTGTGAAGTACTTTCATATCTTTGGAAGTAAATGCTACATTCTCACAGATCGTGAACAGAGAAGGAAGCTGGATCCCAAAAGTGATGAGGGTATATTTCTAGGATACTCCACTAACAGCAGAGCCTACAGAGTGCTCAACTACATGACCAATGTCCTGATGGAATCCATAAATGTTATTGTGGATGATAAAGAGGAAGGAATCGATGTCATAGAGGATGTTGAAACATTCCTTGACAGTTCAACAGACATTCCAGTCAAGTCTGAAGAAGTACAAGAACCTCCTCCTGAATGTGAAGTAGATGCAACCACCAAAATGCCATCTATCAGAATTCAGAAAGACCACCCTAAGGATCTTATCATAGGGGATTCTAATAGTGGTGTGACTACCAGGTCAAGGGGAATAAGCTCAAATTCCTGTTTTGTATCCAAGGTTGAACCAAAGAATGTGAAAGAAGCTCTGACTGACGAATACTAGATCAATGCCATGCAAGAGGAACTTGAGCAGTTTAAAAGGAATGAAGTATGGGAGCCAGTTCCAAGACCTGAAGGGACCAACATCATTGGTACCAAGTGGATCTACAAAAACAAGACTGATGAGAAAGGAGTAATTACTAGGAATAAAGCAAGACTAGTAGCTCAAGGATACACTTAAGTTGAAGGGGTTGATTTTGATGAGACATTTGCTCCTTGTCATACCCCATAATTTGCCCGTCAATATTACAAGGCATTTTTTGGCACTCCAACTTATTTTTCAAGGCATTGATCTTAAAAGAACAAGGACCCAGCACGCAGATAACGAAATCCAGAAAATGGCCTAAACTGGTTTGCTCGCTAGGCGAGCAATTCCTTCGCCTAGCGAACCCTTCGCTATGCCACTCGCCTAGCGAAGCTTGCGAATAACAGAAATTTTGGGCTTCATTCTAAGCCCATTAGGTCATAAAAAGAGCATTATAAATACCACAACTTCAGTCAGAAAAGGGGAGGACGAAAACAGAACGAAAGCGGAGGAGCAAGGCAAACACTCACATACGGTAAACCCTGGAGGCTAACCCTGAGAATTTGGAGCAACCCTAAAGGAAACCCTGAAGGAAACTCGGCTGCACCAAGGTCACCTCCGCCCAATTCAATCCGATTTTCCAATTCAAGGTTGCAATTCAATTGCAAACAGGTTTGCACTGCTATTACCGACTTATGTTCTTAATTTGCATGTGGCATTATGATTGATTTTATAAAAATATCTTAAGTTTTGCATGTGAATTTATGTATGTAGGAATATCTGAATGTTTAACCACATAATCTCTGTAATGGATGCCATAAGGTGTGAAGCTTGCTGACATTATACTGTTATCAAAACCAGAATCCACAGCCGCTCGCTAGCACATCGCTAAGCAAGCACGTAGCGAGTATTCGCTAAGCCTTCGCTAGGCGAGGCAGGAGCGAACGTGACAGTAGCTGACTTTTCTATTCTGATTTTTGCTCGTCTGACATGTTTTATCATAGCCATGCATTGTTTACCTGATCCTATTGCTGTTGTGATTTCTTTTGGGGTGTAATTCTCGATTGCACCCTGATTTGGTATTCTGACATGTTTGCTGAGTTTTGTAAAGGTTCACATATCCCCGGAAAAGATAGCTTGATAGGTATTCCACTTTATTTGTGGGATACCCTTGTGGAGATTCACCCTAAATTACTTAATTGATTTTAATGTATTGATTTTAATGTGGAGATCCACCCTAAGTTACTTAACTGATTTTAATGTATTGATTTTAATGTGGAGATTCATCCTAATTACCTAATTGATTGTAAAATATGGCCTTTGAATATGTGATCTTGGACCTCTCTTTGCTGCCCTACGGTATTACGGTATTACGGTCATGTCCCGCGAATATGGGGATACACTTAGCAAAGACCCTTCGATTAAATCATCATAAAATAAATCATAGTCCCTCGGATGTTGCCTTCGAATTTGCCCCTCGATGACCCTTCGGTGTAGCCTACGGTTAAATGATGATCGTCCCTTCGAATGCTAAGGTATCCTTACAAATGTTGCCTTCAATGACCAATCGATGACCCTACGATGACCCTTTTACATCCAAAGGAGAAAACTACTTACTTCTCAATAGTAAGGGCAGTTTTACCCTCATAAGGATAGGAAATGCCCATAAAGACCTTGGGTAGGTATAACTGTTAATTGCTGGCTCACAACCTAAAACATTTTTCACACATCACACTTTGCAAAACATCTACTAGAAAATCACCACTTGGTATACATTCACACTAGAATCATTGCCAAGTTATATTTTTCTAAATAACTTTCAAAATTAAACGAGATAAACACTTTGTATACATTCGTATGAGAATCATTACAAAGTTAAACTCTCTTTTCAAAACATTTTCTAAGCAGTTCACCAACACTTTTTCAGACAAGGAAAATATAAGTGATCCAGCAATTAAGAGCCCATGGATAACCATGGATACAAAGGGTGCTAACACCTTCCCTTTGTATAATGTACCTCCCGAACCCAAAATCTAATCAAGGTCTTTCCTGTTCTTTTCCACCTTTCCTTATGGGATAAAAGAAAAGTCGGTGGCGACTCTTGCTATCCGCGACATTGCGATTAAAAAGCAAAAACACAAAAGTCCAGTTAACCGTATGACAGAACTGGCGACTCTGCTGGGGACACTACAAAGAGAGGTCACCTAAAAAAATTTTCTAAGGATCACTTGTTTGAATTGTCTGATTTATTTTAAGGGATTGCTTGGGTATCCTATGCTTGAGTGAAAGATCCTACACCCGGATCTAGTGTACCTTAGGTAAGTAGCAATAGATCATCGCGACTATTCGGCGTATACTGGAATGGTTAAAATGATGGCTACGGTTAATGTGACACTTTGGATGTCCTGATGTTCCTCATGTTTACTTGAGGAGAAATTTGGCGTCTGCGCGGTGTCATTAAAGCATTAACCAGACCTTTAGAACCCTAATTGACTCATCCTAGCCATTAGAAAGTAGTGAGATAACTGACTTCGGTTCCGACTGGGGTTGGTTGAGACTCGATACTACACTCTTTGAGATTGGACTTTAGGGAAATTTCGGTCAACCGCTTGGTGTTGCACTGAAGTGGACTTAAGGGAAGGTCGATGATTTGAGATCCTTCTAGAACCCGGTTACTATTCTAGGACAGGTTGAACCAACCAAACTTCAGTGGGGAGGGTACTTACCTATGGAACTCATGCAAGCCTTAAAACTTAGGAATGATTGTTGTGTGACTTGCTTGTGCTTGTTATGTACTTAACATCATAACATCATAACATCATGACATCATAACATCATAACATATGGCATTGTACTAACCATTTCAAGGACTTAGGGATTTAACTTTGCTCTGTTTTGTAAGGCTATGGCTCCCAGGAAGACCATCCGGATTAATCTTGTAGCAATCTCTCCTCAACTCAAGAATTTAGTGTCAGAACTTCCCGATCATGCTCAGTTCATCAAGAAACATGGTTCTCTTCTCAGTTTGGTTACCACTGGGTTCAAAGAAGATATGATGAGAGATTTATTCCAGTTCTTCGACCCTAAACATCATTGCTTCACATTCCCAGATTATCAGTTGGTACCCACATTAGAAGAATTCTCCAGACTGCTTGGGATACCTATCCTTGATCAAATACCTTTCAGTGGTTTAGAAAAGATTCCGAAGTCTGAAGAAGTTGCCGCAACTTTACACATGACAAAGTCCGACATTGAAGCTAATTGGGTAACAAGGAGTGGATTAAGGGTTTACTTGCCAAATTCCTGACCAATAAGGCCCGAGAATTCTTAAAAGTTATGGATGTCCGTGCTTTCGAAGATATCCTAGCATTGCTAATCTATGGTTTGGTGTTATTCCCTAATCCAGACCATTTCATAGACATGAATGCTATTAAGATATTTCTCACTCATAACCTTTACCTACCTTGCTTGGAGACATTTTGCATTCCCTCCACACTCGTACTATGAAGAGGCAAGGGACTCTCATGTGCTGCGTACCTTTGTTGTCTAGGTGGTTTATTTCGCACCTTCCTCAATCAGTCTTGAAGAACGAGCAAAATTTGAAATGGTCTCAAAGGATAATGTCGCTCTCCCATTCAGACATCTGTTAGTGTCCTCAGTTCAAGGAAAATGTTATCATCATTGACCGTTGTGGCGAGTTCCCTAACATACCACTCCTAGGAATAAGAGGAGGTATCACTTGTAACCCGGCCTTAGCCCTACGTCAGTTTGGTTATGCTCGAAGAGATGGTCCACATGAAATAATCATCCAAGGCACTGTGTTTGACTACGACAACGATGCCCAAGGCCTCCGTCAAAGATTTGTACGAGCTTGGGGCATGGTGAAGAGAAGTACTTTAGGACAGAAAAATTCTATTCCTATGGAACCTTATCTCCGATGGGTACGCGCAATAGCTCGTGAACTTGTCATGCCATATCTTGCAGTCAGACCACTGATTGTTGAACCAGGAGTTGAAGGGGGTACTCCTCAGATCATTCCTTATCCAGATATGCCTACCAATATTGAAGAATTAAAGAGATCCTGGATCCAGTTGAGAGAGGAAAGGGATACTTTTGAAGCCCAGTTCGGTGCAGAAAGGAAGAAAGTGTTAGAACTTACCAGCCAGCTTAATGAGGAACGAAGACTCAATGCATATCTTCGCCCAAAAAGAAGCCGTCCTTGGGAGACTTGAGCTTTCATTGTATTTTATTTTATTTTCTTGTAATAAGCATTAATTAAAGAAATTATTAATAAAAGTTCCTTTCTCGATGGTTTACGCAAAGTTAAATTCCAAAAGTCCTTGAAAACATTTCATACATTGCATAGCATAACATAACATTGCATAACAGGTATTCTAAAAGATCAATGTTCTCACAGTCTTCCTTCTAAACAGAACAGATGGCTCTCGAACAAACTGTCAAGGATCTCTAGGCTCAGAATGCTCAATTCCAGGAGTTGATCTTGAGCTTATCCAAAGGGCAGGAGGAACTGAAGGCTCTTTTGCTCGAAAAGAAGAAAGACAAGAAAGCTGTGAGTTACATTAACCCGGGAAGAAGGCTTAAAGGACAGGCCGCAGGAGTCAAGTTTAGAATTCCGAATGGTCCAGAAGAGGAGGCAGAGAATGATTCAGAGGAGGAGAATGTTGATCTCTCCAACCCTGAGGACGACGATGAAGATTATGAAAATGAACAGTACTCTCCAAGAGATGATAAGTACAAGTTGCTGGAGGAACGCATGCTAGCTATGGAGGGTCAGAAGGCGCCCGGTCTGGATTTCAAAAGCTTGGGTCTGGTCTCTGATGTGGTCATTCCGCGCAAATTCAAGGTCCCCACTTTCACTAAGTACGATGGTGCGTCTTGTCCTCAGATGCATCTGAGAGCTTATGTGAGGAAGATTCAGCCGTATACCACTGATAGGAAGCTATGGATCCATTTCTTCCAAGAGAGTCTGGCTGGCACACAGTTGGAATGGTACTATCAGCTCGAGAGCTCTAACATCCGCACCTGGACTGATTTAGCGACAGCTTTCTACAAGCACTACCAGTATAATTCTGAACTAGCGCCTACTCGGCTACAGTTGCAGAATATGACTATGGGATCTAAAGAAGGCTTCAAAGAATATGCTCAAAAATAGAGAGATTTGGCTGGCAGAGTCAAACCCCCTATGACTGATCGAGAATTAGTGGACATGTTCATGAGCACACTAGCCGGCCCATTCTACAACCATCTATTGGGAAGTTCCTCATCGGGTTTCACTGAACTCATATTAACAGGTGAACGTGTGGAAAGTGGCATTCGAAGTGGAAAGATACAGGCGGCTACCTCCTCAAGCACCAGAAAGTCCTATCAGGGGAAGAATGAATCAAATGCTGTGTACAGTCAAAGGGGTCATAACAAGAAAAATCGTGACCATACCATTGGAGCAGTTGCGATTGCAGCACCGCCGTCTCAAAACTTCCAGCACAGACAAGACAGGCCAAGAAGACAGTTTAGGAAGATCAATATGACTTTAGCACAAGCACTGCAGGGTATGCTAAAGGCAAATTTGATCACCCTCAGAGGCCCTCCTGCAAATCTCAACACTACTTCTCCTCGTTATAATCCCAATGCCAGGTGTGCATATCACTCCGATAGCCCCGGGCATGATACAAACGACTGTTGGTTATTGAAGAATAAGATTCAGGATATGATCGAAGCTGGAGAAATTGAATTTGATCCTCCGGAGACTCCTAATGTCATCACTGCTCCTATGCCTAATCATGATAAGACGGTTAATGCCGTGGATGACGATTCTCACGTTTCTAATGTAGCTGACTTAGCATCTCCTCTCCCGATCATCAAGAGGAATTTATTGCAAGCTGGTTTATTTCCAGGTTGTGCTGAAAATTGCGATCTCTGCATACTCCGACCCGATGATTGTTTGAAGTTGAGAAATGGTATTCAACGGCTGATGGATGATCGTACAGTTCTCTTCGAAAAGATTCCTAAGGGGGGAAACTCTATTGAAGAAATATCTGTGATTGCTAGGTCCAAAGTTCCAGTGAAGATTACCGCTACTAGGGCGCCTGTGAAGATTACTGCTGAGCCCAAGGTAGCTCCCCTAATCATTACTGCACCTGGTCCAGTACCGTATTCCTCCAGCAAGGCCATTCCGTGGAATTATGGAGGTGATGTTTACATCCACGGCATAAAGCAAGTTGATAATTCTGCTAATCCTAATGGCATTGTTGGGACTAGTAAAATTACTCGAAGTGGAAGGGTCTTCTCTCCAGAAATCTCACCTCCCGCCTCTGAAACTCGGGGAAAGGAACCAGTCAACCCCTCTCAGTCAGAGACACCGGTCGAAGTTACTACCGAAGATGTTGCCAAGCAGGAAATGGAAGAAGTGCTGAAAATCATCCGCAAGAGTGATTTTGATGTGGTAGAACAGTTGGGGGATACGCCGTCTAAGATCTCGATGTTATCCTTGCTGCTATCTTCTGAATCTCATGCCAATGCATTGATAAAATTCTTGAAGACCGCTCATGTACCTCAGGAGACATCCGTCGATCAGTTCGAAAATTATGTTGCTCACTTGGCTGTCGACAATGGCCTAGGTTTCTCCGATGCTGACCTGACACCAGCAGGAAAGAATCACAATAAAGCCCTGCATATCTCCATTGAGTGTAGGGGAATCACTTTATCTCATGTGTTGATCGATAACGGCTCTTCTTTGAATGTGCTGCCGATAGCTGTGCTTGATAAACTTGACTGTAAAAGCATTGAACTGAAACCTAGTGACATTGTGGTACGCGCTTACGATGGTGCGAAGAGTGTTGTCCATGGTGAAGTAGTTCTCCCTATCAAGATAGAACCTCAAGTCTTCAATACTACCTTCCATGTAATGAACATTCGTCCTGCCTATTCCTGTTTACTGGGACGCCCTTGGATTCATGGGGCAAGTGCTGTAGCTTCGTCTCTCCATCAAAAGCTGAGGTATCCAACGGAGGGCAAAATTGTTACCGTGTGCGGAGAGGAAGAGTACATTGTCAGTAGTGTGCATGCCTTCAGATACGTCGAGATGGATGGTGAATTCGTTGAGACTCCTTGTCAGTCATTCGAAGTAGTTCCTCCGACTAATCCTGTCCTTAAGCCAACTTCCGGCGTGCCCAAGGTTATTCGTGCTCCTCCTGCTATGATTTCTCTGAAGGATGCTCAAGTCGTGGTCGAAGATGGTGGTCGTACTGCCTGGGGTCAACTGATCGACGTACCATACAAGTCTGACAAATTTGGCCTGGGGTTTAGCTCTGAGAAGGTAGTCAAGAGTCAGATTAATGCTGTAGAAGATGCTGATAGCGATTGCGACCTGGATAGCTGGATTTTCCCAACAATTGGTGACGGACTCAGTAATTGGAAGGCTGAAGACACTATCCCGATTTCCTTTAGTCAAGAGTAATTGTTATTGGCTATTTTAGTGTTGCAAATTTTTAATTTTTTACAATTGAACTTCTTAAAGCATTGTGTCTATGCCCGGGGCACAATAGCTAATTTGTTAAGGGTTTTGTCATTTTCATAAGCATATTCACATTCAATAAATCAATGGACCTTTTGCATTCAAATATTGCGCTCTTTGTCTTTCCTGTCATCTTCTAAACAAGCTATGTTTTCTTACACACACTCACGTAACAACTTGGAGATCCATACCCACTCTGGATCCTGTTGATAATAGTTCTACTACTGTTCATTATAACTTTGAAAATCCGATCTACCAAGCCGAGGATGGAAGTGGTGAAGATTATGAAGTACCCGGAGAACTTGCCAGACTGTTACTGCAAGAAGAGAGGACTATACAACCGCACGAGGAGTCAGTCGAAATTGTAAATCTGGGTACTGAAGTAGACAAGAAAGAAGTCAAAATAGGAGCAGGCTTGGAAAACAGTGTCAAGGGAAGATTGATTCAGATGTTACATGACTATGTAGAGATTTTTGCTTGGTCTTATGAAGACATGCCAGGACTGGATACTGATATAGTAGTGCATCGGCTGCCAACGAGGGAAGATTGTCGTCCTGTTAAGCAAAAGGTTCGTCGCATGCTTCCTGAAATGTCTGAGAAAATCAAAGCCGAGGTTATGAAACAATTTGATGCAGGTTTTCTGGCTGTTACTTCTTATCCTCAATGGGTTGCTAATGTGGTACCAGTGCCCAAGAAGGATGGTAAGGTGCAAATGTGTGTAGATTACAGGGACTTGAACAAAGCGAGTCCCAAGGATGACTTTCCACTTCCGCACATCGATGTTCTGGTAGATAACACCGCTCAACATAAGGTATTCTCATTCATGGATGGATTCTCAGGTTATAACCAGATTAAGATGGCGCCTGAGGACATGGAGAAAACTACTTTTGTGACGCAATGGGGCACGTTCTGCTATAAAGTAATGTCGTTCGGTTTAAAGAATGCAGGGGCAACATACCAGCGTGCTATGGTGGTTTTGTTCCATGATATGATCCATCATGAAATAGAGGTATATGTGGATGACATGATAGCCAGATCTTATACGGAAGAAGAACATCTCGATCATTTATATAAACTGTTCGAGAGGTTGAAGAAATACAAGTTGAGATTGAACCCGAACAAATGCACCTTTGGAGTAAGATCCGGCAAACTCTTGGGCTTTATAGTCAGTGGTAAAGGAATTGAGGTTGACCCAGCTAAGGTGAGAGCTATTCAAGAAATGCCAGTTCCCCGTACAGATAAAGAAGTCAGAGGTTTCTTGGGACGCTTGAATTATATTGCCCGATTTATCTCCCATTTGACTGCTACCTGCAAACCCCTCTTCAAACTACTGAGGAAAAATCAAGAGATGATATGGAACGATGAATGTCAAGAAGCTTTCGAGAAAATCAAGAAGTATCTCCAGGAACCTCCAATTCTGATGCCACCAGTTGAAGGAAGACCTCTAATAATGTATTTGACCGTGTTAGAAAATTCAATGGGGTGCGTGTTGGGGCAACATGACGAGTCTGGTCGAAAAGAGCATGCCATATACTACCTTAGCAAAAAGTTTACCGACTGTGAAACAAGATACTCATTGCTCGAGAAAACTTGATGTGCTTTGGCTTGGGCTGCTCGCCGACTGAGACAATATATGTTGAATCATACCACTTTATTGATTTCTAAGATGGATCCTATCAAATATATATTTGAGAAACCCGCCCTCTCCGGAAGAATAGCAAGATGGCAAATGATTTTAAAAGAGTATGACATCCAGTATACTACCCAGAAAGCAATCAAAGGAAGCGTGCTAGCTGATCATTTGGCTCATCAAGCGGTGGATGATTACCAATCTATGAATTTTGAGTTCCCGGATGAGGATGTCATGCTTGTTACTGATTATGAAGAACATGGACCAGGTGAAGGACCCAAACTGGAATCCCGATGGACTATGGTTTTCGATGGATCTTCTAATGCATTGGGCAACGGTGTTGGTGTTGTAATTATCTCTCCCAGGGGTTGCCATACGCCTTTCACTGCCAGACTATGTTTTGATTGCACCAACAATATGGCTGAGTATGAAGCATGTATTTTGGGACTCAAGGCTGCTATAGACCTGAGAATCAAGTTTTTGAGGGTGTACGGAGACTCAGCCTTAGTAATCAGTCAGGTCAAAGGAGAATGGGACACTATACATCCGAACCTCATCCCTAATCGAGAGCGGGTGTTGACATTTTTCTAAATAGCTTTCAAAGTTAAACGAGATAAATACTTTGTATACATTTATACGAGACCATTACAAAGTTAAACTCTCTTTTCAAAACATTTTTAAGCAATTCACGAACACTTTTTTCAGACCAACATAAGTGATCCAGCAATTAAGAGCCCATGATAACCATGGATACAAGGGTGCTAACACCTCCCTCTGTATAATGTACCTCCCGAACCCACAATCTAATCAAGGTTTTTTCCTGTTCTTTTCCACCTTTCCTTATTGGATAAAAAGAAAAGTCGGTGGCGACTCTTGCTATCGCGACATTGCGATTAAAAGCAAAACACCCCAAAGTCGTTCACCGTATGACAGAACTGGCGACTCTGCTAGGGACTAAAAAGAGAGTACCTTAAAAAAAACAAGATCACTTATTTAATTGTCTGATTTACTTTTAAGGGATTGCTTGGGTATCATATGCTTGAGTGAAAGATCCTACACCCGGATCTAGTGTACCTTAGGTAAGTAGCAAGAGATCATCGCGACTATCGGCGTTACTGGAATGGTTAAAATGATGGCTACGTTAATGTGACACTTGGACGTCCTGGTGTTCCTCATGTTTACTTGAGGAGAAATCTGGCGTTGCGTGGTGTCATTAAAGCATTAACAGACCTTTAGAACCCTAATTGACTCATCCTAGCCATTAGAAAGTAGTGTAACTGACTTCGGTTCCGACTGGGTTGGTTGAGACTCGATACTACCCTCTTTGAGATTGGGACTTAGGGAATTTCGGTCAACCGCTTGGTGTTGCACTGAAGGGACTTAAGGAAAGGTCGATTATTTGAGATCCTTCTAGAACCCGGTTACTATTCTAGGACAGGTTGAACCAACCAAACTTCAGTGGGGAGGTACTTACCTATGGAACTCATGCAAGCCTTAAAACTTAGGAATGATTGTTGTGTGACTTGCTTGTGCTTGTTATTTGCTTAACATCATAACATCATAACATCATAACATCATAACATTATAACATCATAACATCATACATATGGCATTGTACTAACCATTTCAAGGACTTAGGGATTAACTTTGCTATGTTTTGTAGGCTATGGCTCCCCGGAAGACCATCCGGATTAATCTTGTAGCAATCTCTCCTCAACTTAAGAATTTAGTGTCGAAACTTCCCGATCATGCTCAGTTTATCAAGAAGCATGGTTCTCTTCTCAATTGGTTACCACTGGTTTCAAAGAAGATAGGATGAGAGTTTTTATTCCAGTTCTTCGATCCTAAACATCATGCTTCACTTCCCAGATTATCATAGTACCTACATTAGAAAATTCTCCAGACTGCTTGGGATACCCATCCTTGATAAATACCTTTCAGTGGTTTAGAAAAGATTCCGAAGTCTGAAGAAGTTGCCGCGGCTTTACACATGACAAGTCCGACATTGAAGCTACTTGGGTAACAAGAAGTGGAGTTAAGGGTTACTTGCCACATTCCTGACAAATAAGGCCCGAGAATGCTTAAAAGTTATGGATGTCCATGCTTTCGAAGACATCCTGGCATTGCTAATCTATGGCTTGGTGTTATTTCCTAATCCAGACCAATTCATAGACATGAATGCTATTAAGATATTCTCACTCATAACCCTGTACCTACCTTGCTTGGAGATATTTTGCATTCCCTCCACACTCGTACTATGAAGAGGCAAGGACTCTCAATGTGCTGCGTGCCTTTGTTGTCTAGGTGGTTTATTTCGCACCTTCCTCAATCAGTCTTGAAGAACGAGCAGATTTGAAATGGTCTCAAAGGACAATGTCGCTCTCCCATTCAGACATCTGTGGTGTCCTCAGTTCAAGGAAAATGTTATCATCATTGACCGTTGTGGCAAGTTTCCCTAACATACCACTCCTAGGAATAAGAGGAGGTATCACTTGTAACCCGGCCTTAGCCCTACATCAGTTTGGTTATGCTCGAAGAGATGGTCCACATGAAATAATCATCCAAGGCATTGTGGTTGACTATGACAACGATTCCAAGGCCTCCGTCAAAGATTTGTACGAGCTGGGGCATGGTGAAGAGAAGTACTTTAGGACAGAAAAACTCTATTCCTATGGAAACTTATCTCCGATGGGTTACACGCAAGAGCTCGTGAACTTGTCATGCCATATCTTGCAGTTGGACCATTGATTGTTGAACCAGGAGTTGAAGGGGGTACTCCTCAGATCATTCCTTATCCAAATATGCCTACCAATATTGAAGAATTAAAGAGATCCTAGATGCAGTTGAGAGAGGAAGGGATACTTTTGAAGCCCAGTTCCGTGCAGAAAGGAAGAAGGTGTTAGAACTTCCAGCCAGCTTAGTGAGGAACGACGATCAATGCATATCTTCGCCCAAAAAGATCCGTCCCTGGGAGACTTGAGTTTCATTGTAGTTTATTTTATTTCTTGTAAAAACATTAATTAAAGAAATTATTAATAAAAGTCCTTTCTCGATGGTTTACGCAAAGTTAATTCCAAAAGTCCTTGAAAAACATCATACATTGCATAGCATAACATAACATTGCATAACAGGTATTCTAAAAGATCAATGTTCTCCCGGTCTTCCTTCTAAACAGAACAGATGGCTCTCGAACAAACTGTCAGGATCTCCAGGCTCAGAATGCTCAAATTCCAGGAGTTGATCTTGAGCTTATCCAAAGGGCAGGAGGAACTGAAGGCTTTTTGCTCGAAAAGAAGAAAGACAGAAAGCTGTGAGTTACATTAACCCGGGAAGAGGCTTAAAGACAGGCCGCAAGAGTCAAGTTTAGAATTCCGAATGGTCCAAGAGGAGACAGAGATGATTCAAGGAGGAGAATGTTTGATCTCTCCAACCCTGAGGACGACGATGAAGATTATGAAAATGAACAGTACTCCAAGAGATGATAAGTATAAGTTGCTGGAAGAACGCATGCTAGCTATGGAAGTCGAAGGCGCCCGGTCTGGATTTCGAAAGCTTGGGTCTGGTCTCTGATGTGGTCATTCCGCGCAAATTCAAGGTCCCCACTTTCACTAAGTACGATGGTGCGTCGGTCCTCAGATGCATCTGAGAGCTTACGTGAGAAAGATTCAGCCGTATACCACTGATAGGAAGCTATGGATCCATTTCTTCCAAGAGAGTCTGTCTGGCACACAGTTAGAATGGTACTAAGCTCGAGAGCTCTAACATCCGCACCTGGACTGATTTAGCAACAACTTTCTACAAGCAGTACCAGTACAATTCTGAACTAGCGCCTACTCGGCTACAGTGTAGAATATGACTATGGGATCTAAAGAAGGCTTCAAAGAATATGCTCAAAATGGAGAGATTTGGCTGGCAGAGTCAAACCCCCTATGACTGATCGAGAATTAGTGGACATGTTCATGAGTACACTGACCGGCCCATTCTACAGCCATCTATTGCGAAGTTCCTCATCAGGTTTCACTGAACTTATATTAACAGGTGAACATGTTGAAAGCGGCATTCGAAGTGGAAAGATACAGGCGACTACCTCTGATCCTCCGGAGACTCCTAATGACATCACTGCTCCTCTGCCTAATCGTGACAAGACTGTCAATGCTGTAGAAGATGCTGACAGGGATTGCGACCTGGATAGCTGGATTTTCCCAACAATTGGTGAAGGACTCAATAATTGGAAGGCTGAAGACACTATCCCGATTTCCTTTAGTCAGGAGTAATTGTCATTGTCTATTTTAGTGTTGCAAATTTTTAATTTTTTACAATTGAACTTCTTAAAGCGTTGTGTCTATGCCCGGGGCACAATAACTAATTTGTTAAGGGTTTTGTCATTTTCATAAGCATATTCATATTCAATAAATCAATGGACCTTTTTGCATTCAAATATTGCGCTCTTTATCTTTCCTGTCATCTTCCAAACAAGCTATGTTTCTTACACACACTCACGTAACAAATTGCAGATCCATACCCACCCTGGATCCTGTTGATAATAGTTCTACTACTGTTCATTATGACTTTGAAAATCCGATCTACCAAGCCGAGGACGGAAGTGAGGAAGATTGTGAAGTACCTGGAGAACTTGCCAGACTGTTACTGCAAGAAGAAAGGACTATACAGCCGCACGAGGAGTCAGTTGAAACTGTAAATCTGGGTACAAAGTAGACAAGAAAGAAGTCAAAATAGGAGCAGGCTTGGAAAACAGTGTCAAAAGAAGGTTGATTCAGATGTTACATGACTATGTAGAGATTTTTGCTTGGTCTTATGAAGACATGCCAGGACTGGATACTGATATAGTAGTGCATCGGCTGCCAATGAAGGAAGATTGTCGTCCTGTTAAGCAGAAGGTTCGTCGCATGCGTCCTGAAATGTCTGAGAAAATCAAAGCCGAGGTTATGAAACAATTCGATGCAGGTTTTCTGGCCGTTACTTCTTATCCTCAATGGGTTGCTAATGTGGTACCAGTGCCAAAGAAGGATGGTAAGGTGCGAATGTGCGTAGATTACAGAGACTGAATAAAGCAAGTCCCAAAGACGACTTTCCACTTCCGCACATTGATGTTCTGGTAGATAACAACCGCTCAACACAAGTATTCTCATTCATGGATGGATTCTCGGTTATAACCAGATTAAGATGGCGCCTGAGGACATGGAGAAAACTACGTTTGTGACGCAATGGGGCACTTTCTGCTATAAAGTAATGCCATTCGGTTTAAAGAATGCAGGGGCAACATACCAGCGTGCTATGGTGGTTTTGTTCCATGATATGATCCATCATGAATAGAAGTCTATGTGGATGACATGATAGCCAGATCTCATACTGAAGAAGAACATCTCGATCATTTATATAAACTGTTCGAGAGGTTGAAGAAATACAAGTTGAGATTGAACCCGAACAAATGCACCTTTGGAGTAAGATCCGGTAAGCTCTTGGGCTTTATCGTCATTGATAGAGGAATTGAGGTTGACCCGGCTAAGGTGAGAGCGATTCAGGAAATGCCAGTTCCCCGTACAGATAAAGAAGTCAGAGGTTTCTTGGGACGCTTGAATTACATTGCCCGATTATCTCCCATTTGACTGCTACCTGCAAACCCCTCTTCAAACTACTGAGGAAAAATCAAGAGATGATATGGAATGATGAATGTCAAGAAGCTTTTGACAAAATCAAGAAGTATCTCCAGGAACCTCCAATTCTGATGCCACCAGTTGAAGGAAGACCTCTAATCATGTATTTGACCGTGTTAGAAAATTCAATGGGGTGCGTGTTGGGGCAACATGATGAGTCTGGTCGAAAAGAGCATGCCATATACTACCTTAGCAAAAAGTTTACCGACTGTGAAACAAGATACTCATTGCTCGAGAAAACTTGTTGTGCTTTGGCTTGGGCTGCTCGCCGACTGAGACAGTATATGTTGAATCATACCACTTTATTGATTCCTAAGATGGATCCTATCAAACATGTATTTGAGAAACCCGCCCTCTCCGGAAGAATAGCAAGATGGCAGATGATTTTAACAGAGTATGACATCCGGTATACCACCCAGAAAGCAATCAAAGGAAGCGTGCTAGCTGATCATTTGGCTCATCAAGCGGTGGATGATTACCAATCTATGAATTTTGAATTTCCGGATGAGGATGTCATGCTTGTTACTGATCATGAAGAACATGGACCAGATGAAGGACCCAAACTGGGATCCCGATGGACTATGGTTTTCGATGGATCTTCTAATGCATTGGGCAATGGTGTTGGTGTTGTAATAATCTCTCCCAGGGGTTGCCATACGCCTTTCACTGCTAGACTATGTTTTGATTGCACCAACAATATGGCTGAGTATGAAGCATGTATTTTGGGACTCAAGGCTGCTATAGACCTGAGAATCAAGTTTTTGAGGGTGTACGGAGACTCAGCCTTAGTAATCAGTCAGGTCAAAGGAGAATGGGACACTAAACATCCGAACCTCATCCCTTATCGAGAGCGGGTGTTGGCATTAATCCCATACTTCAAAGAGATTACATTCGAACATATCCCACGAGAAGAGAATCAGTTGGCAGACGCATTGGCTACCATGTCATCTATGTTCAGAGTCAGATGGGACAATGAAGCTCCCACGATCACCATTGAACGATTAGATGAACCAGCATACTGTTATGGACTTAACGCTGATGGAGTAGAAGAGAAACCTTGGTTCCACGAAGTAAAAAGATATTTGGAAAATCAGGAATACCCTGAAGGGGCATCCATCAATGACAGAAAATTCCTGAGGAGGTTCTCCGCTAAATTCTTTTTGAGTAATGGAGTGTTATACAAACGTAATCATGATTCGACTCTACTTCGCTGCGTGGATAAAAGGGAAGCGGAAAAGATTATGGAAGACATGCATGACGGTATTTTTGGGACTCATTCTAGTGGACATACGATGGCCAAGAAGATTCTGAGATCAGGGTATTATTGGTCTACCATGGAAGCTGATTGCCACCATCACTCTAGAACCTGTCACAAGTGCCAGATCTATGCGGATAAAGTACATGTGCCTCCTGCTCCATTGAACGTGTTGACAGCCCCGTGGCCCTTTGCAATGTGGGGCATTGATATGATTGGAGAGATCAAACCTACTGCTTCCAATGGACATCGTTTCATCCTTGTTGCTATTGATTACTTTACAAAGTGGGTAGAGGCCGCCTCATTTGCTTCTGTCACCAAGAGTGTGGTGGCACGATTCATCAAGAATAGTCTCATTTGTCGGTATGGCATCCCTGAAAGAATTATCACTGACAATGGTACTAATTTGAACAACAAGATGATTACTGAACTCTGCACGCAGTTCAACATAAAACACCATAACTCTTCTCCGTACCGGCCAAAGATGAATGGCACCGTGGAAGCTGCTAATAAGAATATTAAGAAGATCATACAAAAGATGACAGTAACGTACAAAGACTGGCATGAGATGTTACCGTTTGCTCTCCATGGTTATCGCACTTCAGTGCGCACTTCGACAGGGGCAACTCCTTTCTCTTTAGTCTACGGAATGGAAGCTATTTTACCAGTGGAGGTTCAGATTCCCTCTCTAAGAATCATGAAAGAGGCGGGCTTAGATGAAGATGAATGGATTCAGACTCGACTCGATCAGATAAATTTGATCGATGAGAAGAGACTTGCGGCTGTTTGTCATGGACAGATATATCAGAAGCGCATGACCCAGGCATTTAACAAAAGAGTCAAGAGACAGGTGTATCAAATTGGCGACTTGGTAATAAAGCGTATCATTCTACCACAAGGTGACCCCAGAGGCAAATGGACTCCCACATACGAAGGGCCATTTGTACTTAAGAAGGTATTCTCTGGGGGAGCCATGATGCTTGTTACAATGGATGGCGAAGATTTCCCGTATCCTGTGAACGTGGACATATTTAAAAAATACTACGCATAAAAGAGACCCGCTAGGGCGACGTACCTAGGCAAAAGAAAGGGCATCCCGGCGAACCAAAAGGGTTCGGGCAAAAATCAGGGATAAACATAAAAAAATGTACACCCGGCAAGTCGAAACCTGAAAAGGCGGCTTGGGCAAAAAAGGGTATCCTGGTGGACTGAAAACCTGAAAAGGCGGTCCAGGCAAAAATTAAGGATTTGAGCGTATGACTATGTCCCGTTCTTAGCCAGCTTCACCCAAGTCCAAAGGACTGAACAAGCCAATCACTTCTATCCGACAGCAGGAGATGAGAGGCTTGAAGATATAATGACAGTAGTGGAACTGAAATCGATAGGACTTTTTCTGCATAGCTTTCTCTTTGTTTTCTTGACAATTTCCTCTTACTAGGATTTTTGTCTCCTTATACACAAATTGCCTGTTTATAGGCCCCCTTTCAAAATCAATATAATTTTATTTCCAAAAAGATGATTTTGTTTTACTTTTTCTGTTTTGTTTGCGTAAACGTCCATTGATTTAATTTGAATTAATATATGCATTTGAATATGATTGAGGTTTACCAAAAATGCGTGCATAAAATAGAAATAGCGATTACTACAAGACTTCAGGATCGAGGAGAAGGTCTAACCATGCTTTCCAAGGAATCCGTTGCTAGTTCTATTCCCCAGCAAAACCAGTTATTCCCCAGAAGAAATTGGCATTACTAGACAAATTGGTCATCTCTTCCATCCCCAGCCAGGCTCTGTTGAATATCTCTACCGTCAGACAGAAATCAAGTATCCCCGGCTAAGAAAGGGTCATCAATACCAGTATCTCCAACCAGAAGATTGAGATTTATTTCCCCAGTAGAGTCCCCTGGAAGAACTTTTCAGATGCATGATTCATTCATTACATCATTTCACAGCATACGCATGCATACAATGTCCGCATTTGTTTTCGAAAGCATAAAACATCTCATGCATCATGACATGGCATGAAGCTAACTTTATTTTTCAGGTTAATTATCCTCCCGATGCGGTCAAAATAAAGATCCATCCAGACGAACATCTTTATCGATTACATCTACATCTTTCAGATATTCATTCTGACAAGCACTCTGATATCCTCCTAATGATGGCATCTTTAAGCCCATCCCAGACATTTATTGCAAATACGATCAGAAACAGCCTAACGTACGGTTCATTTTGATTCAGCCCAACATATGATTCCTTCAACTACTCCAATACGGTCTAGCGTACGACCCATTCGGATCTTCATTCCTCAGATACTACCTAGCGCATGGTACATCCCAAGGTGTAGTCTAGCGTACGACTACTTTTCGTCAGATACAGCCTAACGGACGGCTCATCCTGCAACTCAGATACGATCTAACGTACGATCTATTCTGACCTTTAGTTCTCAGATACAGCCTAATGGACGGCTCCTTCTGCTACTCAGATACGGTCTAGCGTACGATCCATTCTGATCTTTCATCCTCAGGGAAGTCACCCACCCAAGGGACAACTCACTCTGCTATTCAGATACGATCTAGCGTATGATCCATTCTGATCCCTTATCCCCAGCAAGGTATGACTCATTCGGATCCTTATCTCATCCTGATTCGGCACAACATATGACCCCTCCAACAAGTCCGATACGGTCTAGCGTACGACCCATTTGGATGTTCTTTCCTCAGATACTACCTAGCGTACAGTACATTCCGAGGTGTAGTCTAGCATACGACTACTTTTCGTCAGATCCAGCCTAACGGACGGCTCATTCTGCAACTCAGATACGATCTAGCGTATGATCCATTCTGATCTGGTATCCCCGCGGCGTATGACACACTCTGACTCCCCAGTAAAGTCGACAGCCTAACGGATGACTCATTATACGGTCTAGCGCATGACCTAGTACGACACCCACGTTTTCAGATATCGTCTAACGTACGACGCACTCTGAAGCTCTCATCATCAAACTTCCTGCCCATCTCCATCAAGACTAACTGTTGATTAACAAGTGCAAATTTTTGGGACATTCTAGTGTTCAATAATCTTCCACCTCCAGACCACAAATGGTGTACCTACCATTCTGACTCTCTCGGTTCAAGAATATTGAACAGGGGCAGCTGTCATACCCCAAAATTTGCCCGTCAATCTTACAAGGCATTTCTTAGGCACTCCAACTTAATTTTCAAGGCATTGACCTTAAAAGAACAAGGGCCCAGCACACAGATGACGAAATCCAGAAGATGGCCTAAACTGGTTTGCTCGCTAGGCGAGCAATTCCTTCGCCTAGCGAACCCTTCGCTATGCCACTCGCCTAGCGAAGCTTGCGAATAACAGAAAATTCTGGGCTTCACTCTGAGCCCATTAGGTCATAAAAAAGGCATTATAAATACCACAACTTCAGTCAGAAAAGGGGGAACGAAAACAGAACGAAAGCGGAGGAGAAAGGCAAACACTCACAGACGGTAAACCCTGGAGGCTAACCCTGAGAATTTGGAGCAACCCTAAAGGAAACCCTGAAGGAAACTCGGCTGCACCAAGGTCACCTCCGCCCAATTCAATCCAATTTGCCAATTCAAGGTTGCACTTCAATTGCAAACAGGTTTGCACTGCTATTACCGACTTATGTTCTTAACTCGCATGTGGCATTATGATTGATTTTATAAAAATATCTTAAGTTTTGCATGTGAATTTAAGTATGTATGAATATCTGAATGTTTAACCACATGATCTCTGTAATGGATGCCATAAAGTGTGAAGCTTGCTGACATTATACTGTTATCAAAACCAGAATCCGCAGCCGCTCGCTAACACATCGCTAAGCGAGCACGGAGCGAGTATTCGCTAAGCCTTCGCTAGGCGAGGCAGGAGCGAACGTGACAGTAGCTGACTTTTCTGTTCTGATTTTTGCTCATCTGACATGTTTTATCATAGCCATGCATTGTTTACCTGACCCTATTACTGTTGTGATTTCTTTTGTGGTGTAATTCTTGATTGCACCCTGATTTGGTATTCTGACCTGTTTGCTGAGTTTTGTAAAGGTTCACATATCCCCGGAAAAGATAGCTTGATAGGTATTCCACTTTATTTGTGGGATACCCTTGTGGAGATTCATCCTAAATTACTTAATTGATTTTAATGTATTAATTTTAATGTGGAGATCCACCCTAAATTACTTAACTGATTTTAATGTATTGATTTTAATGGAGAGATTCATCCTAATTACCTAATTGATTATAAAATATGGCCTTTGAATATGTGATCTTGGACCTCTCTTTGTTGCCCTCCGGTATTACGGTATTATGGTCATGTCCCGCGAATGTGGGGATATACTTAGCAAAGACCCTTCGATTAAATCATCATAAAATAAATCATAGTCCCTCGGATGTTGCCTTCGAATATATGATTTTGTCCCTCGATGACCCTTCGGTGTAGCCTACGGTTAAATGATGATCGTCCCTTCGAATGCTAAGGTATCCCTACAGATGTTGCCTTCAATGACCAATTATGACCCTACGATGACCCTTTTACATCCAAAGGATAAAACTACTTACTTCTCAATAGTAAGGACAGTTTTACCCTCATAAGGATAGGAAATGCCCATAAAGACCTTGGGTAGGTATAACTCTTAAATGCTGAATCACTACTTAAGACATTTTCCATACCTCACACTTTGCAAAATACTAGAAAATCACCACTTGGTATACATTCATACTAGAATCATTACCAAGTTATATTTTTCTAAATAGCTTTCAAAGTTAAACGAGATAAATACTTTGTATACATTCATACGAGAATCATTACAAAGTTAAACTCTCTTTTCAAAACATTTTTAAGCAATTCACGAACACTTTTTTCAGACAAACATAAGTGATCCAGCAATTAAGAGCCCATGGATAACCATGGATACAAAGGGTGCTAACACCTTCCCTCTGTATAATGTACCTCCCGAACCCAAAATCTAATCAAGGTTTTTTCCTGTTCTTTTCCACCTTTCCTTATTGGATAAAAGAAAAGTCGGTGGCGACTCTTGCTATCCGCGACATTGCGATTAAAAGCAAAACACCCCAAAGTCAGTTCACCGTATGACAGAACTGGCGACTCTGCTAGGGACTTAAAAAGAGAGGTTACCTTAAAAAAACAAGATCACTTATTTGAATTGTCTGATTTACTTTTAAGGGATTGCTTGGGTATCATATGCTTGAGTGAAAGATCCTACACCCGGATCTAGTGTACCTTAGGTAAGTAGCAAGAGATCATCGCGACTATCCGGCGTATACTGGAATGGTTAAAATGATGGCTACGGTTAATGTGACACTTTGGACGTCCTGGTGTTCCTCATGTTTACTTGAGGAGAAATTTGGCGTCTGCGTGGTGTCATTAAAGCATTAACCAGACCTTTAGAACCCTAATTGACTCATCCTAGCCATTAGAAAGTAGTGAGATAACTGACTTCGGTTCCGACTGGGATTGGTTGAGACTCGATACTACACTCTTTGAGATTGGACTTTAGGGAAATTTCGGTCAACCGCTTGGTGTTGCACTGAAGTGGACTTAAGGAAAGGTCGATGATTTGAGATCCTTCTAGAACCCGGTTACTATTCTAGGACAGGTTGAACCAACCAAACTTCAGTGGGGAGGGTACTTACCTATGGAACTCATGCAAGCCTTAAAACTTAGGAATGATTGTTGTGTGACTTGCTTGTGCTTGTTATTTGCTTAACATCATAACATCATAACATCATAACATCATAACATCATAACATTATAACATCATAACATCATAACATATGGCATTGTACTAACCATTTCAAGGACTTAGGGATTTAACTTTGCTCTGTTTTGTAAGGCTATGGCTCCCCGGAAGACCATCCGGATTAATCTTGTAGCAATCTCTCCTCAACTTAAGAATTTAGTGTCAGAACTTCCCGATCATGCTCAGTTTATCAAGAAGCATGGTTCTCTTCTCAATTTGGTTACCACTGGTTTCAAAGAAGATATGATGAGAGTTTTATTCCAGTTCTTCGATCCTAAACATCATTGCTTCACCTTCCCAGATTATCAGTTAGTACCTACATTAGAAGAATTCTCCAGACTGCTTGGGATACCCATCCTTGATCAAATACCTTTCAGTGGTTTAGAAAAGATTCCGAAGTCTGAAGAAGTTGCCGCGGCTTTACACATGACAAAGTCCGACATTGAAGCTAATTGGGTAACAAGAAGTGGAGTTAAGGGTTTACTTGCCAAATTCCTGACAAATAAGGCCCGAGAATGCTTAAAAGTTATGGATGTCCATGCTTTCGAAGACATCCTGGCATTGCTAATCTATGGCTTGGTGTTATTTCCTAATCCAGACCAATTCATAGACATGAATGCTATTAAGATATTTCTCACTCATAACCCTGTACCTACCTTGCTTGGAGACATTTTGCATTCCCTCCACACTCGTACTATGAAGAGGCAAGGGACTCTCATGTGCTGCGTGCCTTTGTTGTCTAGGTGGTTTATTTCGCACCTTCCTCAATCAGTCTTGAAGAACGAGCAGAATTTGAAATGGTCTCAAAGGATAATGTCGCTCTCCCATTCAGACATCTGTTGGTGTCCTCAGTTCAAGGAAAATGTTATCATCATTGACCGTTGTGGCAAGTTCCCTAACATACCACTCCTAGGAATAAGAGGAGGTATCACTTGTAACCCGGCCTTAGCCCTACATCAGTTTGGTTATGCTCGAAGAGATGGTCCACATGAAATAATCATCCAAGGCATTGTGGTTGACTATGACAACGATTCCCAAGGCCTCCGTCAAAGTTTTGTACGAGCTTGGGGCATGGTGAAGAGAAGTACTTTAGGACAGAAAAACTCTATTCCTATGGAACCTTATCTCCGATGGGTACACGCAAGAGCTCGTGAACTTGTCATGCCATATCTTGCAGTTGGACCATTGATTGTTGAACCAGGAGTTGAAGGGGGTACTCCTCAGATCATTCCTTATCCAGATATGCCTACCAATATTGAAGAATTAAAGAGATCCTAGATGCAGTTGAGAGAGGAAAGGGATACTTTTGAAGCCCAGTTCCGTGCAGAAAGGAAGAAGGTGTTAGAACTTACCAGCCAGCTTAGTGAGGAACGAAGACTCAATGCATATCTTCGCCCAAAAAGAATCCGTCCCTGGGAGACTTGAGCTTTCATTGTAGTTTATTTTATTTTCTTGTAATAAACATTAATTAAAGAAATTATTAATAAAAGTTCCTTTCTCGATGGTTTACGCAAAGTTAAATTCCAAAAGTCCTTGAAAACATTTCATACATTGCATAACATAACATAACATTGCATAACAGGTATTCTAAAAGATCAATGTTCTCACGGTCTTCCTTCTAAACAGAACAGATGGCTCTCGAACAAACTGTCAAGGATCTCCAGGCTCAGAATGCTCAATTCCAGGAGTTGATCTTGAGCTTATCCAAAGGGCAGGAGGAACTGAAGGCTCTTTTGCTCGAAAAGAAGAAAGACAAGAAAGCTGTGAGTTACATTAACCCGGGAAGAAGGCTTAAAGGACAGGCCGCAAGAGTCAAGTTTAGAATTCCGAATGGTCCAGAAGAGGAGACAGAGAATGATTCAGAGGAGGAGAATGTTGATCTCTCCAACCCTGAGGACGACGATGAAGATTATGAAAATGAACAGTACTCTCCAAGAGATGATAAGTATAAGTTGCTGGAAGAACGCATGCTAGCTATGGAAGGTCAGAAGGCGCCCGGTCTGGATTTCGAAAGCTTGGGTCTGGTCTCTGATGTGGTCATTCCGCGCAAATTCAAGGTCCCCACTTTCACTAAGTACGATGGTGCGTCGTGTCCTCAGATGCATCTGAGAGCTTACGTGAGAAAGATTCAGCCGTATACCACTGATAGGAAGCTATGGATCCATTTCTTCCAAGAGAGTCTGTCTGGCACACAGTTAGAATGGTACTATCAGCTCGAGAGCTCTAACATCCGCACCTGGACTGATTTAGCAACAGCTTTCTACAAGCAGTACCAGTACAATTCTGAACTAGCGCCTACTCGGCTACAGTTGTAGAATATGACTATGGGATCTAAAGAAGGCTTCAAAGAATATGCTCAAAAATGGAGAGATTTGGCTGGCAGAGTCAAACCCCCTATGACTGATCGAGAATTAGTGGACATGTTCATGAGTACACTGACCGGCCCATTCTACAGCCATCTATTGCGAAGTTCCTCATCAGGTTTCACTGAACTTATATTAACAGGTGAACATGTTGAAAGCGGCATTCGAAGTGGAAAGATACAGGCGACTACCTCTGATCCTCCGGAGACTCCTAATGACATCACTGCTCCTCTGCCTAATCGTGACAAGACTGTCAATGCTGTAGAAGATGCTGACAGGGATTGCGACCTGGATAGCTGGATTTTCCCAACAATTGGTGAAGGACTCAATAATTGGAAGGCTGAAGACACTATCCCGATTTCCTTTAGTCAGGAGTAATTGTCATTGTCTATTTTAGTGTTGCAAATTTTTAATTTTTTACAATTGAACTTCTTAAAGCGTTGTGTCTATGCCCGGGGCACAATAGCTAATTTGTTAAGGGTTTTGTCATTTTCATAAGCATATTCATATTCAATAAATCAATGGACCTTTTTGCATTCAAATATTGTGCTCTTTATCTTTCCTGTCATCTTCCAAACAAGCTATGTTTCTTACACACACTCACGTAACAAATTGCAGATCCATACCCACCCTGGATCCTGTTGATAATAGTTCTACTACTGTTCATTATGACTTTGAAAATCCGATCTACCAAGCCGAGGACGGAAGTGAGGAAGATTGTGAAGTACCTGGAGAACTTGCCAGACTGTTACTGCAAGAAGAAAGGACTATACAGCCGCACGAGGAGTCAGTTGAAACTGTAAATCTGGGTACCAAAGTACACAAGAAAGAAGTCAAAATAGGAGCAGGCTTGAAAAACAGTGTCAAAAGAAGGTTGATTCAGATGTTACATGACTATGTAGAGATTTTTGCTTGGTCTTATGAAGACATGCCAGGACTGGATACTGATATAGTAGTGCATCGGCTGCCAATGAAGGAAGATTGTCGTCCTGTTAAGCAGAAGGTTCGTCGCATGCGTCCTGAAATGTCTGAGAAAATCAAAGCCGAGGTTATGAAACAATTCGATGCAGGTTTTCTGGCCGTTACTTCTTATCCTCAATGGGTTGCTAATGTGGTACCAGTGCCAAAGAAGGATGGTAAGGTGCGAATGTGCGTAGATTACAGAGACCTGAATAAAGCAAGTCCCAAAGACGACTTTCCACTTCCGCACATTGATGTTCTGGTAGATAACACCGCTCAACACAAGGTATTCTCATTCATGGATGGATTCTCGGGTTATAACCAGATTAAGATGGCGCCTGAGGACATGGAGAAAACTACGTTTGTGACGCAATGGGGCACTTTCTGCTATAAAGTAATGCCATTCGGTTTAAAGAATGCAGGGGCAACATACCAGCGTGCTATGGTGGTTTTGTTCCATGATATGATCCATCATGAAATAGAAGTCTATGTGGATGACATGATAGCCAGATCTCATACTGAAGAAGAACATCTCGATCATTTATATAAACTGTTCGAGAGGTTGAAGAAATACAAGTTGAGATTGAACCCGAACAAATGCACCTTTGGAGTAAGATCTGGTAAGCTCTTGGGCTTTATCGTCATTGATAGAGGAATTGAGGTTGACCCGGCTAAGGTGAGAGCGATTCAGGAAATGCCAGTTCCCCGTACAGATAAAGAAGTCAGAGGTTTCTTGGGACGCTTGAATTACATTGCCCGATTTATCTCCCATTTGACTGCTACCTGCAAACCCCTCTTCAAACTACTGAGGAAAAATCAAGAGATGATATGGAATGATGAATGTCAAGAAGCTTTTGACAAAATCAAGAAGTATCTCCAGGAACCTCCAATTCTGATGCCACCAGTTGAAGGAAGACCTCTAATCATGTATTTGACCGTGTTAGAAAATTCAATGGGGTGCGTGTTGGGGCAACATGATGAGTCTGGTCGAAAAGAGCATGCCATATACTACCTTAGCAAAAAGTTTACCGACTGTGAAACAAGATACTCATTGCTCGAGAAAACTTGTTGTGCTTTGGCTTGGGCTGCTCGCCGACTGAGACAGTATATGTTGAATCATACCACTTTATTGATTCCTAAGATGGATCCTATCAAACATGTATTTGAGAAACCCGCCCTCTCCGGAAGAATAGCAAGATGGCAGATGATTTTAACAGAGTATGACATCCGGTATACCACCCAGAAAGCAATCAAAGGAAGCGTGCTAGCTGATCATTTGGCTCATCAAGCGGTGGATGATTACCAATCTATGAATTTTGAATTTCCGGATGAGGATGTCATGCTTGTTACTGATCATGAAGAACATGGACCAGATGAAGGACCCAAACTGGGATCCCGATGGACTATGGTTTTCGATGGATCTTCTAATGCATTGGGCAACAGTGTTGGTGTTGTAATAATCTCTCCCAGGGGTTGCCATACGCCTTTCACTGCTAGACTATGTTTTGATTGCACCAACAATATGGCTGAGTATGAAGCATGTATTTTGGGACTCAAGGCTGCTATAGACCTGAGAATCAAGTTTTTGAGGGTGTACGGAGACTCAGCCTTAGTAATCAGTCAGGTCAAAGGAGAATGGGACACTAAACATCCGAACCTCATCCCTTATCGAGAGCGGGTGTTGGCATTAATCCCATACTTCAAAGAGATTACATTCGAACATATCCCACGAGAAGAGAATCAGTTGGCAGACGCATTGGCTACCATGTCATCTATGTTCAGAGTCAGATGGGACAATGAAGCTCCCACGATCACCATTGAACGATTAGATGAACCAGCATACTGTTATGGACTTAACGCTGATGGAGTAGAAGAGAAACCTTGGTTCCACGAAGTAAAAAGATATTTGGAAAATCAGGAATACCCTGAAGGGGCATCCATCAATGACAGAAAATTCCTGGGGAGGTTCTCCGCTAAATTCTTTTTGAGTAATGGAGTGTTATACAAACGTAATCATGATTCGACTCTACTTCACTGCGTGGATAAAAGGGAAGCGGAAAAGATTATGGAAGACATGCATGACGGTATTTTTGGGACTCATTCTAGTGGACATACGATGGCCAAGAAGATTCTGAGATCAGGGTATTATTGGTCTACCATGGAAGCTGATTGCCACCATCACTCCAGAACCTGTCACAAGTGCCAGATCTATGCGGATAAAGTACATGTGCCTCCTGCTCCATTGGACGTGTTGACAGCCCCGTGGCCCTTTGCAATGTGGGGCATTGATATGATTGGAGAGATCAAACCTACTGCTTCCAATGGACATCGTTTCATCCTTGTTGCTATTGATTACTTTACAAAGTGGGTAGAGGCCGCCTCATTTGCTTCTGTCACCAAGAGTGTGGTGGCACGATTCATCAAGAATAGTCTCATTTGTCGGTATGGCATCCCTGAAAGAATTATCACTGACAATGGTACTAATTTGAACAACAAGATGATTACTGAACTCTGCACGCAGTTCAACATAAAACACCATAACTCTTCTCCGTACCGGCCAAAGATGAATGGCACCGTGGAAGCTGCTAATAAGAATATTAAGAAGATCATACAAAAGATGACAGTAACGTACAAAGACTGGCATGAGATGTTACCGTTTGCTCTCCATGGTTATCGCACTTCAGTGCGCACTTCGACAGGGGCAACTCCTTTCTCTTTAGTCTACGGAATGGAAGCTGTTTTACCAGTGGAGGTTCAGATTCCCTCTCTAAGAATCATGAAAGAGGAGGGCTTAGATGAAGATGAATGGATTCAGACTCGACTCGATCAGATAAATTTGATCGATGAGAAGAGACTTGCGGCTGTTTGTCATGGACAGATATATCAGAAGCGCATGACCCAGGCATTTAACAAAAGAGTCAAGAGACAGGTGTATCAAATTGGCGACTTGGTAATAAAGCGTATCATTCTACCACAAGGTGACCCCAGAGGCAAATGGACTCCCACATACGAAGGGCCATTTGTACTTAAGAAGGTATTCTCTGGGGGAGCCATGATGCTTGTTACAATGGATGGCGAAGATTTCCCGTATCCTGTGAACGTGGACATATTTAAAAAATACTACGCATAAAAGAGACCCGCTAGGGCGACGTACCTAGGCAAAAGAAAGGGCATCCCGGCGAACCAAAAGGGTTCGGGCAAAAATCAGGGATAAACATAAAAAAATGTACACCCGGCAAGTCGAAAACCTGAAAAGGCGGCTTGGGCAAAAAAGGGTATCCTGGTGGACTGAAAACCTGAAAAGGCGGTCCAGGCAAAAATTAAGGATTTGAGCGTATGACTATGTCCCGTTCTCAGCCAGCTTCACCCAAGTCCAAAGGACTGAACAAGCCAATCACTTCTATCCGACAGCAGGAGATGAGAGGCTTGAAGATATAATGACAGTAGTGGAACTGAAATCGATAGGACTTTTTCTGCATAGCTTTCTCTTTGTTTTCTTGACAATTTCCTCTTACTAGGATTTTTGTCTCCTTATACACAAATTGCCTGTTTATAGGCCCCCTTTCAAAATCAATATAATTTTATTTCCAAAAAGATGATTTTGTTTTACTTTTTCTGTTTTGTTTGCGTAAACGTCCATTGATTTAATTTGAATTAATATATGCATTTGAATATGATTGAGGTTTACCAAAAATGCGTGCATAAAATAGAAATAGCGATTACTACAAGACTTCAGGATCGAGGAGAAGGTCTAACCATGCTTTCCAAGGAATCCGTTGCTAGTTCTATTCCCCAGCAAAACCAGTTATTCCCCAGAAGAAATTGGCATTACTAGACAAATTGGTCATCTCTTCCATCCCCAGCCAGGCTCTGTTGAATATCTCTACCGTCAGACAGAAATCAAGTATCCCCGGCTAAGAAAGGGTCATCAATACCAGTATCTCCAACCAGAAGATTGAGATTTATTTCCCCAGTAGAGTCCCCTGGAAGAACTTTTCAGATGCATGATTCATTCATTACATCATTTCACAGCATACGCATGCATACAATGTCCGCATTTGTTTTCGAAAGCATAAAACATCTCATGCATCATGACATGGCATGAAGCTAACTTTATTTTTCAGGTTAATTATCCTCCCGATGCGGTCAAAATAAAGATCCATCCAGACGAACATCTTTATCGATTACATCTACATCTTTCAGATATTCATTCTGACAAGCACTCTGATATCCTCCTAATGATGGCATCTTTAAGCCCATCCCAGACATTTATTGCAAATACGATCAGAAACAGCCTAACGTACGGTTCATTTTGATTCAGCCCAACATATGATTCCTTCAACTACTCCAATACGGTCTAGCGTACGACCCATTCGGATCTTCATTCCTCAGATACTACCTAGCGCATGGTACATCCCAAGGTGTAGTCTAGCGTACGACTACTTTTCGTCAGATACAGCCTAACGGACGGCTCATCCTGCAACTCAGATACGATCTAACGTACGATCTATTCTGACCTTTAGTTCTCAGATACAGCCTAATGGACGGCTCCTTCTGCTACTCAGATACGGTCTAGCGTACGATCCATTCTGATCTTTCATCCTCAGGGAAGTCACCCACCCAAGGGACAACTCACTCTGCTATTCAGATACGATCTAGCGTATGATCCATTCTGATCCCTTATCCCCAGCAAGGTATGACTCATTCGGATCCTTATCTCATCCTGATTCGGCACAACATATGACCCCTCCAACAAGTCCGATACGGTCTAGCGTACGACCCATTTGGATGTTCTTTCCTCAGATACTACCTAGCGTACAGTACATTCCGAGGTGTAGTCTAGCATACGACTACTTTTCGTCAGATCCAGCCTAACGGACGGCTCATTCTGCAACTCAGATACGATCTAGCGTATGATCCATTCTGATCTGGTATCCCCAGCGGCGTATGACACACTCTGACTCCCCAGTAAAGTCAACAGCCTAACGGATGACTCATTATACGTTCTAGCGCATGACCTAGTACGACACCCATGTTTTCAGATATCGTCTAACGTACGACGCACTCTGAAGCTCTCATCATCAAACTTCCTGCCCATCTCCATCAAGACTAACTGTTGATTAACAAGTGCAAATTTTTGGGACATTCTAGTGTTCAATAATCTTCCACCTCCAGACCACAAATGGTGTACCTACCATTCTGACTCTCTCGGTTCAAGAATATTGAACAGGGGCAGCTGTCATACCCCAAAATTTGCCCGTCAATCTTACAAGGCATTTCTTAGGCACTCCAACTTAATTTTCAAGGCATTGACCTTAAAAGAACAAGGGCCCAGCACACAGATGACGAAATCCAGAAGATGGCCTAAACTGGTTTGCTCGCTAGGCGAGCAATTCCTTCGCCTAGCGAACCCTTCGCTATGCCACTCGCCTAGCGAAGCTTGCGAATAACAGAAAATTCTGGGCTTCACTCTGAGCCCATTAGGTCATAAAAAAGGCATTATAAATACCACAACTTCAGTCAGAAAAGGGGGAACGAAAACAGAACGAAAGCGGAGGAGAAAGGCAAACACTCACAGACGGTAAACCCTGGAGGCTAACCCTGAGAATTTGGAGCAACCCTAAAGGAAACCCTGAAGGAAACTCGGCTGCACCAAGGTCACCTCCGCCCAATTCAATCCAATTTGCCAATTCAAGGTTGCACTTCAATTGCAAACAGGTTTGCACTGCTATTACCGACTTATGTTCTTAACTCGCATGTGGCATTATGATTGATTTTATAAAAATATCTTAAGTTTTGCATGTGAATTTAAGTATGTATGAATATCTGAATGTTTAACCACATGATCTCTGTAATGGATGCCATAAAGTGTGAAGCTTGCTGACATTATACTGTTATCAAAACCAGAATCCGCAGCCGCTCGCTAACACATCGCTAAGCGAGCACGGAGCGAGTATTCGCTAAGCCTTCGCTAGGCGAGGCAGGAGCGAACGTGACAGTAGCTGACTTTTCTGTTCTGATTTTTGCTCATCTGACATGTTTTATCATAGCCATGCATTGTTTACCTGACCCTATTACTGTTGTGATTTCTTTTGTGGTGTAATTCTTGATTGCACCCTGATTTGGTATTCTGACCTGTTTGCTGAGTTTTGTAAAGGTTCACATATCCCCGGAAAAGATAGCTTGATAGGTATTCCACTTTATTTGTAGGATACCCTTGTGGAGATTCATCCTAAATTACTTAATTGATTTTAATGTATTAATTTTAATGTGGAGATCCACCCTAAATTACTTAACTGATTTTAATGTATTGATTTTAATGGAGAGATTCATCCTAATTACCTAATTGATTATAAAATATGGCCTTTGAATATGTGATCTTGGACCTCTCTTTGTTGCCCTCCGGTATTATGGTCATGTCCCGCGAATGTGGGGATATACTTAGCAAAGACCCTTCGATTAAATCATCATAAAATAAATCATAGTCCCTCGGATGTTGCCTTCGAATATATGATTTTGTCCCTCGATGACCCTTCGGTGTAGCCTACGGTTAAATGATGATCGTCCCTTCGAATGCTAAGGTATCCCTACAAATGTTGCCTTCAATGACCAATTATGACCCTACGATGACCCTTTTTACATCCAAAGGATAAAACTACTTACTTTTCAATAGTAAGGACAGTTTTACCCTCATAAGGATAGGAAATGCCCATAAAGACCTTGGGTAGGTATAACTCTTAAATGCTGAATCACTACTTAAGACATTTTCCATACCTCACACTTTGCAAAATACTAGAAAATTACCACTTGGTATACATTCATACTAGAATCATTACCAAGTTATATTTTTCTAAATAGCTTTCAAAGTTAAACGAGATAAATACTTTGTATACATTTATACGAGAATCATTACAAAGTTAAACTCTCTTTTCAAAACATTTTTAAGCAATTCACGAACACTTTTTTCAGACAAACATAAGTGATCCAGCAATTAAGAGCCCATGGATAACCATGGATACAAAGGGTGCTAACACCTTCCCTCTGTATAATGTACCTCCCGAACCCAAAATCTAATCAAGGTTTTTTCCTGTTCTTTTCCACCTTTCCTTATTGGATAAAAGAAAAGTCGGTGGCGACTCTTGCTATCCGCGACATTGCGATTAAAAGCAAAACACCCCAAAGTCAGTTCACCGTATGACAGAACTGGCGACTCTGCTGGGGACTTAAAAAGAGAGGTTACCTTAAAAAAACAAGATCAATTATTTGAATTGTATGATTTACTTTTAAGGGATTGCTTGGGTATCATATGCTTGAGTGAAAGATCCTACACCCGGATCTAGTGTACCTTAGGTAAGTAGCAAGAGATCATCGCGACTATCCGGCGTATACTGGAATGGTTAAAATGATGGCTACGGTTAATGTGACACTTTGGACGTCCTGGTGTTCCTCATGTTTACTTGAGGAGAAATTTGGCGTCTGCGTGGTGTCATTAAAGCATTAACCAGACCTTTAGAACCCTAATTGACTCATCCTAGCCATTAGAAAGTAGTGAGATAACTGACTTCGGTTCCGACTGGGGTTGGTTGAGACTCGATACTACACTCTTTGAGATTGGACTTTAGGGAAATTTCGGTCAACCGCTTGGTGTTGCACTGAAGTGGACTTAAGGAAAGGTCGATGATTTGAGATCCTTCTAGAACCCGGTTACTATTCTAGGACAGGTTGAACCAACCAAACTTCAGTGGGGAGGGTACTTACCTATGGAACTCATGCAAGCCTTAAAACTTAGGAATGATTGTTGTGTGACTTGCTTGTGCTTGTTATTTGCTTAACATCATAACATCATAACATCATAACATCATAACATCATAACATTATAACATCATAACATCATAACATATGGCATTGTACTAACCATTTCAAGGACTTAGGGATTTAACTTTGCTCTGTTTTGTAAGGCTATGGCTCCCCGGAAGACCATCCGGATTAATCTTGTAGCAATCTCTCCTCAACTTAAGAATTTAGTGTCAGAACTTCCCGATCATGCTCAGTTTATCAAGAAGCATGGTTCTCTTCTCAATTTGGTTACCACTGGTTTCAAAGAAGATATGATGAGAGTTTTATTCCAGTTCTTCGATCCTAAACATTATTGCTTCACCTTCCCAGATTATCAGTTAGTACCTACATTAGAAGAATTCTCCAGACTGCTTGGGATACCCATCCTTGATCAAATACCTTTCAGTGGTTTAGAAAAGATTCCGAAGTCTGAAGAAGTTGTCGCGGCTTTACACATGACAAAGTCCGACATTGAAGCTAATTGGGTAACAAGAAGTGGAGTTAAGGGTTTACTTGCCAAATTCCTGACAAATAAGGCCCGAGAATGCTTAAAAGTTATGGATGTCCATGCTTTCGAAGACATCCTGGCATTGCTAATCTATGGCTTGGTGTTATTTCCTAATCCAGACCAATTCATAGACATGAATGCTATTAAGATATTTCTCACTCATAACCCTGTACCTACCTTGCTTGGAGACATTTTGCATTCCCTCCACACTCCTACTATGAAGAGGCAAGGGACTCTCATGTGCTGCGTGCCTTTGTTGTCTAGGTGGTTTATTTCGCACCTTCCTCAATCAGTCTTGAAGAACGAGCAGAATTTGAAATGGTCTCAAAGGATAATGTCGCTCTCCCATTCAGACATCTGTTGGTGTCCTCAGTTCAAGGAAAATGTTATCATCATTGACCGTTGTGGCAAGTTCCCTAACATACCACTCCTAGGAATAAGAGGAGGTATCACTTGTAACCCGGCCTTAGCCCTACATCAGTTTGGTTATGCTCGAAGAGATGGTCCACATGAAATAATCATCCAAGGCATTGTGGTTGACTATGACAACGATTCCCAAGGCCTCCGTCAAAGATTTGTACGAGCTTGGGGCATGGTGAAGAGAAGTACTTTAGGACAGAAAAACTCTATTCCTATGGAACCTTATCTTCGATGGGTACACGCAAGAGCTCGTGAACTTGTCATGCCATATCTTGCAGTTGGACCATTGATTGTTGAACCAGGAGTTGAAGGGGGTACTCCTCAGATCATTCCTTATCCAGATATGCCTACCAATATTGAAGAATTAAAGAGATCCTGGATCCAGTTGAGAGAGGAAAGGGATACTTTTGAAGCCCAGTTCCGTGCAGAAAGGAAGAAGGTGTTAGAACTTACCAGCCAGCTTAGTGAGGAACGAAGACTCAATGCATATCTTCGCCCAAAAAGAATCCGTCCCTGGGAGACTTGAGCTTTCATTGTAGTTTATTTTATTTTCTTGTAATAAACATTAATTAAAGAAATTATTAATAAAAGTTCCTTTCTCGATGGTTTACGCAAAGTTAAATTCCAAAAGTCCTTGAAAACATTTCATACATTGCATAGCATAACATAACATTGCATAACAGGTATTCTAAAAGATCAATGTTCTCACGGTCTTCCTTCTAAACAGAACAGATGGCTCTCGAACAAACTGTCAAGGATCTCCAGGCTCAGAATGCTCAATTCCAGGAGTTGATCTTGAGCTTATCCAAAGGGCAGGAGGAACTGAAGGCTCTTTTGCTCGAAAAGAAGAAAGACAAGAAAGCTGTGAGTTACATTAACCCGGGAAGAAGGCTTAAAGGACAGGCCGCAAGAGTCAAGTTTAGAATTCCGAATGGTCCAGAAGAGGAGACAGAGAATGATTCAGAGGAGGAGAATGTTGATCTCTCCAACCCTGAGGACGACGATGAAGATTATGAAAATGAACAGTACTCTCCAAGAGATGATAAGTATAAGTTGCTAGAAGAACGCATGCTAGCTATGGAAGGTCAGAAGGCGCCCGGTCTGGATTTTGAAAGCTTGGGTCTGGTCTCTGATGTGGTCATTCCGCGCAAATTCAAGGTCCCCACTTTCACTAAGTACGATGGTGCGTCGTGTCCTCAGATGCATCTGAGAGCTTACGTGAGAAAGATTCAGCCGTATACCACTGATAGGAAGCTATGGATCCATTTCTTCCAAGAGAGTCTGTCTGGCACACAGTTAGAATGGTACTATCAGCTCGAGAGCTCTAACATCCGCACCTGGACTGATTTAGCAACAGCTTTCTACAAGCAGTACCAGTACAATTCTGAACTAGCGCCTACTCGGCTACAGTTGCAGAATATGACTATGGGATCTAAAGAAGGCTTCAAAGAATATGCTCAAAAATGGAGAGATTTGGCTGGCAGAGTCAAACCCCCTATGACTGATCGAGAATTAGTGGACATGTTCATGAGTACACTGACCGGCCCATTCTACAGCCATCTATTGCGAAGTTCCTCATCAGGTTTCACTGAACTTATATTAACAGGTGAACATGTTGAAAGCGGCATTCGAAGTGGAAAGATACAGGCGACTACCTCTGATCCTCCGGAGACTCCTAATGACATCACTGCTCCTCTGCCTAATCGTGACAAGACTGTCAATGCTGTAGAAGATGCTGACAGGGATTGCGACCTGGATAGCTGGATTTTCCAACAATTGGTGAAGGACTCAATAATTGGAAGGCTGAAGACACTATCCCGATTTCCTTTAGTCAGGAGTAATTGTCATTGTCTATTTTAGTGTTGCAAATTTTTAATTTTTTACAATTGAACTTCTTAAAGCGTTGTGTCTATGCCCGGGGCACAATAGCTAATTTGTTAAGGGTTTTGTCATTTTCATAAGCATATTCATATTCAATAAATCAATGGACCTTTTTGCATTCAAATATTGCGCTCTTTATCTTTCCTGTCATCTTCCAAACAAGCTATGTTTCTTACACACACTCACGTAACAAATTGCAGATCCATACCCACCCTGGATCCTGTTAATAATAGTTCTACTACTGTTCATTATGACTTTGAAAATCCGATCTACCAAGCCGAGGACGGAAGTGAGGAAGATTGTGAAGTACCTGGAGAACTTGCCAGACTGTTACTGCAAGAAGAAAGGACTATACAGCCGCACGAGGAGTCAGTTGAAACTGTAAATCTGGGTACCAAAGTAGACAAGAAAGAAGTCAAAATAGGAGCAGGCTTGGAAAACAGTGTCAAAAGAAGGTTGATTCAGATGTTACATGACTATGTAGAGATTTTTGCTTGGTCTTATGAAGACATGCCAGGACTGGATACTGATATAGTAGTGCATCGGCTGCCAATGAAGGAAGATTGTCGTCCTGTTAAGCAGAAGGTTCGTCGCATGCGTCCTGAAATGTCTGAGAAAATCAAAGCCGAGGTTATGAAACAATTCGATGCAGGTTTTCTGGCCGTTACTTCTTATCCTCAATGGGTTGCTAATGTGGTACCAGTGCCAAAGAAGGATGGTAAGGTGCGAATGTGCGTAGATTACAGAGACCTGAATAAAGCAAGTCCCAAAGACGACTTTCCACTTCCGCACATTGATGTTCTGGTAGATAACACCGCTCAACACAAGGTATTCTCATTCATGGATGGATTCTCGGGTTATAACCAGATTAAGATGGCGCCTGAGGACATGGAGAAAACTACGTTTGTGACGCAATGGGGCACTTTCTGCTATAAAGTAATGCCATTCGGTTTAAAGAATGCAGGGGCAACATACCAGCGTGCTATGGTGGTTTTGTTCCATGATATGATCCATCATGAAATAGAAGTCTATGTGGATGACATGATAGCCAGATCTCATACTGAAGAAGAACATCTCGATCATTTATATAAACTGTTCGAGAGGTTGAAGAAATACAAGTTGAGATTGAACCCGAACAAATGCACCTTTGGAGTAAGATCCGGTAAGCTCTTGGGCTTTATCGTCATTGATAGAGGAATTGAGGTTGACCCGGCTAAGGTGAGAGCGATTCAGGAAATGCCAGTTCCCCGTACAGATAAAGAAGTCAGAGGTTTCTTGGGACGCTTGAATTACATTGCCCGATTTATCTCCCATTTGACTGCTACCTACAAACCCATCTTCAAACTACTGAGGAAAAATCAAGAGATGATATGGAATGATGAATGTCAAGAAGCTTTCGACAAAATCAAGAAGTATCTCCAGGAACCTCCAATTCTGATGCCACCAGTTGAAGGAAGACCTCTAATCATGTATTTGACCGTGTTAGAAAATTCAATGGGGTGCGTGTTGGGGCAACATGATGAGTCTGGTCGAAAAGAGCATGCCATATACTACCTTAGCAAAAAGTTTACCGACTGTGAAACAAGATACTCATTGCTCGAGAAAACTTGTTGTGCTTTGGCTTGGGCTGCTCGCCGACTGAGACAGTATATGTTGAATCATACCACTTTATTGATTTCTAAGATGGATCCTATCAAACATGTATTTGAGAAACCCGCCCTCTCCGGAAGAATAGCAAGATGGCAGATGATTTTAACAGAGTATGACATCCGGTATACCACCCAGAAAGCAATCAAAGGAAGCGTGCTAGCTGATCATTTGGCTCATCAAGCGGTGGATGATTACCAATCTATAAATTTTGAATTTCCGGATGAGGATGTCATGCTTGTTACTGATCATGAAGAACATGGACCAGATGAAGGACCCAAACTGGGATCCCGATGGACTATGGTTTTCGATGGATCTTCTAATGCATTGGGCAACGGTGTTGGTGTTGTAATAATCTCTCCCAGGGGTTGCCATACGCCTTTCACTGCTAGACTATGTTTTGATTGCACCAACAATATGGCTGAGTATGAAGCATGTATTTTGGGACTTAAGGCTGCTATAGACCTGAGAATCAAGTTTTTGAGGGTGTACGGAGACTCAGCCTTAGTAATCAGTCAGGTCAAAGGAGAATGGGACACTAAACATCCGAACCTCATCCCTTATCGAGAGCGGGTGTTGGCATTAATCCCATACTTCAAAGAGATTACATTCGAACATATCCCACGAGAAGAGAATCAGTTGGCAGACGCATTGGCTACCATGTCATCTATGTTCAGAGTCAGATGGGACAATGAAGCTCCCACGATCACCATTGAACGATTAGATGAACCAGCATACTGTTATGGACTTAACGCTGATGGAGTAGAAGAGAAACCTTGGTTCCACGAAGTAAAAAGATATTTGGAAAATCAGGAATACCCTGAAGGGGCATCCATCAATGACAGAAAATTCCTGAGGAGGTTCTCCGCTAAATTCTTTTTGAGTAATGGAGTGTTATACAAACGTAATCATGATTCGACTCTGCTTCGCTGCGTGGATAAAAGGGAAGCGGAAAAGATTATGGAAGACATGCATGACGGTATTTTTGGGACTCATTCTAGTGGACATACGATGGCCAAGAAGATTCTGAGATCAGAGTATTATTGGTCTACCATGGAAGCTGATTGCCACCATCACTCCAGAACCTGTCACAAGTGCCAGATCTATGCGGATAAAGTACATGTGCCTCCTGCTCCATTGAACGTGTTGACAGGCCCGTGGCCCTTTGCAATGTGGGGCATTGATATGATTGGAGAGATCAAACCTACTGCTTCCAATGGACATCGTTTCATCCTTGTTGCTATTGATTACTTTACAAAGTGGGTAGAGGCCGCCTCATTTGCTTCTGTCACCAAGAGTGTGGTGGCACGATTCATCAAGAATAGTCTCATTTGTCGGTATGGCATCCCTGAAAGAATTATCACTGACAATGGTACTAATTTGAACAACAAGATGATTACTGAACTCTGCACGCAGTTCAACATAAAACACCATAACTCTTCTCCGTACCGGCCAAAGATGAATAGCACCGTGGAAGCTGCTAATAAGAATATTAAGAAGATCATACAAAAGATGACAGTAACGTACAAAGACTGGCATGAGATGTTACCGTTTGCTCTCCATGGTTATCGCACTTCAGTGCGCACTTCGACAGGGGCAACTCCTTTCTCTTTAGTCTACGGAATGGAAGCCGTTTTACCAGTGGAGGTTCAGATTCCCTCTCTAAGAATCATGAAAGAGGCGGGCTTAGATGAAGATGAATGGATTCAGACTCGACTCGATCAGATAAATTTGATCGATGAGAAGAGACTTGCGGCTGTTTGTCATGGACAGATATATCAGAAGCGCATGACCCAGGCATTTAACAAAAGAGTCAAGAGACAGGTGTATCAAATTGGCGACTTGGTAATAAAGCGTATCATTCTAGCACAAGGTGACCCCAGAGGCAAATGGACTCCCACATACGAAGGGCCATTTGTACTTAAGAAGGTATTCTCTGGGGGAGCCATGATGCTTGTTACAATGGATGGCGAAGATTTCCCGTATCCTGTGAACGTGGACATATTTAAAAAATACTACGCATAAAAGAGACCCGCTAGGGCGACGTACCTAGGCAAAAGAAAGGGCATCCCGGCGAACCAAAAGGGTTCGGGCAAAAATCAGGGATAAACATAAAAAAATGTACACCCGGCAAGTCAAAAAACCTGAAAAGGCGGCTTGGGCAAAAAAGGGTATCCTGGTGGACTGAAAACCTGAAAAGGCGGTCCAGGCAAAAATTAAGGATTTGAGCGTATGACTATGTCCCATTCTCAGCCAGCTTCACCCAAGTCCAAAGGACTGAACAAGCCAATCACTTCTATCCGACAGCAGGAGATGAGAGGCTTGAAGATATAATGACAGTAGTGGAACTGAAATCGATAGGACTTTTTCTGCATAGCTTTCTCTTTGTTTTCTTGACAATTTCCTCTTACTAGGATTTTTGTCTCCTTATACACAAATTGCCTGTTTATAGGCCCCCTTTCAAAATCAATATAATTTTATTTCCAAAAAGATGATTTTGTTTTACTTTTTCTGTTTTGTTTGCGTAAACGTCCATTGATTTAATTTGAATTAATATATGCATTTGAATATGATTGAGGTTTACCAAAAATGCGTGCATAAAATAGAAATAGCGATTACTACAAGACTTCAGGATCGAGGAGAAGGTCTAACCATGCTTTCCAAGGAATCCGTTGCTAGTTCTATTCCCCAGCAAAACCAGTTATTCCCCAGAAGAAATTGGCATTACTAGACAAATTGGTCATCTCTTCCATCCCCAGCCAGGCTCTGTTGAATATCTCTACCGTCAGACAGAAATCAAGTATCCCCGGCTAAGAAAGGGTCATCAATACCAGTATCTCCAACCAGAAGATTGAGATTTATTTCCCCAGTAGAGTCCCCTGGAAGAACTTTTCAGATGCATGATTCATTCATTACATCATTTCACAGCATACGCATGCATACAATGTCCGCATTTGTTTTCGAAAGCATAAAACATCTCATGCATCATGACATGGCATGAAGCTAACTTATTTTTCAGGTTAATTATCCTCCCGATGCGGTCAAAATAAAGATCCATCCAGACGAACATCTTTATCGATTACATCTACATCTTTCAGATATTCATTCTGACAAGCACTCTGATATCCTCCTAATGATGGCATCTTTAAGCCCATCCCAGACATTTATTGCAAATACGATCAGAAACAGCCTAACGTACGGTTCATTTTGATTCAGCCCAACATATGATTCCTTCAACTACTCCAATACGGTCTAGCGTACGACCCATTCGGATCTTCATTCCTCAGATACTACCTAGCGCATGGTACATCCCAAGGTGTAGTCTAGCGTACGACTACTTTTCGTCAGATACAGCCTAACGGACGGCTCATCCTGCAACTCAGATACGATCTAACGTACGATCTATTCTGACCTTTAGTTCTCAGATACAGCCTAATGGACGGCTCCTTCTGCTACTCAGATACGGTCTAGCGTACGATCCATTCTGATCTTTCATCCTCAGGGAAGTCACCCACCCAAGGGACAACTCACTCTGCTATTCAGATACGATCTAGCGTATGATCCATTCTGATCCCTTATCCCCAGCAAGGTATGACTCATTCGGATCCTTATCTCATCCTGATTCGGCACAACATATGACCCCTCCAACAAGTCCGATACGGTCTAGCGTACGACCCATTTGGATGTTCTTTCCTCAGATACTACCTAGCGTACAGTACATTCCGAGGTGTAGTCTAGCATACGACTACTTTTCGTCAGATCCAGCCTAACGGACGGCTCATTCTGCAACTCAGATACGATCTAGCGTATGATCCATTCTGATCTGGTATCCCCCGCGGCGTATGACACACTCTGACTCCCCAGTAAAGTCGACAGCCTAACGGATGACTCATTATACGGTCTAGCGCATGACCTAGTACGACACCCACGTTTTCAGATATCGTCTAACGTACGACGCACTCTGAAGCTCTCATCATCAAACTTCCTGCCCATCTCCATCAAGACTAACTGTTGATTAACAAGTGCAAATTTTTGGGACATTCTAGTGTTCAATAATCTTCCACCTCCAGACCACAAATGGTGTACCTACCATTCTGACTCTCTCGGTTCAAGAATATTGAACAGGGGCAGCTGTCATACCCCAAAATTTGCCCGTCAATCTTACAAGGCATTTCTTAGGCACTCCAACTTAATTTTCAAGGCATTGACCTTAAAGAACAAGGGCCCAGCACACAGATGACGAAATCCAAAAGATGGCCTAAACTGGTTTGCTCGCTAGGCGAGCAATTCCTTCGCCTAGCGAACCCTTCGCTATGCCACTCGCCTAGCGAAGCTTGCGAATAACAGAAAATTCTGGGCTTCACTCTGAGCCCATTAGGTCATAAAAAAGGCATTATAAATACCACAACTTCAGTCAGAAAAGGGGGAACGAAAACAGAACGAAAGCGGAGGAGAAAGGCAAACACTCACAGACGGTAAACCCTGGAGGCTAACCCTGAGAATTTGGAGCAACCCTAAAGGAAACCCTGAAGGAAACTCGGCTGCACCAAGGTCACCTCCGCCCAATTCAATCCAATTTGCCAATTCAAGGTTGCACTTCAATTGCAAACAGGTTTGCACTGCTATTACCGACTTATGTTCTTAACTCGCATGTGGCATTATGATTGATTTTATAAAAATATCTTAAGTTTTGCATGTGAATTTAAGTATGTATGAATATCTGAATGTTTAACCACATGATCTCTGTAATGGATGCCATAAAGTGTGAAGCTTGCTGACATTATACTGTTATCAAAACCAGAATCCGCAGCCGCTCGCTAACACATCGCTAAGCGAGCACGGAGCGAGTATTCGCTAAGCCTTCGTTAGGCGAGGCAGGAGCGAACGTGATAGTAGCTGACTTTTCTGTTCTGATTTTTGCTCATCTGACATGTTTTATCATAGCCATGCATTGTTTACCTGACCCTATTACTGTTGTGATTTCTTTTGTGGTGTAATTCTTGATTGCACCCTGATTTGGTATTCTGACCTGTTTGCTGAGTTTTGTAAAGGTTCACATATCCCCGGAAAAGATAGCTTGATAGGTATTCCACTTTATTTGTGGGATACCCTTGTGGAGATTCATCCTAAATTACTTAATTGATTTTAATGTATTAATTTTAATGTGGAGATCCACCCTAAATTACTTAACTGATTTTAATGTATTGATTTTAATGGAGAGATTCATCCTAATTACCTAATTGATTATAAAATATGGCCTTTGAATATGTGATCTTGGACCTCTCTTTGTTGCCCTCCGGTATTACGGTATTATGGTCATGTCCCGCGAATGTGGGGATATACTTAGCAAAGACCCTTCGATTAAATCATCATAAAATAAATCATAGTCCCTCGGATGTTGCCTTCGAATATATGATTTTGTCCCTCGATGACCCTTCGGTGTAGCCTACGGTTAAATGATGATCGTCCCTTCGAATGCTAAGGTATCCCTACAGATGTTGCCTTCAATGACCAATTATGACCCTACGATGACCCTTTTACATCCAAAGGATAAAACTACTTACTTCTCAATAGTAAGGACAGTTTTACCCTCATAAGGATAGGAAATGCCCATAAAGACCTTGGGTAGGTATAACTCTTAAATGCTGAATCACTACTTAAGACATTTTCCATACCTCACACTTTGCAAAATACTAGAAAATCACCACTTGGTATACATTCATACTAGAATCATTACCAAGTTATATTTTTCTAAATAGCTTTCAAAGTTAAACGAGATAAATACTTTGTATACATTCATACGAGAATCATTACAAAGTTAAACTCTCTTTTCAAAACATTTTTAAGCAATTCACGAACACTTTTTTCAGACAAACATAAGTGATCCAGCAATTAAGAGCCCATGGATAACCTTGGATACAAAGGGTGCTAACACATTCCCTCTGTATAATATACCTCCCGAACCCAAAATCTAATCAAGGTTTTTTCCTGTTCTTTTCCACCTTTCCTTATTGGATAAAAGAAAAGTCGGTGGCGACTCTTGCTATCCGCGACATTGCGATTAAAAGCAAAACACCCCAAAGTCAGTTCACTGTATGACAGTATCCTTACAAATGTTGCCTTCAATGACCAATCGATGACCCTACGATGACCCTTTTACATCCAAAGGAGAAAACTACTTACTTCTCAATAGTAAGGGCAATTTTACCCTCATAAGGATAGGAAATGCCCATAAAGACCTTGGGTAGGTATAACTGTTAATTGCTGGCTCACAACCTAAAACATTTTTCACACATCACACTTTGCAAAACATCTACTAGAAAATCACCACTTGGTATACATTCACACTAGAATCATTGCCAAGTTATATTTTTCTAAATAGCTTTCAAAATTAAACGAGATAAACACTTTGTATACATTCGTACGAGAATCATTACAAAGTTAAACTCTCTTTTCAAAACATTTTCTAAGCAGTTCACCAACACTTTTTCAGACAAGGAAAATATAAGTGATCCAGCAATTAAGAGCCCATGGATAACCATGGATACAAAGGGTGCTAACACCTTCCCTTTGTATAATGTACCTCCCGAACCCAAAATCTAATCAAGGTCTTTCCTGTTCTTTTCCACCTTTCCTTATGGGATAAAAGAAAAGTCGGTGGCGACTCTTGCTATCCGCGACATTACGATTAAAAAGCAAAAACACAAAAGTCCAGTTCACCGTATGACACTCTTGTGGCTAGGCTTGAGTCCATCAGATTGCTGTTAGGTGTAGCATGCATTCTGAAGTTTAAACTGTTCCAAATGGATGTGAAGAGTGCATTCTTGAATGGCTACTTGAATGAAGAAGTCTATGTGGAACAACCTAAAGGGTTCTGTGATCCTAACCAACCTAAGCATGTATACAAGTTGAGGAAAGCCTTGTATGGGTTGAAGCAAGCACCTAGAGCATGGTATGAAAGGTTGACCGAATTTCTGACCTCAAATGGATACAGAAAAGGTGGAATAGATAAAACCCTGTTTGTGAAGGATGAAGACGGCAAAATCATGATTGCTCAAATCTATGTGGATGATATAGTCTTTGGTGGTATGTCAGAACAAATGGTAACACATTTTGTTCAACAAATGCAATCTGAGTTTGAAATGAGTCTGGTTGGGGAACTAACCTACTTTCTTGGAATGCAAGTCAACCAAATGGAGGACTCTATGTTTCTCTCCCAAAGCAAGTATGCCAAAAACATAGTTAAGAAGTTTGGTATGGATAATGCTAGGCACAAGAGGACTCCTGCTCCTACTCATCTGAAATTAACCAAAGATGATGGAGGGCCTAGTGTTAATCAATGCTTGTATAGAAGCATGATAGGCAGTCTACTATACCTAACTGCAAGTAGACCTGACATTTCTTATGCAGTTGGAGTGTGTGCTAGATACCAAGCAGAGCCTAAGGTGAGCCACTTGAATCAAGTCAAAAGGATTCTCAAGTACATCAATGGGACTTGTGACTATGGGATGCTGTACTCACATGGGTCTGAGCCTGTCCTATCTGGGTACTGTGATGCTGACTGGGCTGGGAGTGCTGATGACAGAAAAAGCACATCAGGAGGATGTTTCTTCTTGGGAGACAATCTCATATCTTGGTTCAGCAAGAAGCAGAATTGTGTATCTCTGTCCACTGCAGAGGCTGAATACATAGCTGCTGGAAGCAGTTGTTCCCAACAGGTTTGGATGAAACAGATGCTCACTGAGTACAATGTCACTCAAAATGTCATGACATTATTCTGTGATAATCTCAGTGCCATCAATATTTCCAAGAATCCCATCCAACACAGCAGGACCAAACATATTGACATTAGACATCACTTCATCAGAGATCTGGTGGAAGACAAGGTGATTACTTTGGAACATGTAGCCACTGATCTTCAACTGGCTGACATATTTACAAAGGCTCTGGATGCTACTCAGTTTGAAAACTTAAGGGGCAAACTGGGAATATGTCTCTCTGAGACCTTATAGCAACCACTGATGTTTGGGATGTATTGTTTAATATCTCTGCCTATTAAACAATTGGAACTATGCTCTGATTGGTCAACAGATCATAGCTATGCCACTTGCAACAAGTGTGGCAACAAGAGGGTAAGGAGACACCCTAACGTGAGAAGGCCTATGCACCTGCAGGAATTCAAGGACGCTGTTCATGCAGGAGTGGTTCTGGATGTCAGAAACAAAGTCATGGCATCTGATATGGCTGTACCTACAGTAAAGCAAAAGTGGGTGATTACTTGATCAAAGCTGTGAAGCAAGATCAAGTGGGTGCTAACTTGGTTGAAACTGTGAAGTAAAACCAAGTCTGTAATTCTGTCATTTTTTTCTGTTGGCTTTGGCAACATTTTTGACAAAAAGGGGGAGTAACAGGTGATACCCCAGACAACAGATTGGTCTGTTACAACAGACTCTCATGACAGATTCGAAGATTCCTTCCCCTGCAGCTGATGTGTGTTGAAGTTTTTATTTAACTTCTGTACCTCTGGATGTGTGCTGCAATTAGAAGTTTTTATTTAACTTCTGTATGTGTGCTGTTATGTGAAGTTTTACTTAACTTCCATGTGTGTGAGTGTGCTGCCACTCTGAGTGTATTAGCTAAGTCTATCTCCTGCTAGATGTGTGATTCCGCTGCTATGAACTCTGTTATGGGGATCAAAGTGTTTTAGCCAAAAATTTGCCAAAGGGGGAGTTTGTAGGTGTTTAATTGGCTGCATTATATGGTAAAACACTAGCTGGATTCTAATGTCTTGACTGATGTCATGACATGGTGTGTATGTGTGACTGCATTGTAGGTTAGAATACCTAACTGTACTCTGATGTCTTAACTGATGTCATGACACACTTGAGTAGTTACTGCAGGATTAACTAATACAGGATTTATTGAATGTCAAACTGGATGTTGTGACATTCATCCCTGTCAGCAGATACTAAGGAATAGAACAACTGGTGTTCTGTTAGAACTTAGTATTTATTTCCAGTCTGGTTATCAAGGAAATACCAGACCTGGCATAAGGCCTACTGAATGAATGTCAAACTGGATGCTATGACATTCATCATTGACAGCATATACTGAACAATAGACAGAGTGGTGTTCAGCTATACTTCAGCATGTTTCTTAGTCTGTTCTTCAAGAGGATAACAGAACTGACTTAAGGCCAAATGTATAAATGTCAAATTGGATACTTTGACATTTTTTAATGTAAGTTGTTACTGTAGTATGGTCATTTTGGGCATATACAGGTCATCAAAATTGTACAGTCTATTTTCTGGAAAAACAGACTTAGCATATGATCCTTGATGTCAAGCTGAATGTCGTGACATTCATTCCTGACAGCATATGCTATATTGTAGGTTGTTCAGTTTTCTGTTTCAGCTTTTTCTCAGGCTATTCTTCAGGGATTCAACAACTTAGAGAAAATCCAGGAAATCAACAACCAAGCTACATTTAATGAACCTAACAAATAGCCTATTTGTTAGTAACCTAGATGTGGAATTTAGGGGAACTCGCGTGACCTTAAATTCAGGAGAATACAAGTGCAAAGGCCCAGGTACTGCAATATAAAAGGAAGTCGTTCCTTCATTCAGAACCGGGGATTTTGAGGCGTGAAGATTTAGTGTGTCCATCATACTTCACTGCTATATTTTTGTGAGTCTTGTATTAGACATATCTTGTAAGCCAAGCCATTATCAAGTAGATGATTGCTTTGGTATAGGGTATTCATTGAGTTGTAAGTGTTGTGTCACTCAAAGCTTTTAAGCGTGAGTGCTGTGTATCTTGATTAAAGCTGTTAAGCACAATCAAGAGTTGTTTGAAGTGTGACTTCAAAATTGTCTTTAATATTGATTAAAGGTAGTAATCACTGAGGTGATTGAGGGGGGGTGAGTAAGAACTCTGATCTTAGTGTAAGATTGAAATTGCATTGGGTAGGGATTAAGTGAAGAGTTGTAAACGGGTGAGTTTAGCTTTGAATTAATACTACTGATAGTGGATTTCCTCCCTGGCTTGGTAGCCCCCAGATGTAGGTCATGTTGGACTAAACTGGGTAAACAATTACTAGTGTTATTTACTGCACTTACTTTTAAGTTCTGCATAATTCTTGTATGTGCAGAATTGGATGTCATAACAACCCGTGTGACATCTAAAGTCTGATAACTAGAATTTCACCATGCTAATGCATATGATGAGATAACATGAGGGATATTAGGGTCAAATTTGGGGTCTTACAGCTGCCCCTATTTAAGGACGTTCTATCTAAGGAGATGAAGGTTAAAATCTTCGCATCGACTCAGTAGGATGGGCTTAAATAACAGCATATAAAAACAAATTTTGGTCCCTAAGGGACCTCATGATGCATATGATATGAAATGTTGAAATAATATTTGTGGGGAAATGTTGCCACAAAGAAAAAGAATCTAGAGAGACCAAAAGTCCATAGGAGTTTAATGCATTCCATAAGGAAAACTCACTGGGGAGACAAAGACTCTGGGGAAAAAGGGTTGTGCGTAGGCCAGGCTACGACTTAAAACAATTGGGGGACTCGAGGGATTCCATGAAAATAAATCAATGGAGCGACTCAGCTGGGGAACAAGAGGAACATTTGCGGGTAGATCAGAACAAAGTTGAAATACTCGAACCAAACAGGTAACAACGATTTCATTAAGGAAATGTGCACTCAAACTCAAATGGGGAAGAAAAGATCTTCAACACAGGAGGAGCAGAAATATATTATCCATTACCGGTTACTGGGTAAGGGAATAACAAGGTCTGGCAAGGAGGACATTCGTTACCGATTAGGGTAAACATATCAAGGATGACTGCTGAAGGCAACCAGGGGGTGTATTCATTACCGGTTACTGGGTAAGAATAAACTGCTGGGAAAAGCCAAAATAGGATTTACAATTACCAGTTGCTGGGCAGAAGACCAAAAGGAGAGAATATTCGTCACTGGTTAAAGTGAACATATCAAGGATAGACTCAAAGGAAAGAAAACCCGTCATCGGTTAGGATGAACATATCAAGGATAAACTTGCCTGGGGATTCTAGGGAGGATATCCGTCACTAGTTAGGATGCACATATCAAGGATAAACTTCCTGAAAAAGTGGGGATTGCATCTATCGAATGCTGGATAGAACACCGAAAAGAGAATATCCATCATTTGTTAGGTTGAACATATCAAGGATAGACTCAGAGGAAAGAAATATGAATTACATCTATCAGTTACTAGATATAATACCAAAAAGAGAATATCTGTCACCGATTAGGATGAACATATCAAGGATAGACTCTGCAAAGGGGAAAATGCAGGATTTACAACTACCGGTTACTGGGCAGAAGACCGCAAAGAGAAGGAAATATGTCATCGGTTAAGATGAACATATCAAGGATTAACTCTCCGGGGAACAAAATATAGATTACAACTACCGATTACTGGGTAGAATACCAAAAAGAGAGAATATCCGTCACCGGTTAGGATGAACATATCAAGGATAGACTCAAACAAAGGAAGAAAATATCCGCCATCGGTTAGGATAAACATATCAAGGATATACTTCCTGGGAGACGTGGAAACAAATCCGCTGGGGAAACAAGGTTACCTTTGTCGGGTATTGGGCAAAAGTGACAAACATGAGAAGAATATTACCAGTTACTTGGTAATAGGCTCTCAGGGGACCAAAAGCATCTATCTAGGTAAGATCTAGAAAGAAAAGTTCAATCAAAGGACTCAACCCAATGAGGATGTAACTCAAGGGGAGTGGTTCCATCCAAATAATCAATTGGGGAGGAAACTGAAATAATGATCATCAACGAAGAAATAACACAATGGAGAAAGAGAAAGGTTAAAGTCTTTCTGCTTAATGGGTTGACACTCTACAGTTGAAGGAGGACAAACAAACCAAATCTGCATGGGGAAAAGTATACCACCATAGTAGAGGATCAAAGTGAACGGTGAATCACAAAGTGCAACAATGTAATAATGAAATTATATGAGTGTATATGTATATGTATATGTATATGTATATATGATGATTATGCTGACAAGACGATCGCAAAGGATATAAACGTCACTGGTTTTAATCATCGATACAACCCCTAGACAGGGAAACAACTGCTGGAGAGAAACAAACATCTAGAAGGCTTAATCCTGGCTGGGTAAAGCACAAGGAGAGGATCTGCTGAGGAAATTGCTACAAATTCTGAGGGGAATTTTAGGTCAACACCATGTCAAATGGGATACAACCCTGTATGGGACTAACACAATAGCTGCTCAAAATCAGGAGTAACTCTGACGACTTGTAGAGAAGCAAAATTCTGCTGAAGATGTGCAAACTGCCGAAATAACATGCCTATAACTCAAGGGAGGCCAACAAACTCGGCTAGGGAAACCATCAGAACTCGGTTACTAAAATGATGCCGATGAAATAGGGATCACGCCCACTGCTTGGGGAGAACCAATATTGCTCTGCATTTAGGGCTTACCGCTTTTCAAACCGCTGGTATTCCTTTAAATGATATTGATTGCTTAAAATAACTGCTTTTATATATTTAGGAAAACATGATTTTGATTTTAAAAATTTATTTTCAAAAATTATCATAATAAAATTTAAATCTATTTGGCTGAATTAAACAAGAGTAGAAAGAATTGGATAAAAAACTCAACTTTATTTAATGGGATGGTAGTCTGTAAATGACAAGACTCCATAGATCTTTACAAAAGTTGAAAAATGGTAATTTACACGGAAAAGGGCTACATTGAATAAAATGATCACTAATCCTTCTATCCAACTTTTGTTGTCCACTGTGCTCTTAGTGTCGACTGGAGATGATGAATCAGAATTGACCAATTTGCTCAAGAAATTCTTCAAAACTGAAGATCAGTAGCCTGCAGTTACTTGCCATAATCCCTAACTTTTGCATAAATTGCCCCAAGGTGGGGTACTCAATTTATCGGGATAATTGTTTTAGTTTTTATGTCTCTAACTTTTGCCTGGATCGCCCTTTCGGGTTTTAATCCACCGAGATGCTCATTTTTGCATAAGCCGCCCTTTTAGGTTTTCAACTTAGCGAGCTGTTCTTTTCTTCTTTTTTTAGGCGAAGTATTTCTTGACTTCATCTGCGTTCATAGGACGAGTGAACTCTTCACCATCCATAGTTGTAAGAATCAAAGCACCGCCTGAAAATGCTCTCTTAACAACATATGTGCCTTCATAATTAGGAGTCCATTTGGCCATAGAATCTGGTTTGAAAGATAGGATTTTTTTGAGCACGGGGTTACCTTCTCTGAACACGTGAGGTCTGACCCTCTTATCAAATGCTTTCTTCATCCTCTGCTGATACAACTGACCATGGCACATGGCAGTCAATCTCTTTTCTTCAATTAAATTCAACCGGTCATACCTGGTCTGACACCATTCAGCCTCAGTTAACTTGGTTTCCATCAAGATACGCAATGATGGGATCTCAACCTCTACTGGGAGCACAACTTCCATGCCATACACAAGTGAGAAAGGGGTTTCCCCTGTTGAAGTACGGATGGATGTACGATACCCATGCAAAGCAAATGGGAGCATCTCATGCCAATCCTTATACGTCACAACCATCTTCTGGATAATCTTCTTGATGTTCTTGTTTGCAGCTTCAACAACCCCATTCATCTTAGGTCTGTAGGGAGAAGAATTATGATGTGCAATCTTGAAGTCTTTGCAAAGAGCTTCCACCATATTATTGTTCAAGTTAGATCCATTATCAGTAATGATCTTACTTGGAACACCATACCGGCATATAATCTGATTCTTGATAAACCTTACAATAACTTGCTTGGTTACATTCGCATACGATGCCATTTCAAATCACTTTCTGAAGTAGTCAATTGCCACCAAAATGGAACGATGTCCATTCGAAGCTTTAGGCTCAATCATACTAATCATATCAATTCCCCACATGGAGAAGGGCCATGGGGAGGAAATGACGTTCAACATTGTCGGAGGAACGTGAATCTTATCTGCATAAATTTGACACTTGTGGCATTTCTTCACAAACTTGCAACAATCAGATTCCATTATCAGCCAATAGTAACCTGCTTGCAACATCTTCTTTGCCATAACATGTCCATTGGAATGAGTACCAAAGGAACCTTCATGGACTTCAGTCATCAACAGGTCTGCTTCGTGTCTATCCATGCATCTGAGCAGAACCATATCGAAGTTTCTCTTGTACAATACATCACCATTTAAGTAGAAATTGTCAGGTAATCTTCTCAAAGTCTTCTTATCTTTCAAAGATGCCCCAGGCGGGTAAATCTGACTTTAGAAGAAACATTTGATATCAAAATACCACGACTTTTCATCTTTGGCTTCTTCAACAACAAACACATGAGCAGGCCTATCAAGACGCATCATAGTCAAATTAGGAACTTCATTCCAATACTTCACCACAATCATTGAAGCCAACGTTGCAAGAGCATCTGCCATCCGGTTTTCATGTCGAGGGATATGATGAAACTCAACCTTTGTAAATAAAGTTGAAATCCTCCTCGCATAATCTCTATATGGTATCAAATCGGGTTGATTCATATCCCATTCACCTTTGATTTGATTCACAACTAAAGCTGAATCTCCATAGACGTCCAAATACTTGATTCTGAGATCAATGGCCTCTTCAAGCCCCATAATGCAAGCTTCATACTCAGCCATATTATTTGTACACTTGAAAGTCAACCTAGCTGTAAATGGAAAATGCGTGCTTTGAGGAGTAATGATTACTTCCCTAATGCCATTACCATATTGATTAACAGCTCCATCAAATACCATGCCCCCAACGGGAACCAGGTTTCGGCCCTTCTTCAAGCAATGGTCCATCACAATCTTTCATTTTCAAGTACAAAATCTCTTCATTAGGAAAATCATACTGCACTGACTAATAATCTTCAATTGGTTGGTGGGCCAAATGGTCAGCCAAGACACTACCTTTGATTGCTTTCTGAGATCGGTATTCAACATCATACTCGGATAACAACATCTGCCAACGAGAAATCCTCCCAGTTAGAGCAGGCTTCTCAAAAATATACTTAATTGGATCCATTTTGGATATCAACCAAGTGGTATGATTCAACATATACTGACGTAGACGCTTAGCAGCCCAAGCCAATGCATACCAAGTCTTCTCAAGCATAGAATACCGAGTCTCACAATCGGTGAACTTCTTACTGAGGTAGTAAATAGCATATTCTTTCTTTCTAGTCTCATCTTGCTGACCAAGAACACATCCCATACTCTCATCAATCACAGTTAGATACGTGATCAACGATCTTCTTTCAACAGACGGAGACAAAATCGGAGGCGTAAGTAGATACTCTTTGATACTATCAAAAGCTTTCTGGAAATCTTCGGTCCAATCACAAGACTGATCTTTCTGAAGAAGGTTGAATATAGGCGCACATATGGCAGTCATGTGTGAAATGAATCTTGAGATATAATTCAAGCGGCCGAGAAAACCTCTGACTTGCTTCTCAGTTTTGGGCGCAGGCATCTCTTGTATTGCTTTGACCTTGGCAGGATCAACTTTAATACCCTTCTCGCTGACAATAAAGCCCAACAACTTACCAGAACGAACACCAAAAGTAAACTTATTGGGATTCAAGCGGAGTTTGTATTTCCTTAAACGATGGAATAACTTCAACAAATGCTCAACATGCTCCTCTTTATCAATGGATTTGGAAATCATATCATCAACATAGACTTCAATCTCTTTATGCATCATATCATGAAAAAGAGTAGTCATTGCTTTCTGGTAAGTGTAGCACCTCAAATTTGCACCTATCATTGTACATACATTTTCATATTAGATCATAGCATATCATGGTCCATTGCATAGCATTGCATTGCCTCTTTTGCCTCAAGTGCAAGCCAATCAAGGAATTAGGTCAAACTGATCAGGAGATCAGTCAGTCAAGCAAGCAAGTGCAATTCTCAAGGAGCCAAGGCCCTAGGGTATTTCCAACAAGTTCACATGACTTGAAGGTCCATTTGAAGTTTTCAAGTCAAGGGTTGAAGGCTCAGAGGTCATCAGTTCATACACAGACAGTCAAAAACCCTAGACAGTCAACAGTCAGTCAAAGCAGTGGATGGTGGCCATTCTTGTGGAATTTGGGCACCATGCTCAATAATCAAGAGTTCATACAACTTGGGACATCATTTGAAGTCAAATTCTCAAGGAATTAGGGTTTGGAAGTCATCAGAAGAGGTTCAGTCAGGCAGAAACCCTAAAAGTCAACTGTTGGTCAACTGTCCATTTAATCAGTGATTTGATGAATGGAAATGGTTTGTGAGAGCTCATTCATGGCCAAATAGGCCTCATATATCATGTCAAACACCATCATGGAGGAATTTGAAGCCAGATCAAAATTTCCAAAAATGGAAACTGGACCTGTAACTGAAACTTACCAAAAATGGAAAGTCTTGATCCTCAAAATTACATCATGATACAAGCTTCAAATGAATTTTTGCCCAACATAAAAGTTGAAGATCTTGTTCTCCCATTTCCAAAAAGTCCAAGAACTCTCAATTCCCATGTGTGGTTGGCAAGTTATGATCGAATCGATTTCAGAAATCTTGAACTTCAAAAGGCCATATCTCCCAAACCGTTTGGCCAATTTTGGTGGGGTTTTTTCCTACAAGTCACATTTGATCCCCTCTTTCCAAAAATATAAATTTCATGTGCCAAAACTTCACCAATCAAAATGGCATTTTTTGACCTATCTCATTTAAATGCAAGTTTGACCAATGTTTGACTTTTTGATATAAACATTTTTCTACCATTTGGCCAATTGAAATAGCTCAGAAACGTCATTTAAAACATGTTTGCCAAGTCAAATTATGCAGTACACATGGCCATTCCTTGCTTGCTTGAAAATTGGCAAAGGTACACTTTATCCATACTATCCACCATACCTTGCCTTGTACTCTTAAAACAGAGTTTTTAGAGATCATTTTGCTGTCAATTGGAGCCTCATTTTGCAGCCTAAAACCAACAGAAAAGGCCATGCCAACTTGCTTGGAATTGGGAAGAAAGTACATGTTTTCATTAAATCCATCTCACAAATCCATGAACCATACTTTTACCACAACATAGCAGATTTTTATCCTCATTTTCTGTGAAGGACAAAAGCTAATGGCAGACACACAAACCACATTTTTGACAGCAAGGAAATTGGGTTAACTCACTCATCCTAAAAATTGCATTCACTTTGCTTTTGCATTTTAGAATTTTCTGTCCAAAGCTTCCAAAAGGCACTGAGCCTGGCCCTTGCTATTGCACTATCCATTCATCATTTGGATAACACTGCTAGCAGCCATCCAACAGCAGAAACATGGCTCTCTCATTTGCTCAAAATCACTTTTGGCCATTTTGCTAAAAGCTGTCAAACTACCAAAAAACCTAGCCTTGCACTGTATTTTTTCACCCTCCATTCATCACTTTGGAACCCTGCTAGCACCACCTAACACAGCCAAAAAGCCTTGGTGCTCTCTCTCTCAAAAGATCACATTTTGGCCAAGATCATTTTCTGTCCAAAAATCTCCAAAGGAACAAATGCCTGGCCCTGCTTGACACAATATCCAAACCTCATTTCCTGTCATAAAAAAAAAAACCAGTAGGAGCAGCCACACAAAGTCACTTGGCCTAAACAGAAAACTCACCTTGGCATTCTTGCAAAAGGCTGTCAAAAGAACTTCAAAAAGAAAGAAAACCTTGCCATGTTTGTTGCTTCTAACAGCAGGTTTTATACACCATTTTTTCTGTCAAGAAAACACTAATAGCAGCCTCACTTTGACAGCAAGAGGCATTGGTTCTCTCACTCTCTAAAAAATCCCATTCTTGCACTTTTCAAAGCCTGTTCCAAAAAACTCCAAAGAACTAAACCCTGGCCATTGCTTTTCACCATCTTTTCATCATGTTGAACCACTAATGGCAGCCAACATTTCACAGCAGAAAGCCTTGGTGCTCTCATGCTCAAAAATCACACTCTTGGCCATTTTCCAAAACAGTCAACAAAACTCCAAATAACCAAGCCTGGCTTTTGTTGGTTCATCATCAAGACAACATCATGAGCACATTGCAATCACCTTTTCACACCTGGAAGCACTTGTTCTAGCACTGCATTGACAGCCATTCAGCCATGACAGTCCAAGGTTGAAGCCAAACTAAGCATCCACAAGTCAAAGGACCTTCACCAACCATCATCTGGAGTGTTAAGGGGCAACTGTTTCACTTCAACAACACCAAACAACAACTAAATCTCTACTGTCCATCAAATTTGGTAAAAATTCAATCTCCCTATTTTGTGAAATTAGTGCATGTTTAGTGTAGGTCTTTTGATGCTGATTTCATGGATGGTCTTAGTTTTAAAAATGGTCAAGTAATGGTTGAGTTATGTTGAAATGAACATTGATGATCCAAATTTATTTTGCATATTACTTGATGGATAGCTCGATTTAGTGGAAGTTGCTGTTGGATTCTTGTTTCTTGTTGTCTACTGATCATTTGTGTATACTTAATTGCAATTTCTGGAAAGATTTTGGTGGGGTCGAATTTGGGAGGGATGAAGATCTTGAAACCCTAGTTCCCAATTGCATTGCCCAGTTTTTCCTCCATTCACGCGTGCATGGCATGGTTTGTTTCCAACAGCCAATCAAAACATTCCAAATTACTGGCCAAAACGCAGCGCTTAAGTTAGTGGATAGGTTATTTACAAAAATGCCATTCTTGCTTTATTAATTCATTTAATTTCTTCATTTTATTTCACTTTGATATCCAATCTTCCAAAAATCATTGTGCCTTCAATTTTGATCCAAATTTAATGGGATTTTTTGCATCATCTTCATCATGATCCCTAGTTCTTTATCATTATTTTTCCAGAATTTTTGGATGAGTGATTTTTAAATGGCCTTAGGGTTTGTGACATGTGACCAATTTTTGTACACTTTGCCAAAACATTTGTGAAATGATGAGAATGTATCCAATGGCTCCCAAATTTTTTGTGCTCAAACTAGACACATTCATGGTGATTTTGGTGTAGAGTTTGTGAATTTATCATTTGTGGTTTGTGAGTTATGATTTTTTGAATTAGGGTGTGACAATTTGTGTCACACCATTGATGACCAACTTCATGATTTTCATTACCATGCTTCTTGACCTCCAATTGATCCAAATTTTTGCATGAATGTACTCTTGTATGTCTAGTTTACATGTGAATTTTCTTGGAATTATTTGTGGCATTTCCTAATTGTTTGGGATTTTCTCCCCTGCTTGGTCATATGTTGACTTTTTGTGACACTTGTTCCCATTTCATTTGTGAAATTCTCATACTTTATTGAATGGACATGAAATTTTACATGAGATAACTAGACATCCTCATCTTTGCCATGGTTTTAGTCCCATTCATTTATCATATGCTATCACTGATTTATGAATTTTCTAAGTTGATGCATGTTTGGTTGACTTCTTTGAACATGTTCAAAATTGCTTTGACTTTCTGATTTTCATTGACTGCCTTCCACTTGTCCAAATGAGATGAAATTTGACATGCTTACCATGCTGTGGATTGTGATTTATCATGATTTATTTGATGATTTTTGGAAATGTTTAGGATTGCTTTTGATTCAAGTCTTGCTGTTGACTTCTATGAGCTTCTAAATGCCATGTTTTGATTTCTTTTGTTCATAAAATGATGATGATGATTGATATGAATGTGAACCCAATTGGTTGTGTTTCTTAATGGTTTGAACATGATTTTGGACACTCATCCTTTGCTGTTTTGACTTTTTCATTCTCTTTTGACCCTAGGCTTGTCCTAGTGGTCCTGTTACTCACTTTTGAGCTCATGTTTTCAGGTTAATCAACAAATGACCAATGAGACCAATTCTTTTGATTGAGCTTGCCTAAATACCATGACTAACTTGTGTGTTTTGTAGGTGGCTTGGCTCACATGCCCAGAGCCTTGTGCCTTGCACATCCATGTGCCTCTAATTAACTGTTGGTGTCTGTTTCTTTTTGCTTTGTTTGAAGTTGCATACTAACATCTGCTTGACTGTTCCAGGTGCTTTTAGTTGCTTAGTTCCTTGTGAACTTTTTGCTTTGCTTTGCTTGTATAAGCAATTTGCATTGAGGTATGTCTCTTCTTCTTCATGTAGTCTGGAAGACCTGGCCTGTTATTTGGCCAGGCAACTGTCTGAAGCCCTCCTTAAGAGGCAATGTTTGTGGATGTTTAATTTTGTCCTTGCATAGAGTCAAAGTCCTCCTAAGTGAAGAGGCAATTGGTGGAAGGTAGGGATATGCAATCTATCCCCCACTATTCAGTGTGTCATCTGCTTTGCTCACGCCACTGTGTTGATGCATTGCAGATACAAACCCAAGATCTTGTACAATTGTACAGTTGAGTCAGTCTTAAATGTGTAGAAGGGTTCCACTTTCTGGACCCACACATTCTTGTCTTGAGCTCTCCCAGGCCAGGGATAAGAGCTGTGAAGTCTTACCTTCACTCACCTTTCATCTGCTTCACCTTAGTCTCTCAATGGCAAGGTTAAGAGCAACATTCACCCAGTTCCAGAGGTTTGTTTGTTGAGGTTGATATGACCCCTTGACTAAAACCTAACCCTTGTTTGAGCCACTTGCTTGTGTAGAGTAGTGTGCTATCTGTGCTTGTAGGATTGTTTGACTTGCTTCCTGTGCAAGTTAGGATTGTTTGACTTGCTTCCTGTGCAAGTTAGGTTTAGTTTAGACTTGCTTCCTGTGCAAGTTAGGTTTTGCTTGGCTTGCTTCCTGTGCAAGTTAAGTGCGTGTGTGGCTTGCTTCCTGTGCAAGTCATGATTAGGATAGGCTTGCTTCCTGTGCAAGTTAGCTAGAAACCTTAACTTAGGGATGAATTTGTATGATAACATCTAGGCTCGAGTCGTAGTCTCCCTAGTTGTGTCTCCCTCTGTTATCTGGTTAGGCTAGTCCTTTATCCCTCCGTAGGGGAACTACATCGCCCTGATCTTCATACCAGATGAAGTATGTAGGCAGGAGATTGAGCTGCTCTCTCCGGGCGCCTTTTCTTTTCTTTTGTGTGTGTGCTTGACAGTTATAGGCTCGAGTCCCCGACTCCCTATTAACTTGTTGTGTTGTTGTGTGCTTGGAAGCTGATGTAAGACCATCGAGTGGCATTCGGGTTCCAGTGTGCGTGTGTTTGGTTCGGATGCTGATGTAAGTCCAGTGATTGGCATTCAGGCTCCACGTTTGCCTCTTTGTGTGTTTAGGTTCGGATGCTGACATAAGTCCAGTGATTGGCAGTCGGGCTCCACGTTTGCCTGTGTCTTGTTTGCTTGTGTGTGTGTCAGCCGAGCTACGAATGCTCTGATTCTTCTCTCGTCCGAGAAGATACGTATGCATAGGATGCGATATCCTAGCGAGCATGTGTCGTTTCCCCAGTCCGAACTACTTCGACTCTGATGTCTATGTCTGATAGACTAAGTAGGCCCAGGATACGATATCCTGCCGAGTCAGTTTCAGTCAGTTTCTTTTGTCTCTTTCAGCCAGTGTGTGTGAGTTTGAGCAGTGTTTAGCAACCATATTCCTTCCTTTTGTGCGTGGATCCCGTAGAGTACTACGGATGCGTAGGGGTGCTAATACCTTCCCTTCGCATAACCGACTCCCGAACCCATTCTCTTTGGTCGCGAGACCATGTTCTTTCCTAGGTTTACTCTGAGCGTTTCCTTTCCCTCTTTTGGGATAAATAACGCACGGTGGCGGCTCTGTTGTTCTTTCTTTCCCGCCGGTTTTTCGCGTGATGCGACAGCTGGCGACTCTGCTGGGGAAATAGAGAAGTTGACCTATGCTGGTCCATCTTCCCTGAGCGAGTCTCTCCTAGCGCTCTCTAGGTTAGGGTTCTGGTTGCTTTGTGCTGTTTTTTTTTATTATTGCATTCATTGTATATATGCGCATTTATTGCTTGCATTTATTATTTGCATTAATGTTTGCATTTCATTCATATTCATCTGTTGTGCTGTCTGTGTTTCTCTGTTTGGGGGTGGGAGTTACTTGAGGTAAAAGGCCCAATACCCAGGCTATGAGTGAAATCTAGGAAACCTAGGAATAGAGTGATTCATGGGAAGCGGGTGGTATGGCGCCACTTAGCGGAACATTGATATCACGAGCAGTTCAGACCCTGGTGGGATATTGTCGTTACATACTTCAGGTGTGTATATGATGGTATTCTGCGAAAGGTTATTTATGCTGCGTTTCTCTTCGACTTTACCCTGGCCTAGATAACACCCGTGAGTGGGGAGGGTTTGATCATTACAGGTACAGTTGCTGATTGGTTGGTGTTTTGTTGGTGACTCTTGGTACTGATGGTGACTGTGAATTATGGGGCATTTATTTCTGGGACGCCAGAGTTCTGTCCGTGGTTTATCAGCGGGTTCCGTTTATTTCGGATCCCCGGGCTGAGCTGAGAGTACTTGTTCAGAGGACCCGTTTGTCACCCGTTCAGTGGTTGTTCCTGTAAAGATAAGTGATATAATCTCCGGTTCCGTTTATTTCGGAACCCCCCAAGTTGGATTTATGGTGACTTGGTCCCGCAAATTGACTGGTTCAGAAAAGCAGAGGGTCTACAGTTGACTTGGTGGCACAAGGGCCTGCATTCATGCATTTGCATCATATCATCTCGCATTCATCTGCATTCAACTCATGTCTGTCCGTACTCAGGGTCTATTATTTTTTAACTAAAACCCCGGTCGAGAGACATCCAGATGTCAAAATGTTGTTGATGGAATTTTATCTGTCGCAATGAAACCAGAAAAAAGAGGGACTGAATATTCCTAGTACAGACAGACATTGCATGTGTGAGTCATACTAACCCGTTTGCTGTTTTGTAGGTTTCAGTATTCAACCGGTGCGCATAGCTCGTCTGTTCAGATAACCTGCTGGGGGTCAACAAATCCAAGCTGATGGATCTTCCCAACGCCGATATCCTTGAACTGAAAGAGATGATGAGGGAGTTGTTCAGTGTTGTGCAAAGGCTTGCCTTAGGACAGAAAGCCATGTCTGAGAGATTGGAAAAGATTGAGAAATGGCTGATAGTAGAGAAGGTTCGGGGGAAGGCTCCGTCCTCCGAAGTGAACAAACCTTCTAGTACTGTAGCAAGGAAATCCTCCGACAGTGGTCCGTTCAAGAGGGAAGTTGAGTCAGTTGGTGTGCCCGCAAAGAAAGAACGTAGCAAAGATCGTTATCATCCTTATGCTGCCACTGTAATCACTCCTGTCAGCAATCCACCTGCTCAACAGCAACAACTGCCACCTCAACAGGAGACACCGAGAGCTGAAAGCCAGGTGAAGAAGAAGAAAGAGGACCGTCAGTTTGAGGAACCACCCGTGACTTACGCCCTTCTGTTCCAAAGGTTGATGGATCTTGCTTTAGTACGGCCAAGGATATTGATTCCCATAGAACGGCAGAAGAGGCCACCAAACTATGATGAGAAGGCCAAGTGCGAGTTTCACTCTGGGGCACCCGGACACAACATTGAGGGCTGTAGAGCTTTTAAGCATGTCGTCCAGGACATGGTGGACTCTGAGACCATTAACTTGGCCCAGATTATGAAGGGGGATGTCAACCCTGCGCCCAGAAGGGGTCCTGTAAAAGTCAAGATGGTGAAGAAGGCCAAGAAAGGATTGAAGATGACTGAGGAGGATCAGCTAAAGGTTCCAATGGTTGTGGTCCCAAAACCTCTGGAGTAGGATGGAGTTTTCCCTGTTAGTGATAATTCTTGTGCGATCGTCACCATAGAGGGAAGTGGATTGATGAAAGACACGACCCAGAAGATGAAGGAAGTAGAAATGGACGATGTAAGGTGCGGAGCACCCCGTCTGGCAGTTGAAACCGTCCAGGTAGAGAAGGCCCTTGTTGCTGAGAAAGAGAAGAAGTTGTCCATTTCTTCTTATAAACAAGCTCTGGAAGTGGTGAGAACAAAGAGGCGCAAGGCTGGGGAAGGATCATTGACATCGTGATAAAAGCAGACATGTTTGGGGTCGGATATCAGCCGAATTTAGAGTCGTCTAGACCAAACAGAGGATGTCGTCCGCCGTACACCTTCGTCAGTGCAGGGATGTTGGGTCCTGGTCATGCCCGTTCAGTGGGTGAAGATGTTGACAGCAACCGCGAGCTTGAGGCGTGGATAAAGTCGTGCGTACCAGGCAACTGGAAGGCCTCCAAAAGCATCACTGTCACTCATCCAGGAGTGTAGTATTTCTTGTGTTTAATCTTGTTTGCATGAAAGCCGTACGTTTTGCCCGAAGCGTACTGGTCCATTGTAAGGGCCACCTCATGTGTTTCCATTTTGCAACATTTGCATCAGTAATAAATGGATGTTTTTTTGTAATTAAAGGCGGCGTTCCCTGTTTTTCACTTTTTGCAGTTTTAAAAAATAAAATGGCAATGTTTTTATTCTCTTTCCTTTCGATTCATTTGGTTCCGACCTTAAAAGTGATTCTCTCGAGCTCATCGATAACAATTTGGTTACACCTCTATATGACTTCGACAATCCAAGCTATCATGCCGAAGAAGAAGGCGCAGAAGATCGTGATCAGCTGGAATTAGCCAGGTTGTTGAAACAAGAGGAGAAGGTGATTCAACCGCACGAGGAGTGATTCAAGATTGTTACTCCAAGCTCCGCCGAGGTTAGAAAGCAAAAGCTGAGGCCGACAAAGGATGAGAAAGGAGAAGGTGTGAATAGACTATCAAGATGCGAGCAGAGCTAATCAGAAAGATGCATTCCCGGTACATCACAATGAGGTATTGGTTGATTATATGGCTCAGGTCTCAGTGTTTATCTTCAGGGATGGCTTCTTGGCCAAGACCAGATTGAATTATTTCCAGATGATATGGAGTAAACCAGGTCCCACACACAACAGGGGCACCTTCGTGTTCTAAGTTGATGTCGTTCCGTCACATGAGGCCGGTGCCACGTATCAGAGGTCTACGGTGACTTTGTTTCATGATATGATTCATCGTGAAAGCAAATGCCATGTTGATGACATGATGGCAAAGTCCCAAGCAGAACAGGGGCATCCGGTAGACTTGGGGCAAGTTGTTTGACCAGTTGAGATAACTCATACTTTTAAGTCTGAATCAGTGCACTTATGGAGTGTTGTCCATCAAGCTACCGAGGATTGTTGTGAGCGAATCAGAGGAATCGAGGTCAATCCTGCTAAAAAAAAAAAAAAGAAAAAAAAAAAAAAAAAAAAGAGAGAGATAAATTGCAGGAACCTCTGATTCTGATACCTCAGTGAAAGAGATAACTGTTAATCCGGTACTTGATAACCCTCGAGGGGTCTACGAGGTGCGTATTGAGTCAGCATGACTAGTCTTGTCGAAAAGAGTATGCAATTTACCTAAGCAAAAAGTTTATCGACCGTGAAACAATACACTCACTGTTCGAAAAAACTTGATGTACTTCGGCATAGGCTGTTCGCCGACTGAGACAGTGTATGCTAATTCATACCACTTTGTGGATGTCCAAAATGGATCTGATCACATATGTGTTTGAGAAGCTAGTAGCAACCCATAAAAAAGGATATCAACCAAGGAAGTTTGAGGTCCCTGATGAGGACATCTCGAGGTACTCAAATCGAAAGATTGAGAGTGACTGATCCCGGAGGAGGGGTCTGACCCCGAACCCGAACGGATTCCGATGTTTGAGGGGAAGGAGATGAGGTGAATAAGTTAGTGCTTCCCGGATCACAGTTGGTTGCACCAACAATGGAGGCTGAACATAAAGTCTGTATCCTGGATTTTGAACCTAGGGATGTGTATCAAACGGGGGCAGTGTCTTCCTCACAGATGTACGAGAAATCAGAGAATGCTAAATGGATAAGGACTCGGTATGACACGTTAAGCCCAACTGAGGAGAGAGGGCTGACAGTTACTTGTCGTGGGGCGTTGTACCCCAGTGAATGAAGCGCATTGTTGACTGAGAAGTGTGACCTCGTGCGTACTGTATGAGAGATGTAGTGTTGAAAAGGATCCTTCCTCCTCAAGACGATTGTGGGGCAAATGGACAAACAGTTATGAATGCCCATTCGTGGTCAAGAGGGTCCCATCTGACGGAACCTTGTTGTTAATGACCACGGATGACGACGATTTTCCATTCCCTGTGAATGCGGACGCAGTTAGAAAATACTTCGTGAAAGAAACCCGCTGGACAAAAAGAATAAAGAGTCCAGGCAAAAATGGGCATCCCGGCGAACCAAGAAAAAAGAGAAAGGTTCGGGCAAAAATTAGGGATATAAAAGAAAAGAACTGTACACCCGGCAAGTTGAAAACCCGCAAGGGCGACTTGGGCAAAAAAGGGTATCCCGGTGGACTGAAACCCGAAAGGGCGGTCCAGGCAAAAGAGGGAATGAAACGAACAACTGCGTCTAGCATGATCATTTGTGCTCATGATGACTTGGATAATCTCCGACAGAGACCGATCGGAAGCGTCTCGTTCAGAAGACAGAAAATGCGGAAAGTCTTGAGGACATATGAGGTGTAACCGAGTTGGAACCCGATGAGACCACGGTTCCGCATTGCCAATAGGGTAGAATTTTTTTCCTTTGTGCGCAATCACCTCTTTCCAGGGTTTGCTTCCTGTGTGTTGCTCAATTGTGAGCCATCTTTTATTCCAGTAAAATAAAGCGTGTGTTCGGTCAAATAAATTTTGTTTTTGTGTCATTATTGTTTTGATTACGAAAACATCTATTCATTTTGATAAGAATATTTGCATTTTTGAAACATAGAGGTCCCTTCTGATGCATGCTTGTGAGATTGAAATCTGGAAATCTTACTTGGAAGTCTGAGTGACCTAAGTGTTGAAATATCAGAACACCTGGGGCATACCTGGGGCACGTTTTTATCTGACGATCTCTTGTGCAGAGCCTGATTAGGGGCAACGGATAGTTGAGCGGTGAAAAGACGATGAAAGTTACGACGACGATCCTGGAAAGTTAACCAAGAAGACTCTTCAAAGTCTGATGATTGGAAAGTATGTATAAATCCCAGGAGTTTGGTCCCCGTGGAGTACGGACGAGATTTGGAATACAAGATGATGGAGCAGAAAAGTCCAGAAGCGTCGGGGAGTTCGTAAAAGAGGAAAGTCGACACTATGGGTGGACGTTGGATGCCGCTGTTCGGCGACTCGACAGGTGTTCCCTGTCAAACAAGCTGTATCTCCCCAGAGGATTGAGAGTGTGATCTCCCTGGCAGATTCGAGATCGTTGTCTCCTCAGCAAGCCTGAAAGTTATCGCGTCCCCAGCCCAAGCCAGTATTGAAGCTATCAGAGTTATTTCCCCTGCAGAGATGCCTGTAGACCGTACCTTCTTTCCCCAGCAGATCTAAGGATTGTTTTTCCCCAGCAGGCATGTGCTTGCAGATCCCCCCAGTTGAGAATCCCCGCTGAGCACCTGTCAGTTATTTTCCCCGGGAGCACTCCAGTGGAGTTTATCAATAGACTGTTTGTGTGTTCCTCAACAATTGGGTTTATGATGCTGTTATCTCCAGTATGGCCGTGAGTGTTCATCCCAAGCAGGTTTGTGGGAATTCATCTCCGGTATGATATGACGTGTTATCATCCTCAACAGAGTTGTTACTCTCACTGCTACGGTTGTTGTTCTCTCCACTAGGATCGTTCTCCTCAGCAGAATGGTGTGGTTTTTCCTCAGCAAGTTCCCCGAGTGGAGCGGGTCTCATGAAATACATCTCCAGCAGTGATTCTCCTACATATGGATTGGTTGGGTCGTCCCTAATGGAGTAGCATTTATTTCTCCAGCAGAGTTCATCCTACCAGTGGATTGGACGGGTTTCTGTAGTAGACTGATATCGGCATCCCCAGCGGAGTTGTGACTGTTTTCCAAGTCTGAAGCTGTCTTCCCAGCAGAGGTTGTGTTGATGGTTTTTCCCCAGCAAGGTTTGTCTTTCCCCGGCAGGATGGAAGTTGACATGGTTATAGGATCCCCAGCACAGTTCCTGGAGTTCCCCGGTGTTGTCTCTGAAGGAAACGTGTGTTTATGCATTCAACATTTAGATAAGCATAGCATATTGCATCATTAGTGCATAGCATTTCCATGATCATGGGGCATTGTGTAAAACAAGAAAAACTCATGCATCAACATAGCAAGCATATCCATTAGCCCTAGGCCGTGGTGACCAGCCGAGCTCGGGTTGTTGGAAAGAGTTTAGCATCGCGCCATTGGATCGGCTTCAGGATTGGGTTCATCAGCATGGTTGAGAGGTTGGTGTTTTCCCAACAAGTGATTCCTCAGTCGAGTGGGTTTCCCCAGCAGTGTTAATCCCCAATTGTTAGCATCTTGCGAGCTTGGATCCTTTTTCCTTAAGCAGATATGGGTGTGTCTGATCTCTCCATGTAGAGTCTACCCCTTAAGCAGAAAGTGTCAATCTTTTCCTGCCATTTCCCCACTGAGATACATCCTCGTGGATGACGGTTGCTTCCGTTCCCTCCCTAATGGGATGGGTTTTCCCTATTGAGTTCTTTCCTCATTAGGATGAGTCTTGATTCAGTCTGCCTTTTGGATCGATCCTAAATTGGCTTCTTGTTGACTATCTCTTGTGCTGCCCTGGGGCATAAATGAATAGTCGCTCACTAACCGGCACTCATTCATTTCATCCTCAGCGGAATTTGTTGGCCTCTACCTACAACCCGGTAGTTGTAAGTCCTATCTTTGTGGTTTTCTACCTACTAGCTGGTAGTTGTAAAATCCCACTTTCATCCCCCTGGTGGAGTTAACCCTGTGTGTTCATCCTATGGATGACTGGTTACTTTTCCGTGGTTTTCTGCCTACTAACCGGTAGATGTAATCCCCTCCTTGCAGTTATCAGTATCCGGTTTGCGATGTTGACATTCTTTCCCCTCTGGATACTTGCCTTGATCAAGCAGTATTTTCCCCATTGGGTCCTCACTTTCTTTTTTGGATACTCGCTCCGAGTTAGCAACTTTATCCTCTTTTGATTGGTCATCTTTGCATACCCAGCCTGGTCCCCCGATGCCTTTCTGTTCGGTCGTTTATCCATCTCACAACCTACAACCCGGTTATGGATAATCTTCCATGCGAGTGTATTATCTACGTTTTGACGGCTATAGATAATATGTACTTATGATTTTCCGGTATTCAGACCGAAGGAGTTTCCGACGATCAGGTCGATGTACTCATGGCACAAGGCCAATTTTCCGGTATTCAGACCGAAGGAGTTTCCGACGATCAGGTCGATGTACTCATGGCACAAGGCCAATTTTCCGGTATTCAGACCGAAGGAGTTTCCGACGATCAGGTCGATGTACTCATGGCACAAGGCCAATTTTCCGGTATTCAGATCGAAGGAGTTTCCGACGATCAGGTCGATGTACTCATGGCACAAAGCCAATTTTCCGGTATTCAGACCGAAGGAGTTTCCGACGATCAGGTCGATGTACTCATGGCACAAGGCCAATTTTCCGGTATTCAGACCGAAGGAGTTTCCGACGGTCAGGTCGATGTACTCATGGCACAAGGCCAATTTTCCGGTATTCAGACCGAAGAAGTATTCTCCTCTCTGTTGGTGTCGATAAACGTCGAGTTTTTCCCGATCATCCGTTGATGATTTGGTTGTGTCCTCCTTCCCAAGTGAAGTATTCTCCTCTCCGTTGGTGTCGATAAACGTCGAGTTTTTCCCGATCATCCGTTGATGATTTGGTTGTGTCCTCCTTCCCAAGTGAAGTATCCTCCTCTCCGTTGGTGTCGATAAACGTCGAGTTTTTCCCGATCATCCGTTGATGATTTGGTTGTGTTCACTCTCCCCAGTAGAGTTTCCTCCTCTCCGTTGGTGTCGATAAACGTCGAGTTTTTCCTATTCGTCCTATGACGCCTAGTTGTACCTGTCCCCACGTGGATTTACCTCTCCGTTGGTCTTGGTAAACGTTGAGTTTTTTCCCATTTCGTCCGTTGACGTATGGTTGTATCCCTTCCATTCATTCATTAATGTTTGGTTACCTCTCCGTTGGTCTTGGTAAACGTCGAGTTTTTCCCGATCATCCGTTGATGATTTGGTTGTGTTCACTCTCCCCAGTAGAGCTTCCTCCTCTCCGTTGGTGTCGATAAACGTCGAGTTTTTCCTATTCGTCCTATGACGTCTAGTTGTACCTGTCCCCACGTGGATTTACCTCTCCGTTGGTCTTGGTAAACGTTGAGTTTTTCCCATTTCGTCCGTTGACGTATGGTTGTATCCCTGCCATTCATTCATTAATGTTTGGTTACCTCTCCGTTGGTCTTGGTAAACGTTGAGTTTTTTCCCATCTCGTCCGTTGACGTATGGTTGTATCCCTCCCAGTCATTCATTAATGTCTGGTTACCTCTCCGTTGGTCTTGGTAAACGTCGAGTTTTTCCTAGTTGTCCGTTGGCATCTAGTTGCGATTTCTATTCCCATTCGTCATCGTTGTGATGTTTGGATGTGGCCATACCCTTTGAAAACCAAAAAACAAAAACCCAAAAAATATATACCCGGTAATAAATATCAAATCCCAGTGGACGTTTCCATTGTTGGATCCCTGTATTGTGCAAATTCTACGGTTCTTGGTATTCAATCCCTGTTTACCCTGAAAGTCTGACAGCCGTTGCTCTCATCCATTCGGGTTCCCAGCTGATTGAATAGGGGCAGCTGTAGCACCTCAAATTTGCACCTATCATTGTACATACATTTTCATATTAGATCATAGCATATCATGGTCCATTGCATAGCATTGCATTGCCTCTTTTGCCTCAAGTGCAAGCCAATCAAGGAATTAGGTCAAACTGATCAGGAGATCAGTCAGTCAAGCAAGCAAGTGCAATTCTCAAGGAGCCAAGGCCCTAGGGTATTTCCAACAAGTTCACATGACTTGAAGGTCCATTTGAAGTGTTCAAGTCAAGGGTTGAAGGCTCAGAGGTCATCAGTTCATACACAGACAGTCAAAAACCCTAGACAGTCAACAGTCAGTCAAAGCAGTGGATGGTGGCCATTCTTGTGGAATTTGGGCACCATGCTCAATAATCAAGAGTTCATACAACTTGGGACATCATTTGAAGTCAAATTCTCAAGGAATTAGGGTTTGGAAGTCATCAGAAGAGGTTCAGTCAGGCAGAAACCCTAAAAGTCAACTGTTGGTCAACTGTCCATTTAATCAGTGATTTGATGAATGGAAATGGTTTGTGAGAGCTCATTCATGGCCAAATAGGCCTCATATATCATGTTAAACACCATCATGGAGGAATTTGAAGCCAGATCAAAATTCCAAAAATGGAAACTGGACCTGTAACTGAAACTTACCAAAAATGGAAAGTCTTGATCCTCAAAATTACATCATGATACAAGCTTCAAATGAATTTTTGCCCAACATAAAAGTTGAAGATCTTGTTCTCCCATTTCCAAAAAGTCCAAGAACTCTCAATTCCCATGTGTGGTTGGCAAGTTATGATCGAATCGATTTCAGAAATCTTGAACTTCAAAAGGCCATATCTCCCAAACCGTTTGGCCAATTTTGGTGGGGTTTTTTCCTACAAGTCACATTTGATCCCCTCTTTCCAAAAATATAAATTTCATGTGCCAAAACTTCACCAATCAAAATGGCATTTTTTGACCTATCTCATTTAAATGCAAGTTTGACCAATGTTTGACTTTTTGATATAAACATTTTTCTACCATTTGGCCAATTGAAATAGCTCAGAAACGTCATTTAAAACATGTTTGCCAAGTCAAATTATGCAGTACACATGGCCATTCCTTGCTTGCTTGAAAATTGGCAAAGGTACACTTTATCCATACTATCCACCATACCTTGCCTTGTACTCTTAAAACAGAGTTTTTAGAGATCATTTTGCTGTCAATTGGAGCCTCATTTGGCAGCCTAAAACCAACAGAAAAGGCCATGCCAACTTGCTTGGAATTGGGAAGAAAGTACATGTTTTCATTAAATCCATCTCACAAATCCATGAACCATACTTTTACCACAACATAGCAGATTTTTATCCTCATTTTCTGTGAAGGACAAAAGCTAATGGCAGACACACAAACCACATTTTTGACAGCAAGGAAATTGGGTTAACTCACTCATCCTAAAAATTGCATTCACTTTGCTTTTGCATTTTAGAATTTTCTGTCCAAAGCTTCCAAAAGGCACTGAGCCTGGCCCTTGCTATTGCACTATCCATTCATCATTTGGATAACACTGCTAGCAGCCATCCAACAGCAGAAACATGGCTCTCTCATTTGCTCAAAATCACTTTTGGCCATTTTGCTAAAAGCTGTCAAAATACCAAAAAACCTAGCCTTGCACTGTATTTTTTCACCCTCCATTCATCACTTTGGAACCCTGCTAGCACCACCTAACACAGCCAAAAAGCCTTGGTGCTCTCTCTCTCAAAAGATCACATTTTGGCCAAGATCATTTTCTGTCCAAAAATCTCCAAAGGAACAAATGCCTGGCCCTGCTTGACACAATATCCAAACCTCATTTCCTGTCATAAAAAAAAACCAGTAGGAGCAGCCACACAAAGTCACTTGGCCTAAACAGAAAACTCACCTTGGCATTCTTGCAAAAGGCTGTCAAAAGAACTTCAAAAAGAAAGAAAACCTTGCCATGTTTGTTGCTTCTAACAGCAGGTTTTATACACCATTTTTCTGTCAAGAAAACACTAATAGCAGCCTCACTTTGACAGCAAGAGGCATTGGTTCTCTCACTCTCTAAAAAATCCCATTCTTGCACTTTTCAAAGCCTGTTCCAAAAAACTCCAAAGAACTAAACCCTGGCCATTGCTTTTCACCATCTTTTCATCATGTTGAACCACTAATGGCAGCCAACATTTCACAGCAGAAAGCCTTGGTGCTCTCATGCTCAAAATCACACTCTTGGCCATTTTCCAAAACAGTCAACAAAACTCCAAATAACCAAGCCTGGCTTTTGTTGGTTCATCATCAAGACAACATCATGAGCACATTGCAATCACCTTTTCACACCTGGAAGCACTTGTTCTAGCACTGCATTGACAGCCATTCAGCCATGACAGTCCAAGGTTGAAGCCAAACTAAGCATCCACAAGTCAAAGGACCTTCACCAACCATCATCTGGAGTGTTAAGGGGCAACTGTTTCACTTCAACAACACCAAACAACAACTAAATCTCTACTGTCCATCAAATTTGGTAAAAATTCAATCTCCCTATTTTGTGAAATTAGTGCATGTTTAGTGTAGGTCTTTTGATGCTGATTTCATGGATGGTCTTAGTTTTAAAAATGGTCAAGTAATGGTTGAGTTATGTTGAAATGAACATTGATGATCCAAATTTATTTTGCATATTACTTGATGGATAGCTCGATTTAGTGGAAGTTGCTGTTGGATTCTTGTTTCTTGTTGTCTACTGATCATTTGTGTATACTTAATTGCAATTTCTGGAAAGATTTTGGTGGGGTCGAATTTGGGAGGGATGAAGAGCTTGAAACCCTAGTTCCCAATTGCATTGCCCAGTTTTTCCTCCATTCACGCGTGCATGGCATGGTTTGTTTCCAACAGCCAATCAAAACATTCCAAATTACTGGCCAAAACGCAGCGCTTAAGTTAGTGGATAGGTTATTTACAAAAATGCCATTCTTGCTTTATTAATTCATTTAATTTCTTCATTTTATTTCACTTTGATATCCAATCTTCCAAAATCATTGTGCCTTCAATTTTGATACAAATTTAATGGGATTTTTTGCATCATCTTCATCATGATCCCTAGTTCTTTATCATTATTTTTCCAGAATTTTTGGATGAGTGATTTTTAAATGGCCTTAGGGTTTGTGACATGTGACCAATTTTTGTACACTTTGCCAAAACATTTGTGAAATGATGAGAATGTATCCAATGGCTCCCAAATTTTTTGTGCTCAAACTAGACACATTCATGGTGATTTTGGTGTAGAGTTTGTGATTTTATCATTTGTGGTTTGTGAGTTATGATTTTTTGAATTAGGGTGTGACAATTTGTGTCACACCATTGATGACCAACTTCATGATTTTCATTACCATGCTTCTTGACCTCCAATTGATCCAAATTTTTGCATGAATGTACTCTTGTATGTCTAGTTTACATGTGAATTTTCTTGGAATTATTTGTGGCATTTCCTAATTGTTTGGGATTTTCTCCCCTGCTTGGTCATATGTTGACTTTTTGTGACACTTGTTCCCATTTCATTTGTGAAATTCTCATACTTTATTGAATGGACATGAAATTTTACATGAGATAACTAGACATCCTCATCTTTGCCATGGTTTTAGTCCCATTCATTTATCATATGCTATCACTGATTTATGAATTTTCTAAGTTGATGCATGTTTGGTTGACTTCTTTGAACATGTTCAAAATTGCTTTGACTTTCTGATTTTCATTGACTGCCTTCCACTTGTCCAAATGAGATGAAATTTGACATGCTTACCATGCTGTGGATTGTGATTTATCATGATTTATTTGATGATTTTTGGAAATGTTTAGGATTGCTTTTGATTCAAGTCTTGCTGTTGACTTCTATGAGCTTCTAAATGCCATGTTTTGATTTCTTTTGTTCATAAAATGATGATGATGATTGATATGAATGTGAACCCAATTGGTTGTGTTTCTTAATGGTTTGAACATGATTTTGGACACTCATCCTTTGCTGTTTTGACTTTTTCATTCTCTTTTGACCCTAGGCTTGTCCTAGTGGTCCTGTTACTCACTTTTGAGCTCATGTTTTCAGGTTAATCAACAAATGACCAATGAGACCAATTCTTTTGATTGAGCTTGCCTAAATACCATGACTAACTTGTGTGTTTTGTAGGTGGCTTGGCTCACATGCCCAGAGCCTTGTGCCTTGCACATCCATGTGCCTCTAATTAACTGTTGGTGTCTGTTTCTTTTTGCTTTGTTTGAAGTTGCATACTAACATCTGCTTGACTGTTCCAGGTGCTTTTAGTTGCTTAGTTCCTTGTGAACTTTTTGCTTTGCTTTGCTTGTATAAGCAATTTGCATTGAGGTATGTCTCTTCTTCTTCATGTAGTCTGGAAGACCTGGCCTGTTATTTGGCCAGGCAACTGTCTGAAGCCCTCCTTAAGAGGCAATGTTTGTGGATGTTTAATTTTGTCCTTGCATAGAGTCAAAGTCCTCCTAAGTGAAGAGGCAATTGGTGGAAGGTAGGGATATGCAATCTATCCCCCACTATTCAGTGTGTCATCTGCTTTGCTCACGCCACTGTGTTGATGCATTGCAGATACAAACCCAAGATCTTGTACAATTGTACAGTTGAGTCAGTCTTAAATGTGTAGAAGGGTTCCCACTTTCTGGACCCACACATTCTTGTCTTGAGCTCTCCCAGGCCAGGGATAAGAGCTGTGAAGTCTTACCTTCACTCACCTTTCATCTGCTTCACCTTAGTCTCTCAATGGCAAGGTTAAGAGCAACATTCACCCAGTTCCAGAGGTTTGTTTGTTGCGGTTGATATGACCCCTTGACTAAAACCTAACCCTTGTTTGAGCCACTTGCTTGTGTATAGTGTGTGCTATCTGTGCTTGTAGGATTGTTTGACTTGCTTCCTGTGCAAGTTAGGATTGTTTGACTTGCTTCCTGTGCAAGTTAGGTTTAGTTTAGACTTGCTTCCTGTGCAAGTTAGGTTTTGCTTGGCTTGCTTCCTGTGCAAGTTAAGTGCGTGTGTGGCTTGCTTCCTGTGCAAGTCATGATTAGGATAGGCTTGCTTCCTGTGCAAGTTAGCTAGAAACCTTAACTTAGGGATGAATTTGTATGATAACATCTAGGCTCGAGTCGTAGTCTCCCTAGTTGTGTCTCCCTCTGTTATCTGGTTAGGCTAGTCCTTTATCCCTCCGTAGGGGAACTACATCGCCCTGATCTTCATACCAGATGAAGTATGTAGGCAGGAGATTGAGCTGATCTCTCCGGGCGCCTTTTCTTTTCTTTTGTGTGTGTGCTTGACAGTTATAGGCTCGAGTCCCCGACTCCCTATTAACTTGTTGTGTTGTTGTGTGCTTGGAAGCTGATGTAAGACCATCGAGTGGCATTCGGGTTCCAGTGTGCGTGTGTTTGGTTCGGATGCTGATGTAAGTCCAGTGATTGGCATTCAGGCTCCACGTTTGCCTCTTTGTGTGTTTAGGTTCGGATGCTGACATAAGTCCAGTGATTGGCAGTCGGGCTCCACGTTTGCCTGTGTCTTGTTTGCTTGTGTGTGTGTCAGCCGAGCTACGAATGCTCTGATTCTTCTCTCGTCCGAGAAGATACGTATGCATAGGATGCGATATCCTAGCGAGCATGTGTCGTTTCCCCAGTCCGAACTACTTCGACTCTGATGTCTATGTCTGATAGACTAAGTAGGCCCAGGATACGATATCCTGCCGAGTCAGTTTCAGTCAGTTTCTTTTGTCTCTTTCAGCCAGTGTGTGTGAGTTTGAGCAGTGTTTAGCAACCATATTCCTTCCTTTTGTGCGTGGATCCCGTAGAGTACTACGGATGCGTAGGGGTGCTAATACCTTCCCTTCGCATAACCGACTCCCGAACCCATTCTCTTTGGTCGCGAGACCATGTTCTTTCCTAGGTTTACTCTGAGCGTTTCCTTTCCCTCTTTTGGGATAAATAACGCACGGTGGCGGCTCTGTTGTTCTTTCTTTCCCGCCGGTTTTTCGCGTGATGCGACAGTAAGTTGCACCAGCATTCTTTAAACCGAAAGGCATCACTCTATAACAAAATGTTCCCCAGGGTGTAATGAATGTGGTCTTGTCCATATCCTCTGGTGCCATTTTAATCTGATTATATTCGGAAAATCTGTCCATAAACGAAAAGACTTTGAATTTAGTTGTATTGTCTACCAACATATCAATGTGTGGCAGAGGGAAATCATCTTTCGGACTGGCTTTATTCAAATCTCTATAATCAACACACATGCAGACTTTTCCATCTTTCTTTGGAACAAGCACAATATTGGCCACCCATTACGGATATTCAGCAGTAACAAGGAAACCAACGTCAATCTACTTCTCACTTCTTCTTTGATCTTTACTGCCATATCAGGATGAGTCCTTCTCAACTTCTGCTTGAGTGGCAGGCATTCTGGCTTCAATGGCAATCTATGCTCCACAATCTCAGAATTCAACCCATGCATGTCTTGATAGGACCAGGCAAACACATCTGAATACTCTCGGAGAAGATCAATCAACCTCTTCTTCACTTCTGGACACAGTCGAGACCCAACCTTGACTTCCTTCACATCATCCTCGGAACCCAAGTTGACTAACTCAATCTGCTCTTCAAACGGTTGAATGGATTTTTCCTCGTGCTCAAGTAGACGAGACAATTCATCAGATACTTCTTCATCACTTCCTTCCTCAGCCTTAAACACAGGGAATTCAAAATTTGGCGAAGGAGTAGGATCATTGTATTCAATGAGTTTAGAAACCAACCTGCATAATGATTTGATATTTTGATTTTAGAGAAGTGATTTGGTGACCAAATATTATGCAGATGGACAATTATATTTATTTATTCATGTTTTTTGTGATTACCATTTTCCAGAAAAAAAGCAAAAAGTAAAAATAAAACATCATAGACGTGGATGAATAGAATTGAATTTTATTAATGATCAAATTTGAAAATGCCAACAATGTTCACTTCTCCCTTAGGCATAGAAGAAGGATTTTCAAAAAATAATAAAAGCAATTACTTAGAACGATGCATAATAACAGGAACATCAACAACAGTCAAATTGTTGCAAGCTTTTCCATGCGTCACAAAATTGGTGCAATCTTCATCTTCATCATCCTCGATCACGGCAGCTAAGTGTTGTTCATTACCATGAATGAACCCTCCGCTACGAAAATTGGGTTGCACATCTTCAACTCTAATCTCAGATGAACCTCGTTGGAATCCCAAACCGACTCTGCGTTGGTTCTTGGTGACCTCTACCATCCGGCCCCACTTATTAGAAATCCGTCTTTAACAATCTTCTGAGCGTCTTTGAAGGAGGACATGGATGCCCCAACTTTCTTTTCCTCAGCGATAGATAGAGCTTGGAATGGAGTTCCAACCTCATCCTCAGCTTCTACATAAGAGAAAGACGACAGGTGGCTTACCAACAAAGCCTTCTCCCCACCGATAATAACAAGTTTTCCATTATTGACAAACTTCAATTTTTGGTGCAAAGTTGACGTAATGGCTCCTGCCTCATGTATCCATGGCCTTCCTAACAAGCAGCTATAGGCTGGGTGGATATCCATTACTTGGAAAGTAATTTGGAAATCACTCCTACCTATCTTCACAGGAAGGTCCACCTCACTAATCACAGTCTTGCGAGAACCGTCAAATGCTTTGACGATCACGCCACTATATCTCATTGGAGCTCCTTGATATGACAATCTGGAAAGAGTTGATTTAGGAAGAACATTCAATGTAGAACCGGTATCAACCAATACGTTCGACAGAGCATCCTCCTTGCAATTCATTGAAATATGCAACTCTAAATTGTGATTTCTACCCTCTGTAGCACCTCAAATTTGCCCTCCTCATTCATGCATTCATTTTTTAGGTCATTTAACATTTCATATTGCATTTCATCATGTCAATCAGAATTAGCTCCAAGAGGATGTCATCCAAGTCACTTTGTGGGTTCTATCTGAAGGATCAAGCTTAATGGGCTCAGTACAGTTCAAAATTCAACTATGAAGCCAAAAGTCAATTGTTGGTCAACTGAAGGTGAAATGGCCAGGGAATGACTTGAGTTACTTCCAACATATTCAAATAGGGTCTATTCATCATTCAAAACGTTAATCTTGAAGGAGCAAAAGTTTGTTCATGAGCTGTCATGCTCGCTAGGCGAGCAAAATGGGTCGCCTAGCGAGTCCCAAGAAAAGCCACCAGAATCACCTGCGCTCAGAGGAATTTCCTGAACTGTCATGCACGCTAGACGAAGCCCACGCGTTTTGAAAAAAACGGACCAAAAAAAGAAAAACGAAAAAAAAACGAAAAAGAAAAAGATATATATGATATATTATATATATATATATATTATATATATATATACTATATATATATATATATATATACATATATATATATATATATATATATATATATATATATATTATATTATATATTATATAGATATATATATATATATATATATATATATATATATATATATATATATATATATATATATATATAATATATATATATATATATATATATATATATATATATATATATATATATATATATATATATATATATAAATAAAAAAATATAACAGAAAAATCTTGGACTTGTACCTCTCTCATTTGAGCCCACAAAGCCACGAAAATCAGGTTATATATTCTAAAAAAATTCAGTGGAAAAACCTTAGAGAGATTCTAACTAATTCAGAGCAACCTCCAGAGACTGAAGGGAACTTATCTGCAAAGAACCAATTCCCTCTCATATAAACCCTAAGATTGTTCTGCAAAGCCAACGGTGTAATTCAATTTCAATCGATCTCTCCAATCAGTAGGTATGTCATGTCTTGATGTGTGGATCCTTGCCCCCTGACTTTGAGTTTTGATACCCTTTTAATGCATTTGTTTGACAAGAGGTTTAGGCCTCCTACCCTTGGTTGCTTTTTGTGAGCTTTTTGTGAACTTTAATGGCATGATTCATGTGATTCTCTTATTTGGTGCAACTCTTGATTGAACCCCATCTTGTTTCCCTAACCTGTTTGTTGAGTTTTTTTTGTGAGGGCTCACATGACTCTTGAAGAGATAGCTTGCTTGGTATTCCACTTTATTTGTGGGATACCATTTGGAGATTTATTCTGATTGCTTTGCTGACTTGTTTTCTTTGACGGTGCTAGCCTGAGAGATCTCTGGGTTTCTTATTTCTTTAGTTGATGTTACTTCGGATCTTTATCCGTGTGGTAGATCTCTTGATCCCTTTTACATCTTTTTTCAGCATTTTACCGCTTTCTTAGCTGGAAGACCTCGATAAGAGGCAATGTTTTTGTGTGTTTACCTTTGTGCCCAAAGACCTCCAAGAAGAGGCACCAATGCTAAAGACCTCCATGAAGAGGCAATTGACGGATAAAAGGGATTAGTAGTCAATCCCCCATTATTCAGTGCGTCGTTCTTTAAGATCACACTACGTGTCGATGCTTCAGAACAAAAGCCCAAGATCTTTCGTCCGGTCAGTCAGTGGAGAGGGTTCCACCTTCCTGAATCCCCACTTTTTGTCATGAGCTCACCCTGTCCAGGGTTAAGAGCTATGAGGTCTTATCCTCATTACCCTTTTGATCTGCTCACCCTGACGTTCAATGTCAGTGGTTAAGAGCCCGTTTGATTACCTTCCATGGCTTGTTTGTCGAGGTTGATATGACCCCTCTTGACTAAAGCCCTGCCCACGTATGTTTGAGCCCCCTTGTTGGCGTGTTTACTTTATGCATGTTTGTTTTGTATGGTGTGATCATCTCCCCATAGGATTGCTAGGCTTCGTATAGTCTCTCGTTTGCATGTCAATTAAGGTAGCACGGTTCCTTCGTCTAGGACTTCCTTTTTTGCATGAGCATTCCTAAAACACAAACAAACTCATTGATTGTTCTTCTCCTAAGAACACGTTAACTCCTTCTACTACGGGCGAGTAAATCTCCAAAGGTCGAGCATCCGGTAGATTGCGTAGTAACGTCGTTCATCTAAAAAACACAAAACAAACAAAAATAGGTTAGCCGAGCTACGGTGCTCTGATTCTCAATCCTTCTTGAGATACGTATGCAGCAGGGTAGGGCCTGTGCGAGCAATAACTCTTTCTTTTCCCTACTTTGATTTTCTCTCTTTCGCATCGCATATAGGACTTTTTATACACACACTTTAGACATAAATAGCAATCGTGGATCCTGTGGAGTACCACAAACGTGAAGGGGTGTGATAACCTTCCCTTCACGTAACCGGCCCCCTTACTCAATTTTCTTTGGTTCGAGACTTTGTTCTATCCGTTCCCTCTTGGTTACACAGTACTACCTTTCCCTCCTCTTGGGATAAAAGTACATAGCTGGCGACTCTACTCTTTTTTCCTCGCCACTCTTTTCGCGTTTGTACTTGGATTCGGGAAATCCGGGGAGCGAAAGCTGGCGACTCTGCTGGGGACTTATTTTCCCTAGTGGGCCTTTCCTAGCGTTTGTGTGTTTATTGTCTATTGTGTGTTATTTATTTATTGCTTTGCATACTTATCTGCTTGCATTGCATCCTATGTGCGCTTTACTGTTTCATGCATATTGTGCTGGCTGTGTATCTGTTTCGCTGTTGGGTGGGAGTCACGAGAGGTAAAAGGCCCAATACACAGGCTATGAGTGAACTTTAGGACACCTAGGAATAGAGTGATTCATGGGAAGCGGGTGGTATGGCGCCACTTAGCGGAACATGGTATCACGAGCAGTTCAGATTTTGATGGGGTATTATCGTTGCATACACCTGGTGTGCATATGATGATGTTCTTGAAAGGATTGTTTATCCTGCGTTTCTCTTGACCTTACCCTCGCCTAGATTACACCTGTGAGTGGGGCGGGAATGAATCATTTACAGGTACGGATGGTGACTTGTTCTGTTGGTGACCGTGTCCTGTTGGTGACTTTTGTTTGGTTCTTGTTGGTGACCGTTGGTTCTGAAGTATGGGTTCTAAGCTGATGACTGTGTTCTATGGTTCCCGGTTCTGAATTCATGTTGAAGTTTTGATCCTGTGCCTTGAGATACACAACCAACCATCCATTGTTTCATCATTTTGCATCCTAGCATGTTTATTTTCAAAAAAAATAATGCATAAAAAAGAAAAAAAGTTAACCCGCATATGCATATCATTTTTTAGGTTTATTCAGGAGTCTGTTCACACCGAGAGATGGCTGCCATTCCAGAGTTGAAGAGGAAGACTTGCACCTACAACTTCTACCGTGAGCCATTGACATCTTTGGAAGGATTGGGTAATCTCGTGACCGGCCGTAATCATAAAGTTTTTTATGATCAGTATGGGGATATCTTGGCATTGTTGAAGATGGTAGTTGATCCGATACCTCTGCAGACTCTCTTACAGTTCTATGATCCGGAGCTTCGTTGCTTTACTTTTCAGGACTACCAGCTAGCTCCCACTCTTGAAGAGTATTCCATCCTTATGAATGTCCGAATCAAGAATCGAGTACCTTTCCTGGATGTGCCAAAGGAGGTGGATTTCAAAGTTGTTGCTAAGGCTCTTTACTTGAGCATCAAGGAAGTGAGCGATAATTGGAAACCAAGCGGTGATGTTGTGGGCTTATCCTTGAAGTTCTTGGTAAGGATGGCTAAGGAAGAAGCAAAGAAAGGAAATTGGGTAGCTTTCAACGCTCAGTTGGCTGTCATGATTTATGGAGTTATTCTGTTCCCTAGTATGCCTAGTTTCGTGGACCTGGCAGCAATCACTATTTTCATTGGAGGAAACCCGGTGCCTACCTTGTTAGCTGACACCTATTATGCGATACACAACAGGCATGGTAAGTGTGGAGCTATCAGGTGTTGTCTCCCATTGCTACTCAAGTGGTTCTTGTCTTTTCTACCAACCAATGGACCGTTTGTGGATACTCAGAATACTCACAAATGGACTCAGAGGATCATGTCGCTTACATCTTATGATATCAAGTGGAAAGCTTATAGGATTAATGTGCGCAACGTCATTATGAGTTGTGGAGAGTTTCGCAATGTTCCACTCATAGGGACTAGAGGTTGCATCAACTACAACCCAGTTCTTTCTCTCCGTCAGTTGGGTTTTGTCATGAACGAAAGGCCGCAAGATGTCGAGATAGCTGAAAGTGTGTACTTTGAGAAACGGAGCGATCCAGCAAGATTGGAGCAAGTGGGAAAAGCTTGGGAGAATATTGGTATAAAAGATGGATCTGTTTTAGGGAGGAAATTTGCAATTACTATGCCTGCTTACGCTGAGTGGGTCAAGGAAAGAGTTGGAACTTTGTTGCTACCATATGACCGGATGGAACCATTACAGGAGCAACCGCCTTTGATCCTTTCTGAGAGTGTGCCTGCTGAGTATTACAAACAAGCCTTAATGGAGAATCGCCAGTTGAAATAAAATGAACAAGAGATCCAAATGAAGTTTTACAAAGCAAAAGCTGATAGGCTGAATTTGGCTCATAAACTCAAAGGAGTGCAAGGTGAAAGTGCTAGTAGATCAGGAAGCAAAAAGAGGTCCTATGATGAGATAGAAACAATGTTGGATGAAGAACACCTTGAACGCTTGAGATTACAAAAAGCGAAAGCCAATTACAAAAAGAAGATATGAGACTTGGAAAGACAGCTTAAGGACAAATATGCTAAGTTGAAGAAAGAGGTAGACCTAAGGCATGCAGCAGAGAGCCAGCTCAGAGGAAGTGACATCCGTGCATCTCATTTCCTAGAGGAAGTTGTTGAACTCAGGGTGCAACTGAAATAGAAGCTCACCCCTCTACCTGAGTGCTCAGAGAGTGACCGATTAATGGATCAGTGCCAGTATTTGAAGACTCTCATTCCTGAAGGACGACTTTCCTAGTTTGTCTTGTTGTTATTTTGAGAATCACCTCCAGGATTGTTGGATGGGATTCCTTGTTCTACACTGATGAACTGAATCTTTGCTTGAACTATGTTTGTATGAACCTTATTTCTCATGACTATAGATGAGATTATTGATGTTTCACTTTTGCTTGTCGTCCAGTGTATGTTGCTTCTTTGTTGTTTATGTTCCGCCTACGAGTGCAGGTTGCCATTTTTCAAAAGATGGACGAGACTCTTGAATACCTGAGAAATTATAAAACATAGCATACGCATCAATACACATATCATTCTTGCATCATTACAGGTGTTCTTGAAGAGGATTTCTCATTCTTGCTCCCGGTTCAGGCAGAACTGTTGAGCATCGTCCGCACCATTACGCAACAAGGCAGAATCAACAGAAGATCATGGATCAAGTTCAAGCAGAACTAGCAGAGATGAGGACCAACATGGCCCAATTCATGAATATGATGCAAGGGGTAGTGCAAGGGCAAGAGGAACTCCGAGCCTTGGCCCAGAGACAAGAAACTGTGATTCCCCCTGTCGGTCAGAATCCGCCAGAAGGAACCTCTGTCAATGACACCGATGTTGCTATCGGACATGTCAACAGCTATGCTACTGGTGACGACGGATAACCCATCATTACAGAGGCTGCTAATGCTCGAGCGGCACGTGCTTCAGTTCACCATCCTTCTCATTTGGTTGACAAGCAGGAAGATATGTTCACTATTCCCAATGATGATGATGAATTTGGAAAGGCGGAAGAGAGAGATAGAAAGGTCGACGCCCTTGCTGAAAAGATTCGCGACATGGAGTGCCAGAATTCTTTGGGCTTTGATGTTACTAACATGGGCTTAGTTGATGGGTTGAGGATCCCGTACAAGTTCAAAGCGCCATCTTTCGACAAATGCAATGGCACTTCTTGTCCCCGAACTCATGTGCAAGCTTACTACCGGAAGATATTCGCTTATACTGATGATGAAAAAATGTGGATGTACTTTTTCCAAGACAGCTTGTCTGGAGCATCTTTGGATTGGTACATGGACTTGAAAAAAGAATATGTCATAAGCTGGAGAGAGTTAGGTGAAGCTTTTCTAAGGCAGTACAAGCATAACATATACATGGCTCCGAGCAGAACCCAGTTGCAGAGTTTGTTTCAAAAGACCGGTGAGAGTTTCAAGGAATACGCCCAGAGGTGGCGTGAACTAGCTGCGAGAGTACAACCTCCGATGTTGGAGAGAGAATTGACTTATATGTTCATTGGAACCCTTCAAGGTGTATTCATGGATCGTATAGGAAGTTTCCCATTTGGTAGTTTTTCGGATGTTGTGATCTGCGGAGAAAGAACTGAAAGTCTTATCAAAGCGGGAAAAATCCAAGACCCTGGTTCTTCAAGTTCTTCAAGTGCTAAGAAACCATTTTCAGGGGCACCCAGAAGGAGAGAGGGTGAGACAAATGCTATACATAATCAGAGAAATGGAAATAGAGGACAACAATACCGTCAAGTTGTTGTTGTGACTATTCCAGCAACCCAACCTCAACAATAACAAAGAGGACAACCACAACAACAACAGCAACGCCAATTCCAACCAAGACAAAGAATGCCAGATCGTCATTTATGACTTATGCTGAATTACTCCCTGAATTGCTCAGGTTAAAGTTTGTTGAACTTCGCACTATGGCTCCATTAACAAGGATTCCCGCTGGTTATGATGCTAATGTCCGTTGTGATTTTCATTCTGGTACGCCAGGGCACCACATCGAGAATTGCCGGGCTTTTCACCATAAAGTCCAAGACTTGATCGATGCCAAGACGATTAACTTCGCTCCTACTCCGAATGTGATGAATAATCATATGCCTCAGCATAGAGGGCCCAGAGTAAATAGTGTGGAAGATGGGGGAAATGTTAATGATGTTCAGACTTCATTGATTGTAGTGAAGGAATGTCTGCTTAGAGGGGGAGTATTTCCGGGATGTGACGAGAATTGTTCAGATTGTGGTAATCATGAAAACGGCTGTGTGAAATTGAAAGAAGGTATTCAGGAATTGATGAATGAAGGTTGTTTACAGTTTGATCGAGTAGTGAAAGATCGTGGAGAGGTATCAACTGTTACCATTTACTTTACACCGTCAGAAGGTCCTGTACGTGCTCCAAGAACTACTAGTGTGCCTGTGACTATTGGTACTCCTGTGATCGTAGCTGCGCCCGTGACCATATTTGCTCCGGTGACTATTGGGGTTCCCGTGATTAATGCTCCAGTAACTATCAGTACCCCTACCACCATTGTTGCTTCTAGTGGAAGACTTTATGAGAATAGTAGAGCAATTCCGTGGCAATATGACAATGCTTCTTGCAGAAATAGAAGACCTGAGAATCAGACCAGATCAGTAAATCAGACTCCAGTAACAGTTGGTTCGGTTGTGGGTAATGTGGGAGGACCCGGAGGATTTACGAGAAGTGGTCGTTTGTTTGCACCACAGGTTCCGGAGGATAACAATGCTGAGGCTCTTGCTAGAACAAAAGGAAAACAAGTTGTAGTTGAAGAAGAACCAGTGCGAAAGGAAGTGCCCGAGAATTCTTTTGAGAAGGACGTGGAGGAATTTATGAGAATTATCAAGAAAAGTGATTACGAGATCGTGGATCAGTTGAACCAGACACCATCAAAAATCTCTATTCTCTCTCTGTTAATGTGTTCTGAGGCACATCGTAACGCCCTGTTGAAAATGTTAAATATGGCTTATGTGCCTCAAGAGATTTCTGTTAACCAGCTTGAAGGTGTTATTGAAAATGTTAACATGAGACATGGTTTGGGATTCACGGATCTAGACTTGACACCTGAGGGTCGCAATCACAATAGAGCTCTGCATATCATGATGGAATGCAAAGGCGCGATTTTGTCGCATGTTTTGGTTGATACCGGTTCTTCTTTGAATGTGCTGCCCAAAAAGGCTCTGAGTAAGCTTGATGTCGAAGGGATTGTTCTCGCACCAAGTGATCTTGTCGTCCGTGCTTTTGATGGATCCAAGCGATCAGTTTATGGTGAAGTCACGTTGCCTGTGAAAATTGTCCCGGAAGTGTTTAATATTGTCTTCTATGTGATGGATATTCAACCAGCATATAGTTGTCTGTTGGGGCGTCCCTGGATACATGGAGCCGGAGCAGTTTCTTCGACTCTCCACCAAAAGCTAAAATATGTGTGGGATGGTCAAGTTGTGACCGTGTGTGGTGAAGAGGACATCTTTGTGAGCCATTTATCCTCCTTCAAATATGTGGAGATGGATGGCGAAATTCATGAAACTCTATGTCAAGCTTTTGAGACTGTCAGTATTGAGAAGGTGGCTTTTGTTGAACAGAAGAAACCAGGTACCTCGATTGCGTCCTATAGATAAGCTCTGGAGGTCATTCATTCAGGTAACGTGGAAGGCTGGGGCAAGGTGATTGATGTGCCCGTAAAAGAAAACCTATTTGGCATCGGTTATCAGCCTTTTCAATCATCAGAGCAGGGTGTCCAGAATCAGAAAGGGCCGTGTACTTTCACTAGTGCTGGATTGATGAATCACGGGGTTGTCTTCGCAACAGACAATGATGATGGTGACAGTGATTGTGATATGGATAATTGGGTGCGCCCGTGTGCTCCAGGGGGGAAGATCAACAACTGGACTGCTGAAGAAATAGTCCAAGTTACTCTTCAGACAGAGTAATTTTATTTTGTTTTTCATTTTGCATGAAAGCCCTACGCTCTGCCCAGGGCGTAGTCGTTCATTGTAGGGCCACATCATGTTTTGAATTTTCAATGATTATCATCAATAAAGGACGTTTTGCAATCAAATTTGTGCTCACTGTCTTTCTGTTTTTACTTTCATTTTCAAAACAATAAAAATGGCAATGTTTTTTTGTTTTTTTGTGACTTCCTTGAACTCTTTTCTAAAATAAAGCATGGAACATCGTTCGTGCATAATTGATCTTGCGGATTCCATTAAAAACAGTTTTGTTATGGCTCAGTATGATTTCGATAACCCCATTTACTAAGCCGAAGAGGAGAGTGAAGAAGATTGTGAACTCCCCAAAGAATTGGCCAGACTATTGAAACAGGAGGAAATGGTCATTCAACCTCATCAGGAAGAGTTGGAAGTCATTAACCTTGGTACTGAGGACGCAAAGAAAGAGATCAAGATAGGGGTTGCTTTAGAGGAAAAGGTCAAGAGAGGGCTGATTGAAATCCTGCGAGAATATGTGGATGTATTCGCATGGTCGTATCAAGATATGCCTGGTTTGGATACAAATATTGTGGTGCACAGGCTACCTCTCAGAGAATATTGTCCTTCGGTAAAGCAGAAGCTTTGCAGAACTAGTCCTGATATGGCTGTCAAGATCAAAGAAGAGGTTCAGAAACAGTTGGATGCAGGTTTTCTAGCAGTTACCAATTATCCCCCTTAGGTGGCCAACATCTTACCCATGCCGAAAAAGGATGGTAAAGTCAGGATGTGTGTCGATTACCAAGATTTAAACAGAGCCAGTCCAAAAGATGACTTCCCATTACCTCACATTGATGTATTGGTCGATAACACTGCCCAGTCCTCGGTTTTCTCTTTCATGGATGGATTTTCTGGCTATAATCAGATCAAGATGGCGCCAGAAGACATGGAGAAGACGACATTCATTACACCTTGGGGCACGTTTTGTTATAAGGTAATGTCATTTGGGTTGAAGAACGCCGGTGCTACCTACCAAAGAGCTATGACGACTCTCTTTCATGACATGATGCACAAAGAAATTGAAGTGTACGTGGATGATATGATTGCGAAGTCTCAGACAGAAGAGGAGCACTTGGTAAACTTGCAAAAGTTGTTTGAAAGATTGAGAAAGTTCAAACTGAGGCTGAATCCAAACAAGTGTACGTTTGGAGTGAGATCTGGAAAGCTGTTAGGTTTCATTGTCAGTGAGAAAGGGATTGAGGTTGATCCAGCGAAAGTAAAAGCTATTCAAGAAATGCCTGAACCAAGAACAAAAAAGCAGGTTCGTGGGTTTTTAGGGAGGCTGAACTACATTGCACGGTTCATATCTCACCTAACAGGTACGTGCGAATCGATATTTAAATTGCTAAGAAAAGATCAGGCAATCAGGTGGAACAATGATTGTCAAAAAGCTTTTGATAAGATAAAATAATATTTGCAGAAACCTCCAATTCTTATACCTCCAGTTCCTGGGAGGCCTCTGATAATGTACCTTTCAGTAATAGAGAATTTGATGGGGTGTGTATTGGGACAGCATGACGAGTCTGGTCGAAAAGAGCATGCAATATACTACCTTAGCAAAAAGTTTACCGACTGTGAAACAAGATATTCGCTGCTCGAGAAAACTTGTTGCCCTTTGGCATGGGCTGCTCGCCGACTAAGACAGTATATGTTGAACCATACTACCTTGTTGATTTCTAAGATGGACCCAGTAAAGTATATCTTTGAAAAGCCGGCTCTTACCGGACGAGTGGCTTGTTGGCAGATGATTTTGACAGAGTATGATATCCAGTACACGTCGCAAAAGGCCATCAAGGGTAGTATTCTGTCTGATTACCTTGCCGAGCAACCAATTGATGACTATCAGCCGATGATGTTTGAATTCCCCGATGAAGATATCATGTACTTAAAGATGAAAGATTGTGAAGAGCCTCTTGTCGAGGAAGGACCGGATCCCGATGACAAGTGGACACTGATGTTTGATGGGGCGGTAAATGTGAATGGAAATGGTGTTGGGGCAGTACTCATTAATCCTAAAGGTGCACACATACCTTTTTCTGCCAGATTGACTTTTGAAGCAACTAACAACGAAGCTGAGTACGAGGCCTGTATCATGGGGATTGAGGAAGCCATCGATCTAAGGATCAAAACTATGGACATTTATGGAGATATCATGTACTTAAAGATGAAAGATTGTGAAGAGCCTCTTGTCGAGGAAGGACCAGATCCCGATGACAAGTGGACACTGATGTTTGATGGGGCGGTAAATGTGAATGGAAATGGTGTTGGGGCAGTACTCATTAATCCTAAAGGTGCACACATACCTTTTTCCGCCAGATTGACTTTTGAAGTAACCAACGACGAAGATGAGTACGAAGCCTGTATCATTGGGATTGAGGAAGCCATCGATCTAAGGATCAAAACTATGGACATTTATGGAGATTCTGCTCTAGTGATTAACCAAGTCAATGGAGATTAGAATACTCATCAGCCGCATTTGATTCCTTATAGAGATTACACCAGAAGGATCCTGACTTTCTTCAAGACAGTAAAGTTGTATCATGTACCCCCAGATGAAAATCAAATGGCTGATTCCTTAGCCACATTGTCTTCCATGATTAAAGTTCACTGGCAGAATCATGTGCCACACGTTGCTGTGAATCGACTCGAGAGGCCTGCGTTTGTGTTTGCAGCCGAGTCTGTTATTGATGAGAAGCCGTGGTTTTATGATATTAAGAATTTCCTCAAAAGCCAAGAGTATCCTGAAGGAGCATCAAAGAATGACAAGAAGACACTGAGAAGGCTAGCTGGAAGCTTTTACTTGAACAAGGATGATGTGTTGTACAAGAGGAACTTTGACATGGTTCTGCTCAGATGTGTGGTTAGACACGAAGCAGACATGTTAATGCAGGAAGTACACGAGGGATCTTTCGGTACCCATGCTGGTGGTCATGCAATGGCCAAGAAGTTGTTAAGAGCCGGTTATTACTGGATAACCATGGAATCTGATTGTTTCAAATACGCTCGGAAGTGCCACAAATGTCAGATCTATGCAGATAAAGTGCATGTACCGCCAAACCCTCTGAATATTATGAATTCTCCTTGGCCATTCGCGATGTGGGGCATTGATATGATTGGAAAGATTGAACCTACTGCTTTTAATGGACATCGCTTCATCCTAGTCGCGATTGATTACTTTACCAAGTGGGTGGAAGCAGCTTCCTATGCCAATGTTACCAGACAAGCGGTTGCTCGATTCATTAAGAAAGAAATTATCTATCGTTATGGGGTTCCTGAGAGAATCATCACTGATAACGGTTTGAATCTCAATAACAAGATGATGAAAGAGATTTGCAAAGACTTTAAGATCGAACACCACAATTCTTCTCCTTACAGACCAAAGATGAATGGTGCTGTAGAGGCGGCAAACAAGAACATTAAGAAGATTGTGCAAAAGATGGTCGTGACGTACAAGGATTGGCATGAGATGTTGCCTTTCGCTTTGCATGGGTATCGTACCTCAGTGCGTACGTCAACCGGGGCAACTCCGTTTTCACTTGTGTATGGCATGGAGGCAGTCTTGCCAGTAGAAGTTGAAATCCCTTATTTGAGGGTGATGATGGATGTAAAACTTGACGAGGCTGAGTGGGTTCAAGCCAGGTTTGATGGGTTAAATTTAATTGAGGAAAAGCGATTAGCAGTTGTGTGCCATGGACAACTATATCAGAGAAGGATAAAGAAAGCCTTTGATCAGAAAGTGCATCCTCGAAGCTATCAGATAGGTGACTTAGTTTTGAAGAGGATCCTTCCTCCCGGTACAGATAACAGGGGCAAGTGGACTCCGAATTATGAAGGTCCATATGTTGTTAAAAAGGTCTTTTCTGGTGGAGCCTTGATGCTTACAACTATGGATGGTGAAGATTTTCCGTCTCCTGTGAATTCAGATGTAGTCAAAAAATACTTCGCATAAACTGACCCGCTGGACAAAAAAAAAGTCCAGGCAAAAAAGGGCATCTCGGAGAACCAAGAGAAAAAGAAAAGAAAAAGGTTCGGGCAAAAGTTAGGGATAAAGAATAAAAATAATATGTACACCCGGTAAGTCGAAAACCTGCAAAGGCGGCTTAGGCAAAAATGGATATCCCGGTGGATTGAAAACCTGAAAAGGCGGTCCAGGCAAAAGAGGGATTAAAGCGAAGACTACAGTCTGAGTTATTTGTACTTCATCGCGTTTCAGTGTCTACCATCTAGAAGGATATGATCGGTCCAATCAATCTTCTCAGAAAGCGAAGAATTTGGGGGAAAGTGAAGATCTATGAGTCATAACAGAATTGGAAAATAGTGGAATGCCGTGTTCACATTGCCAATAGGATAGTTTATTTTCTCTTTTGGCGCAATTAGCTCTTCCTAGGAATTGCTTCCTGATGTATTTGCCTTTATAGGCCATTTTCAATCAATAAAAGTCGTTATTCAGTCAAATTGCTCTCTTGTTTTTTTATTTTACTGTTTTGTTTGCAAAAAAAACGTCTGAATTTTTTGATAAGCATTGCATCTAAAAACATGAAGGCTAGACAATGACGTGCGGAAAGATAAAACATCTGAAAATCATTTTGAATGTTGAGTACACTTGAGTATATTTTGTCCATACGATCCCCTAGGGCATGTATGTCCTGCCATTTTGCAGGTTACTATCTTTGATTGATGGCTAAAGCAGATGAGCCAAAGTTTGTTCGAAGGAAGACCCTGTTGTTTCAACACTGTCCAATCGTGTAAGAAGTTGGGTCGTCTAAGTCGAGTTCAAAATTTGTTTCCCCAACATGGTCGAGAGGTTGGTGTTTTCCCAACAAGTGACTCCCCAGTTGAGTTGGTTTCTCTGCCGTTCCGAGAATGTCAGATCAGTAAGTATCCTCAGCAGAATTATTGTATGTCCCCACAGAGTTGGAAGATCGAATCAGAAATTGGGTGCTCAGTAAAATGATCATTTGCTTTCCCAACAAGAGTTTTCCTCCCTTTGCATCTTGCATATAGTAATCATCATTTGCATTCGCATTCTCAAAATCGCGTAGCATTTCCATTCAGTGTGGAGCATTACGCCATAGAAAACTCAAACATATGCATATATGTATTAAACCAGATTGGATCATATCTCCGGAAGAGACGGATCATTTTTCAACATCAGTGTAGCACATTTACAGCAGTTGCTCTTGGCAACATTCAGAATCAATAATCCCAGTGAGATTTATTTTCTCACCAGTCCGTGAAAGGAAAGCTTGATTCTCTTCCGATTTAGTCACCAATAAGTGTCTGCCTTATTTTGACATATGTAGATGTCATCCTTGCGATACCGGTAAGTGTCGTGTTGATCCCCGTAAATGTCTGTGCTTTTCTTTGATGTCGGCTAACATCATCTTTCGATGTTGGTAAACGTCGAATTCCAATCGTTGGCCATCAGTAAATGGCATGTCTCTCACGGTGTCTACAAAAAGATCATTCCGTCAACACCCGTGTGTGTCCTTTCCTTTTCTGGTGTCGGTAAACATCATTGTTCGATGTCAGTAAACATCAGCCGCTTGTTAACCATCGGTAAATGGTTTGGTCGTTTAAGATTCCCCAGCAGATTCGCTATCCGTAAATATCGAGTGTTTCATTTTCGCCATCGGTAAATGGTTTCGTTTCATAAGTGTATTCTTTCTTTGGTGTCGGTAAACATCATTGTTTGATGTCGGTAAACATCGAGTTCCTTCCCAGTCATCGGTAAATGTTTGGTCTTGTTTCACTTATAAACATCCTTGTTCGATGTCGGTAAACATCGAGTTCCTTCCCAGTCATCGCTAAATGTCTGGTCGTGTAGCGCTTTCTTTGATATCGGTAAATGTCTGGTCTTGTTTCACTTATAAACATCCTTGTTTGATGTCGGTAAACATCGAGTTCCGTCCCAGTCATCGGTAAATGTCTGGTCTTGTTTCACTTGCTTCTCCCCAGTGAAGTCGCCATCGGTAAATGACCTCGCTTTCTTTGATATCGGTAAATATCAAATTTGTTTTGAAGCCGCCATCGGTAAATGGCCTCGCTTCCTTTGATATCGGTAAATATCAAATTTTGTTTTGAAGCCGCCATCGGTAAATGGCCTCGCTTTCCTTGATATCGGTAAATATCAAATTTTGTTTTGAAGCCGCCATCGGTAAATGGCCTCGCTTTCCTTGATATCGGTAAATATCAAATTTATTTTGAAGCCGCCATCGGTAAATGGCCTCGCTTTCCTCGCTTCGTCACCTACAGAGTGCAAATTCTCCGGTTCTTTTGGTATTCAATCCCTGTTTACCTTGAAAGTCTGATAGTCGCTGCCTTCATCCGTTCAGGTTCACAGTTGATTGAATAGGGGCAGCTGTAGCACCTCAAATTTGCCCTCCTCATTCATGCATTCATTTTTTAGGTCATTTAACATTTCATATTGCATTTCATCATGTCAATCAGAATTAACTCGAAGAGGATGTCATCCAAGTCACTTTGTGGGTTCTATCTGAAGGATCAAGCTTAATGGGCTCAATACAGTTCAAATTCAACTATGAAGCCAAAAGTCAAATGTTGGTCAAATGAAGGTGAAATGGCCACGGAATGACTTGAGTTACTTCCAACATTTTCAAATAGGATCTATTCATCATTCAAAACGTTAATCTTGAAGGAGAAAAAGTTTGTTCACGAGCTGTCATGCTCTCTAGGCGAGCAGAATGGGTCGCCTAGCGAGTCCCAAGAAAAGCCACCAGAATCACCTGCGCTCAGAGGAATTTCCTGAACTGTCATGCTCGCTAGGCGAAGCCCACGCGTTTTGAAAAAAAAAGAAAAAAAAAATATATATATATATATATATATATATATATATATATATATATATATATATATATATATATATATATATATATATATATATATATATATATATATATATATATATATAATAAATAATAAATAAATAAAAATAAAAATAGAAAATATAACAGAAAAATCTTGGACTTGGACCTCTCTCATTTGAGCCCACAAAGCCACGAAAATCAGGTTATAAATTCTAAAAAAATTCAGTGGAAAAACCTTAGAGAGATTCTAACTAATTCAGAGCAACCTCCAAAGACTGAAGGGAACTCATCTGCAAAGAACCAATTCCCTCTCATATAAACCCTAAGATTGTTCTGCAAAGCCAACGGTGCAATTCAATTTCAATCGATCTCTCCAATCAGTAGGTATGTCATGTCTTGATGTGTGGATCCTTGCCCCCTGACTTTGAGTTTTGATACCCTTTTAATGCATTTGTTTGACAAGAGGTTTAGGCCTCCTACCCTTGGTTGCTTTTTGTGAGCTTTTTGTGAACTTTAATGGCATGATTCATGTGATTCTCTTATTTGGTGCAACTCTTGATTGCACCCCATCTTGTTTCTCTAACCTGTTTGTTGAGTTTTTTTTGTGAGGGCTCACATAAATCTTGAAGAGATAGCTTGCTTGGCATTCCACTTTATTTGTGGGATACCATTTAGAGATTTATTCTGATTGCTTTGCTGACTTGTTTTCTTTGACGGTGCTAGCCTGAGAGATCTCTGGGTTTCTTATTTCTTTAGTTGCTGTTACTTCGGATCTTTATCCGTGTGGTAGATCTCTTGATCCCTTTTACATCTTTTTTCAGCATTTTACCGCTTTCTTAGCTGGAAGACCTCGATAGGAGGCAATGTTTTTGTGTGTTTACTTTTGTGCCCAAAGACCTCCAAGAAGAGGCACCAATGCTAAAGACCTCCATGAAGAGGCAATTGACGGATAAAAGGGATTAGTAGTCAATCCCCCATTATTCAGTGCGTCGTTCTTTAAGATCACACTATGTGTCGATGCTTCAGAACAAAAGCCCAAGATCTTTCGTCTGGTCAGTCAGTGGAGAGGGTTTCACCTTCCTGAATCCCCACTTTTTGTCATGAGCTCACCCTGTCCAGGGTTAAGAGCTATGAGGTCTTATCCTCATTACCCTTTTGATCTTCTCACCCTGACGTTCAGTGTCAGTGGTTAAGAGCCCGTTTGATTACCTTCCATGGCTTGTTTGTCGAGGTTGATATGACCCCTCTTGACTAAAGCCCTACCTACGTATGTTTGAGCCCCCTTGTTGGCATGTTTACTTTATGCATGTTTGTTTTGTATGGTGTGATCGTCTCCCCATAGGATTGCTAGGCTTCGTATAGTCTCTCGTTTGCATGTCAATTAAGGTAGCACGGTTCCTTCGTCTAGGACTTCCTTTTTTGCATGAGCATTCCTAAAACACAAACAAACTCATTGATTTTTCTTCTCCTAAGAACACGTTAACTCCTTCTACTACAGGCGAGTAAGTCTCCAAAGGTCGAGCATCCGGTAGATTGCGTAGTAACGTCGTTCATCTAAAAAACACAAAACAAACAAAAATAGGTTAGCCGAGCTACGGTGCTCTGATTCTCAATCCTTCTTGAGATACGTATGCAGCAGGGTAGGGTCTGTGCGAGCAATAACTCTTTCTTTTCCCTACTTTGATTTTCTCTCTTTCGCATCGCATATAGGACTTTTTACACACACACTTTAAACATAAATAGCAATCGTGGATCCTGTGGAGTACCACAAACGTGAAAGGGTGCGATAACCTTCCCTTCACGTAACCGGCCCCCTTACTCAATTTTCTTTGGTTCGAGACTTTGTTAAATCTGTTCCCTCTTGGTTATGCAGTACTACCTTTCCCTCCTCTTGGGATAAAAGTACATAACTGGCGACTCTACTCTTTTTTCCTCGCCACTCTTTTCGCGTTTGTACTTGGATTTGGGAAATCCGGGGAGCGACACCCTCCCCAGGAAGTTCCTCACCACAAAAGCTCAAATTGTTACAGGAGGTGATGTTAGCCACAATATGATCAAACTGATCAACCGTTACATCATGCTCTACATAAGCTTGCCCCAATACTTTTTGCAATGCCTCTCTGTATGCTTCATATTTCATAAGCAGAGACAACACTGAAATCTTGGAAGGGGTTTGGAGAAACTGCTCCACCACATTAAATTCACTTTTCTTAATCAGTCGGAGTACCTCATCATCATCACTAGGCTTCAAACCGCTGGACTCACCATACTGACACTTTGGAGCACTAACCGGATCAACTGCAGGCACTTCAACACTCTTATTGACAGATACATCTTCTACACTCTTTGGGAGCACCGACCCAAAAACACGACCGCTACGGGTCACCTTTGTAACATCAACAATGCTTACAATAGAACTGGTCGTAGGCAATGGAACCTCTTGACCATTCTCCAACATAGTTGCATTATACTGGTACAGAATAGCCTTATCGGATGCATATGGGACTGGACCCGCTAACCGTATAACCAACGGCGATACCGATCTATTGCTGACATTGTTACTGCTGCTACTGTCAAATTGGATTACCACTCTCTCTGGTGTCTTGAACACAAGAACTATTACATTCACATCGTCACCTAAATGATGGGACTGAAGAATCTGGATCATACCTTCATCCATCAACCTCTGGATGTCTCTCTTCATAACCATACAACCTCGGGGGTTGACACTGCAGATTGCACAACCATCATGGTCATGCTCACAATCACTTACCAAACAGATATCCTTGTGCATCGTCGCCAAAGATCTTCTAATGAAACGGACATCATATACCTTGAACTCCCTAGGACAGCCATTTACAATGTTGACAGAAGGATTACCATGAGCAGGTAGTGGGTTAGCTTTGACATTAGGAGCACGGTCCTCAAAGGACACCATCCCACTTTTGACCAACTTCTGGACTTCGTACTTCAAGGGGTAACAATTCTCAATATCATGGCCAAGAGCCCCTTGGTGAAAGGCACAGTGAAGCTCTGGCCTGTACCACCATGGAAGTGGTTCAGGAATCTATGGAGGATTTCTCGGTTGCAAAAGGTTCTTGAGAATCAATGATGGATACAATTCAGCATAAGACATAGGAATCAGGTCAAAAGAGACCTTCTTCCTCTTGAAGTTTTGTTGTTGTTGATGATTGTTGGTGTTATTGTTGTAGTTGTTTGTTCTTTGCGGTGGCTGTTGTTGTTGAATGGGCATTGATTGATTGTTTGAAAATACTGGAATAACAGATGATACTTGATGATGGTGTTGACGGGGTTATGGACTTCTTCTAACATGAGGCCTCATCTGCCTCCCAACGGATACTGCATTAGTCTCACCTTCTTTCTTTCTAGCAAACCCACTGTCATACTTCTTGCTAGACGAAACCTCCTCTTAAGACAACCGTCCCTTTCGGACACCTTCTTCTAGTCTCATCCCCATGTTTACCATTTTGGTAAAATCACTGGGGGCACTGGCAATCATGCGCTCATAGTAAAATGAGCTCAGGGTCTTGAGAAAAATCTTGGTCATCTCCTTTTCTTCCAAAGGAGGGGTAATTTGAGCGGCAAGCTCTCTCCATCGTTGAGCATATTCCTTAAACGTCTCTTTGTCCTTTTGAGACAATGACCTTAATTGGTCCCTATCCGGTGCCATATCCATATTATAGTTGTACTGATTCACGAAAGCCTCACCCAAATCATTGAACATGCAGACACTCGCACTATCCAAACCCATGTACCACCTCAGAGCGACACCAGTCAGACTGTCTTGGAAATAATGAATCAGTAACTAATCATTATCAGTTTGCGTTGATTTCTTTCTAGCATACATGACAAGATGACTGAGTGGATAAGTATTCCCCTTATACTTTTCAAAGTCAAGGACTTTGAACTTTATCGGGATCTTAACATTGGGAACCAAACAAAGTTCCGCAACACTCTTACCGAACAAATCTTTTCCCCTCAAGGTCTTCAACTCCTTTCGCAGCTCAAGGAATTGGTCTTTCATCTCGTCCATCTTCTCATAAACATCTGGACCCTCAAACGGCTCGGAATGATAGATGATGTCCTCAACACGAGGTAGAGTGTGAGCAATCGGTGGTGGAACAGACATGATAGGGCTAGATGTAGGCATGGAAGAAAAAGTAGGCGCAAAACCTTCGGGCACAAAGTTGGGCGGCATTCCCCACGGGAATCCGGCAGGCATGGCAAGAGAAAAATGAGTAGCAGGCACGGTTGAAGAAACAACCTCTAAAATGATCATCCTCTGAGGAGGAAGAGTTGCAGGCGTTGGAGAAGATTGACTTTGAGCATCTAGGATTGACTCCATCATGGCAGTCAGATGGGCAATCTCGTCCTTCAAGTCTCTATTCTCTTGCTCTAGATGTTCCATGATTCGCGAATGATTGACGCGAGTATTGTATCGATGAGTCAGCTTGGCTGGAGCACAGAAGAACAACTGATAAGACATCTGGTGAAAGAGAAACCTGTATGCAAATGTTGCATGAAATGCAATGCTTGATTTTTTTTTTCAAGGAACATACTATTTTATTTGCAAATATATAATAATAACAATTGCACAATTTTGTTTGACCATAAAATCTCTTTTATTTATATAATTTGAAGGATTACACTGAGTACAATTTCAGAAACCAAAATATAAAATACAAGTGAAAAGGAGACTAATCATCCTAGGGATCCTTAACAACAATGTCACAAGATCTAGCTGCAGGCGCGTACTTCCTTAGGATGTGTCGGATCTCGAACTCAAAAGAAGTCTTCATCTGAGTCTTTTCGAGGACAAGCTGATCGATAATCTTCTTCCAAGCAACAGAAGGCTGAGGCATACTAGAGGAAGATGAAACCTATGGTTCTCTCTGTCTCTTCACTACTCGGTCTTCAAGAAGCTCAATAAGTGCATCTTTGTCCTTAGACTCAAGCTGCAACTCCTCATGCTTTCTGCTCAAAGCATGGAAACGCTCTTCCCACATATCTTTCTCTTGCTTCATCTTGGCGAGTGTGTCTTCCAACTCCTCTACATCTTGGTTAGGGAGAGTTGATGGCTCAACCACAACCATAGACATAAGTCTCTCACAAGCATACATCATCTTCAATTCTAAAGCTATCTTCTTCACCCAAAGAGTGTAAGCTTTCAAAGCTACACAGTTGCATGGACCAAGCTCGGATCTTCCTTTCCTATGCACATTATGCCAAGCATGCACAATATTCTACTTCAAATGTTGGGGATCTTTACCCTCTTGATATAAAAGACCTTCTAACAAAGTGTTATTAGGTTTGTCTCTCAAGGGGAACCCAAGTTGACGACGAGCCAAAGCAGGGTTGTAGTTGATTCCTCCTTGTGTACCAATGAGAGGCACATTAGAGAATTCACCACAACAATCAATAATCTCCAAACTACTCAATGAATAATCATACCAAACTATATCATCATTAGTGAGAGACATAAGTCTATGAGACCACCTTAGACATTGTTTGTTCTCCACAAAAGCAGGCGTCTGAGGCAAGTGCGAAATAAACCACTTATACAGAAGAGTAACACAACACACAATAGTTCCACCACCCTTAGAATTACTTAGATGCAAAGAGAATTACATATCACCTAACAGAGTAGGCACAGGATTCCCAATCAAGAAGATTCTAATGGCGTTAACATCAATAAAATTGTCAATGTTAGGGAACAATGCTAAACCATAGATGAGCAAGATAAAGATGGCTTTGAAAGCGTCCATACTACTAACTTGAGCAAAAGCAGTAGCTCTACCAATGAGAAACTCAGAAGTTAACCCAAACAACCCTCCTTTCTTCACCCAATGAGCCTTTATCTCAGACTTCTTTAGATGAAGAGCTTCAGCTATAATATGAGATCTGGGAATCTCCTCCAATCCACTAAAGGGATCAAACATAAGGCAAAAAAAGGTCAAAGGATGAATCAAGTCTTTGTCAAGATCAATCATCCATTTTGGTGGATTATGATTTTCACCTTATCAACACCCAAGTTCCATTGATATTGACAAGACTTGATTGGATCAACCAAGAATCAAGGGTTTGTTGTGAGTTACGAGCATGAAGTCTGGGTAATAACCATCCCAAAGGAGTGTACTAGGGATAAGAACCTGTAGATCATGTTCTAAAAATTTCCCAGAGTCTTAATTCCATCTATCGAATATTACAGGTTAGGATGACTAACTCATCAACCCATAATATTCTCAAGAGAAACTCGTCTGAGTGTAGTATCGCGTAACAACTGTTATCAAGTCTACACCTGAACAGTCTTCGCACTACATCCTAGATAGGCCAAGAGAGGTTAAATGTTCTACGGTCCTCAGCTTCTCGGACCCCAAATCAGAGAAAGTAATGCCTAACCACAAATAACTTGTGTGACATTCATAACTTCAAAAGGGTTTTCACTGAGTGGATGGGTCTCAAGCCAACTTGTTAAGGACTAATCCACATAAGTCGAACATGACTATACCATCCTCCTATCTTAATTGCACTCAAGTTTGGGTTAGAAATTATCTCACCACTCAGAGATCACCAAGCACAACAAGCAGATTATATCATACAAACAAATATACATACATCAAATATACAATTATATACACATAAAAAAGTAGGCTAAACCCACTAGAGACTACTCCCCAGCAGAGTCGCCACTTAATTTCTGTAGCGGTATATTCATGATCATCAAGCTATAGATAAGCTAGATGTCAATTAAACCAGAGTCGCCACCGCGCTTTTATTGTTTCCAAGGGAAAAGGGAAAAGTACGAACAAAACCCAAAGATAAGAAGTTTTCAAATCAAAACTAATAAAATGCCAGAGATTACAGATAAGGGGGTTGGTTACACAGAGGGAAGGTGTTAGCACTCAAAGTGTCCTAGGTACTCCTAGGGAGCCCTTTTTTGTGTGCATATTATCGTGCCTCGGAAAATGGAATACGACCTAGCAAAGCGCAATCGCACGCTCGCAATGATGGACTGAACAGAGTCGCCACCGAACTTTATTTATTCCTAAAAGGAAAGGGGAATATCGATAAAATCCAAGAAAGAACGATAATGATATTGGTCGTCGCAACCAAATCAGGGTTCGGGAGTCGATTACGCAAGGGGAAGGTATTAGCACCCCTCACGTCCGTTGTACTCAACGGGAATCATTAGGTTAGTTGTGCGCATTAGTGTTAGTTGAAATGTTAGGATTTTCGAGTTATTAGGTGAGAAAGAAAGAATAGAAGTGAGGAGAATGTTTTTGGATTTTTCAACGAAGGACTAAACCTAAGTTTTTTATTAGTGGGCCTGACAAGATTTACAAATCCTGCTCCTATGTATCTCAACAGAGAAATCAAGGCTTACGTAGTTCTGGGTAGAAAAATGTTTGTTTGTTGGTCGATTTTAGCGAAAGCTACTTTGTGTCAAATCGGCGAAAACATTGTTGGACTGCCCAAAACAGGTGGAGAAACATTGCCTTGCATTGTTTTGAAACAAAATACCTTTCATTTGAGAAAAGGTTTAAGAGGTCAATCGCACGGCGGCGAGAAAAGAAATTGATTGGTTTGATGTGTTTTGAGTAATGGCGAGAACTTGGATGGGTGAGATATCCATCTCGAATCCTAGTCTCAGGAGTGCGTGGTATCCACCATGTTCCATTTCCATCTTATTTGCAAAAGTGTTTAATAAGGATTAAGTGTTTTGAATTTGATTGAGAAAGGGTTTGAAGAAACCGCATTGACAATTTTAAATGACGACGAGAGTTAAGATAGGCGAGGCATCCACCTCGAATCTTAATCTCAGGAGTGTGTGGCATCCACCACGTTCCATTTCCATCTTTATTGAAAAGGGTCTTTAAATATGAATTAAGTTTTTTGAGTTTTTATTATGAAAATGGCTTGACGTTGGATCAAGCATTTGATGAAGGTTTTAAAGAAATGGAATAGAATGGGAGGAAGAAATGGATTGATTTGTTTATTGAGAAAATACTCGTCGTTGGATCGAGTCATTATTTTTTGATCTTTTAGAAATGGTTGATTTTATTCTTGTGTTAGTAACTAGCCAAACAGTCAAGCAAATAAAGAAGAAAAAAAACAGTAAAATTATTACACACCATGGGAATGGGGGTACATTTTATCGAATGGGGATTCAAAATAATGAAATAATTAAATCGGCTCCGATCAAACGAATAAAGAATGCATGAGTGTAAGTGCAAGGGAACTGTCTCATTGTAAGAAGGCCCAAGAGTAAGCCATGTGAAGAAAATAAATAACACAATAAGTTGTATTTACAAAACACTCAAAAATTAAATTGAAAGAAACAACATCGGGACGTGCACGAATAAAAATCGGGATGCGAGGATGCGAATCAAAGTCGCATAACGCAATGACGTGCAAGGCAGATGGAAATTGAAAAGCAAACAAGAAATCTAGATAATGTGTTCAAAGTCGGTTTGCACATATTGACAATAATTGAAATGTCATATGCGATTAATCGAAACGCGGCGAAATTCTATTGTTATCTCGATAAAATAATCATGGGTACACAACATGAGAATTGTTGAATCCATAAATTAAAATCGATGTTTAAACAATAAAATAAATATTGAAATTTACAAATGTCGAAGAAATGAGGATAAAGCATAAAAGATATTAAAAGAGATAGAATAAATAGAAACAATAAAAAATAAATCATGCATAACACCCAAATACGTCCCAGACAAGTATCGAACCCACAACCAAGGGGGGATAAATTAGCTCCACCCCCACCAGACCAAGGGTCAACATCTATTAAGCCACGAACGAAAATGGTACAAAAGGAAACGGTAATCAACAAAAAAAACAAAGGGGTACATCGCGGGCCACGGGGTATGGATCCTCAAAAAAATAAAGCCCAATCAACGTTTGGACCGTGTTGAAATCGGGTCAACCAACATTAACCAAAAAAACTGGCCCACATGGAAGTGAACATGGGAATCCAATGGACAGACCCTAGCCCCATGGCTGTTGGGTGTAGATGACGAGGCCAATCATCATCAATGCTAGCAGGCAACAGTTAATGAAAAGCTGTTTGCAAGGAGAAGCCAAACGACTTTTAATAATATGCCATTCACCTTCCCAACAAATAAACTTAAATGGTTTAAAACGTTAATCAAAATGAGCATTCTTATATATTTTTTTAAAAGCATATTCTACTCATAAAGAGGAACAGACGGTCATAGACAAAGAAAAAACACAAAACGTGAGGAAAATCCAAGGGGAATCCAAGACACATAAAGAACAAGGAGAAATGTTACAGAGTGTGAATCAAAGAAAACGAACGGTAAGAGAGATTGACAGAAGGAAAATGATGTTTACCTATTCGCGGAGATGTCAGCGGCGATGGAAAGAGTGATGTTGGATCGTCTTCTTCAAATGCTTTCCCTCCCATTGGTTTCTTCCAAGCGCATTCACCCGCCAACTTTTCTTTCGATATCGGCTTCGTCTAAACGGCGTCAAGATAAAGTTCTTGGGTCTTTTGAGGAACACGCTGCCTCCCGTTGTAGCGGTGTATTCGTCGCTATATGATTTATCGATTAAATCACAAGCAAAGCATACAATGAAATTTCGAGTCGCCACCGCACTTTTATTTATCCAAAGGACTGGCTAAAAAGCGAACAAAAGCCTAAGAAGTTTTACACGTAGAAAACTAATAAAAAGATCAGAGAGTCTGGGTAAGGGGTAAATTACGCAATGGGAAGGTGTTAGGCACCCACTACGTCCTAGGTACTCCTAGGGAGCCCTTTTCACACTTGTTGTATAAAATTGTTATTTGTTATGACATAAGTATTGTGCAAACATGATTGGGATGATGAGAAAAGAATGTACAAGTTAGTTATTTTTGTGTTCGAACGGATGAACCCGCTGCCTACGTACCTTCCATCAAAGGTAAGGATCAAAACGCCGTAGTTCGGCTAAAAGATTTCCAAAAGTTGGTGGATTCAATTTTAAACACAAGCACTGAGGCTCTTCATTATCAATGGGAGAAAACTCGACCAAGACCAACATCCACCATGCAAGGATAGCTTCGACGTACTAGATGGGTTAGCCCTGTTTTCAGTACGGAAGTCTTACTGTCGACTCACTAAGGATAGGCAAGATTTACATCAACCACAATGATAATTGAAACCTATGGCTAATGCATGAAAAGATTAACAATGGACAGAGCCAAAACAAGTGAATGAGTGAAGTTAATTGATTGTGATTATGAAAGTGGAGTCAAAGTATGATTAAGATTGATTCAAAGAAGTATTATGAAATGGAGTTTGAAAAAAGTCAAGGACTTGAGTCCAGGTTTTTAATTAGAAAAAGCATGAAGATGTTTGCACAACACTTATGTCAAGTTTGAAATCAAAGTGTGAAAAGGTTTAGGACATAATGAGGATGAATGGATGAAGATGGATTGTAAAACTTCTTAGAAGGTTCACTTCTTGAGATCATATAGGAGATGATTCAAGTGTGTCCTTTGGAATAAGCAATGGATAATAACAAACAAACAAGAAAGTCAACAAAAGCGGATATCGGATGCCAATCACTGGGCTTATACCAATCTCCTAAAACAGAACTGGATATCAGAAGCCACTCAATGGTCTTACACTAATCTCCTCAAAAGTAAAACAAGAGTGAAATATGGAAGTCAACTGCCAATCTATCTGGACTTAGGTTAACTCCACATATGCTCATAGGAAAACCAATGCCACATTACAGGGACTTACAATGGATCCTCACATACAAGAACAGAAGCAACACATGATCATAGGAAAGCAAATGCCAACTTACAGGGACTTACAATTGCAACCTCTCATAAACAAACAGAAGCAAAACATGGATGTCAGATGCCAATCTGTCTGGGCTTACTCTAACCTCCACAGTATGATCCTAGGAATACAAATGCCAACTTGCAGGGACTTACAGTTGTATCCTCACATACAAACAAACAAAGCAATATGTGATCATAGGAAAGCAAATGCCAACTTACAGGGACTTATAATTGCATCCTCACAATCAAACAAATGCATCAAGCAGAGACAAGATGAGTGGCCAAGGTGATGGTCTTATACTCACTTCCATATCATAGGAGCAATGGCCAATGAATGGTCTTACAATTGTCCTCAATGGGCAAACAACAATGATAATGTCACAAAGACAAATGAGATGATTATGCATTGATGAGCAATTAATGATGATAAATGCATAGAGCATACAAGCAAACATGTGCATATGAAGCAAGTGATCAATCAATCAATGAATATCAATCAGCACACTCTATAACCAAACAAGGAGGCTCATACAAGAGGGTTAGGCACTGAGGCCAACTGGAATAGGGTCAAAGATTGCTCTTAACCTTGCCATTGAGGGGCTAAGGTGAAGCAGATGAAAGGAGATGAGGGGTGTGCCTCATTGCTCTTATCCCTGATCAGGGAGAGCATTTAAATATCAGAAAGTGTGGGAGTTCAAAAAGTAGGAACTCTCTCCACATTATTGACTCGATAGATCTTGGGTTTTGATCTCAATGCTACAACCATGTAATGGGAGCAAGGAGAAGACTCACTGAATAGTAGGGGATAGGTTGCTTATCCCTTTGATCTACCAATTGCCTTATTTGAAGGACTTTTCCTGCTTGGGACAAATATAAACACACACAAGCATTGCCTCTTAAGGAGGACTTCAGACAGTTGCCTGGCCAAGTAACAGGCCAGGTCTTCCAGACTACATGAAGATAAGGAATTATACCTCAAAGCAAATTGCTAAATAGCAAAGCAAAGCAAGTTCAAAGAACTTAAGCAACTAATGGTACCTGAAATAGTCAAACAAATCAGTACACAGTTCAACAGTTTAAATCAGAAGGAGGTAGAAACCAACAATCAAAACAGACAGTCAAATGTGCAAAGCACAAGGCACAAGGCTTATGAGCCAAGCAACCTACAAAACAAAGAGGTTAGCACACGATAAACAAATCAAGCTTAATCAAATTGGAATGATCTCTTTGGAGCATTGGTAGTTTAACCTGAAACATGAACTTAATCATAAGCCAAGAAGACCACTAGGACAAGCCTAGGGTCAAAAATAAATGAAAAAGTCAAAACAGCAAATGAAAGTCAACCAAAATCAAGTTCAAATATTTAAGAAGCAAGCACAATTAGTCTCAAGTTCATATCATGCATTATCATCATTTCACAAACAAAAGAAGGTAAAGCATGGCAAATTGGTGCACATAGAAGTCAACAGAAAGACTTGCATCAAAAGTCAACTCAAACATTTTCAAAAATCACCAAATAATTCATGATCAATCCTAACACCTAGCATGGTAAGCATGTAAAATTTCATGACAATTGGACAAGTGGAAGGCAGTCAATGAAAATCATGAAGTCAAAGCAAATTTGAATATGCTCAATGAAGTCAACAGAAAGACTTAGCTCAAAAGCAATCATAATCAATTCCAAAAATTATCAAATAATTCAGGGTCAATCACAATCCATAACATGACATGCATATAAAATTTCAGCTCAATTGGATCATGGGAAGATGGTCAATTAAAATCAGGAAGTCAAAACAATTTCAAGTATGCACAAAGAAGTCAAACAAACATGTATCAACTTCAAAAAATCATAACTAAATGAAAACAGATTATAAATGAATGGGATCAACACCAATGCAAAGCTCAAGATGTCTAGTATGCACATGTAAAATTTCATGATCATCCAATAAAGTATGAGAATTTCCCAAATGGAATGGCAAGATGTATCACACAAAGTCAACAATTGACTAGGCAGGGGAGGAAAATCTCAAACAATTAGGAAATGGCATAATTAATTCCGGGAAAAATCACAAGTCAACTAGACATATAAGAGAAGGTTCATGCAAAATTTCACATCAATTGGAGGTCAGGAAGCATGTCAACAAAAATCATGAAATTGCAAATCATTGGTGTGACACAAATTGTCACACCCTACTTCAAAAATTCATATCTTAACAACCACACATGATAAATTCAAAAACTCTACATCAAAACAAACATGAATGAGTGTAGATTAACCACAAAAAATTTCAGGGGCATTGGATACATCCTCATAATTTCACAAAAGAATTGGCAAAAGGTATCAAATATGCATACATGTCAAGAAACCTAATACCATTTGAAAAATCAGCCAACCAAAAATTCAGCAAAAATCATGATAAAATACTAGACATTCAGATGAACACAATGCTGAAATTTTCATGGATTTTGGAATTAAAATGGATGAGATGTGATTTTTTGTAAAATTGTGTCAAAATGAAATGAATAATGAAAACAAATATTATTTAACACATGATTAATTAAGTAAATTAGGCCCGGTGGCAGAATGGTAATTAACGGCCAACTTAAATGAAACGGTGAGTATTGGTAATGATGTGGTACGCAGCAATTCAGCATGGGCGATGCAACAGTACAGTTCATGCAAGACAAACAAAGCCAACAGACCAATCGTGTTTTAAAGAAAATCTGGAAAATGGGGTTTAGGGTTTCGCACAGTATTTAGGGTTTGAGCGTGTACAGTATTCATCATCATACCCAAAAATCGCAGCAGAAATTTGTTCCCAGAAATTAACAACAAGCATGGCAATCGAAACAGCAAACCAAGTACATTCATAATATAGCATCCATTATCATTAATTTGAGCTCACAAAAGAGAAAGAAGCAAGAACAAGTTCATGAGTGAAACTTTAAATCCATGTAAGTCAATGAATATCCAACCATTTCATGCAATCCATAGCTCATCAAAATCAGCAAGGCATAAACTATCTAAAGCATGGCACGATTTGGAAAAAGGAGAGGTTCGAAATGTTACCAAGATTGAAGAACAGTTGAGTTGTAGTGGTTATTTGGCCTTCAATGCTCGAAACAGATGTTCTTTATGCTTTGAAATGATGGATGATGAAGTTATTTCAACTTAAGAATGCATGAGATAGCTCGAACCAGAACCTGCCATTGTTGGAGCTTTGGATGAAACAGTGCTCGAAATGCTATTCCAGTAGGAAAATGAAGCTTGCAATCAACTCAAAATGGTGAGCACATGAGGAAACTATCAATACAGCTCGAGTTCTTTTGGAAGTTTGAGCAGAAATTGCAAAGATGAGAAAATAGTGATTTTGAGAAAATGAGTTTTTTTGTCTGATAGATGGCTGCTGCTAGGGTTCAGAATCACAGAAAATGACTTATATATGGACTGTTTAGCATTAGTTAATGATGTGCTTAGCTTGGTTAACTTAAATGAAGCTAAATGCCAATTTGCTAATCTTCCAACATATGCATATGGGGTGTGGAAGGTCTGCACGAATTGGGCCCCAAACAGGTTTTAAACAACATTTCCAACAATTTCTAATTGGCCAAAGTGAGTAAAAATTGCTAAATCAAAAAAGTCAACTTTTTCCACACTTGAATTTAAATAAGACAAGTCCAAAAATGCCATTTTGCATGGTAAGGTTTTGGTGAATGATGAATGAATTTTTGGAAAGAGGGGAACAAATGGAGCTTGTAGGAAAAAACCCCACTAAATTTGGCAAAAGGGTTCATGAGATATGGCCTTTTGAAGTTCAAGAATTTGTGAAAATGAATTGATCATATCTTGCCAACCATACATGGGAATTGAGAGTTCTTGGACTTTTTGAAAATGGGAGAACAAGATCTTCAACTTTCATGTTGGGCAAAAATTCATTTGAAGCTTGTATCATGATGTAAGTTTAAGATCAAGAAGTTTCCATTTTTGGCAAATTTGAATTACAAGTCAACTTTCTATTTCTGGAAATTTTCTGATTGACCTCAAATTCTTCCATGATGAGGTTTGGCATGATATATGAGGCTTGTATAAGCATGAATGAACTCCTTCAAATCAATTTCATCCATCAAATCACTGATTAAATCCACAGTTGACCAAGTTTGACTTTTTCTAGGGTTTTGCATGATTGAACCTCTTCTGATGAATTCCAAACCCTAAATCCTTGAGACCTTGATTCCAAATGATGTCCCAAGTTGTATGAACTTTTGATTATTGATCATGGTGCCCAAATTCTGCAAGAATGGCCACCATCCACTACAATGACTGACTTTGACTGATTTTGACCTAATTGCTGATGATTGCTTCAGCTGCAAGCAACAAGGTTAGAATGACAATATTTTTGTACTTTTTGGTTAGTAAACATATGAAAAGCAAAGATATACAAGTGCAAAGCATGCTTGGTGATCAAGAACCAACTCACAAGGCAACCTACCCACTAGGAGGGAAGCTAGGGCATGCAATGATCCTTGAGGCCATGATATGGTATGATATGGGCCATGAGGGATCTTAGGGCCCAAAATTGGGGTCTTACACCCGTTCTCTAAACTTTCCTCTTTTTCTTTTGATTTTGTTGAGGAAAATTATTAGGGTTTTTTTCTTTTTGAACAGTAGCCACAAAAATTCTTGGGTTTTCTTTTGATTTCTAAACCCTCTTATATATGACTAATCTCCTTTCTTTCTCTCTATTGTGTTTCTTCAGAGTAGTGGAGCATGTTCGTACAGACGATGCTTGGAGTTTTTGTCCTCATCCCCAGTTTGTGGTCCCTCCTTCAATTCCTCTCCATTTCCAAAATTTCACTATTGGTAAGAAAACGTTTCACCACCGTAACTTACTTAGCTGAAAAGTTTGCATTTTTTTTAATTAAACTGATTTTTGTGTGTTTGTGTCGCAGGAGCTTTGATGTGGATTTGGTTGGATCACATTCACCCCACCTTGTGATGATAATGAATTGATGTTGGTATGTTGAGGAGTGCTAACATTGTTTTGTTGAAGGGAGCTCAAGGGAGCCTGTTGCAGAGAGTTCGCAGAATTTCCTTGCCCAACGTCTACACTATTACTTGGTTGAATTGTATTCAACATGTTTTATTATGTTGTTGATAAACCAGACATAGAACTATGTTGCCAGTTCGCGGTATTGTTCTGCTGTATAGCTGCTGCAGAAGCTTGCATGTTTGATGGTTGCATCTGAGAGATCATTTGTCTTCGGTGCATTTGAACTTCCATTAGATTCTGCTCTCGATATGACATTGGAGTATGATAGTGTCTCTCCGTTCCTCAAACCTAGTCACACTAGAGAACAATTTCCTCTCACCAACAACTTGAGGACTTGATGATAGAGTGGAATTTCCTAGAGCTTCAAAGTCATCTAGGGAGAACGTGGGAGGATCATCACGAGAAATAAACTGAGAGTGGGTTGATATGGAAAGAGCATAATTAGAAGTAGCTTCAGCGTTTAATTTCTTTCAGTTCCTTCTTTGCAAGTTGCTTCCTCTGGCTTGCACGGTTCTCTATTTCATCCAAAAATGGGGCCAGTGCTTCAGGAGGTAACATCTCACTCAAATCAACTTCACAAAGCTGAAAAGTTGTGGTTAATGGAAAATGACTTAAGAAATCGATACCGCCTTCTCATAGCCTCAGATTGAGTAACTGTCTCCAATTGTAGAATTCTTCCACTTATTCTGTGAGGGAGCTTATCATAGCTACCATAATGGTGCAGTAAACACTTGGTGTTCAAAGGATGAAGAATTAGATGTTGCCCATCAGCAGCCTGATAAAACTTGTAAGAGTCATTTTCCTTTGCATCTGAATCCTATCATTCATTGAAAGGGTGTAAGTCAAACATTTTTTTGGCAAGAAGAGAAACATAATAGATAGGCGTATTCTAGAGTTCCTGATGATTTTGCCAATACTCATCAAAGATCAGCAGTAGCTCTTGTGCTCGGCCAAGAGCAACGGCTGGAATCAACACACGCCCCCCTTGAGAAATGGTCGAATGAATAACATCAGTGAACCTCTTTTCTCGTGTGTGTCGGGGCTGATGGTGTTGTACACCATAGGTAGATTCTATAATGCAGACATCAGGTGAAAACTGTGGGGTTTCTGCAGCTCGAAGATGTCGGTCTTCCTCACGTGAATAGTCTCCTATATACAACACTCTACCACTTGCAATGTCAACCATAAACATAGCAGCACCAAGGACATGGCCTGTAGTGTAACACTAGAATCTAATATCGTTCACTTCAAGCGTTTGATGGAAATCAATAACCTCAATTTTATCCATGGAGCGATTAATATCCTGCTCATCAAAAGCATATCTTCAATAGAAACCTTACTGGCTTTAGCATAATCAGACGACAAGAGCTTGTAAATCGCCTTCGTTGCGTATGTCATGAAAATATCCCTTCATTTGCAAATAACAAAGCTTTGTACCGAGGACTCTCATGTATTTATGTATTTATGTGATGATACTTTTAAGGTTACGAATTAATCACCCGCCGTGAAAATGGCGGTTGTGAGTGAATGGATGTGATAAAAATGAATGAAGTAATTGAAATATGAATGAGCATGGTGCATGAATAAATGGGAGTTTTCCAATGTGAATGAAGAGATATGAATGCAAATTTGAATATGACATGTAGAAATACAAAATGGTGAATATGGATGTAAAAAAATCTTGGACATGAATGAAATGATTGCAATATGAATGAATATGTGAGTTCTCAAATATGGGTGAATAAAGATTTCCCCAATGTAATGTGAAAAATTCGAACATAAAAATGGATAATATGAATGTGGATCGAAGACATGTGGACAATCATTTTAATTACGCATGAATGAATGGGATATGAATGAATTCGTGGAAGTCTTTAAACATGAACGAATAAACAATCTTCCAATATGAAGTGAAGAGTTTAAACATGAAATGGGGAGTATGAATATGGATAGAGAGGTACGTGTGGAGTTTCGAATCTCGAATGAATGAAAAATAAAAAATAAAAAAAATATGAATGATTATCTAATGTAATGTCTGATGCGATCAAATGAAAAGGGATTCCAAATCTTGTTTGACTGTGGAACTTAATTGTCTTAGACCAAAAGCAAAGGCAAAACCCAAAAGTCATGGAATGGCAAGTGATAACATCCCCAAACAAAGAATGTAGGTCGGTAGCCTCATGACCAGATGAAAAGGTCATGAGCATTAATGCAAATGAATCATCGACTGGGAGAAAGTTTCAGGGTCAAAATCAGGGTATGACACATATGTGTTTTTGTACAAAATGATGTTTGCAATAAATAGACTGGAGGAATGAGAAAATAATTCATTAATTATATTTTTGTGTTTGACAAGACCTTCGGACTTGTGCCTACGTACCAACATAAAATGAGGGATTAAAACCTCGTAGTTCGTGGTAACAATTTCAAAGTGAATGCATTGCTTTTAACAAAGTTTAAGTTTAACAAAGGCACAAAATGCCTAAAAAGGTTTGAATGAGTGTTAGTTCTTTTTGTCTTTTGAAATTTATAGTCAAGTATAGTTAGGTTCATTTACAAGTTTGATTAAGAAAAAGAAGTTTGAAAATGCAATGGCATAAGGCCAAAGTTTCTAATTTGCAATATGGTCTGAGTTTAGAAAACAAACACAGGCAAAGAATATTTTAAAATGAGGGAGAGATTTGAAATTAAAGAAATGGGGAAGAGATGAAGAGACTAATCCTAAGCAAAAATTAAAACTTAAGAGTTGAAAAGATCTGACCAATGGGGTGTAATCCAATAGACAAGAATGACATATAGAAACCCAAATTTCCCTTGGACTTTAGAATCAAGCAATATCAATACACAAATAGCAAGATGAAGAGCAAGGCATCAAATAAAGATAGCCACATCCAAGCCTAGCAACTCGATGATCTTCTTCATAATCTCCCATGTATCAGATGAACCCAAAGATAGGCACTAGGCACATGTTCAAAGTAACAGCTCCAATAAGACCATGTAGCAGATGAACTCAAATGGATCTTCAGTACTTGCTTCAGATGAAGTTTCAATTCACAAGCACTTGGTTTCATGAAAATTGGCATTGGCAGAGTCCTTTTGCATAGGGAGTGTTGCCTAATTCTAATTCCAATGTCTCAGATCCAATCCAACAGTCCACACAAATGTCTTTTAGGGTTTTTGTTGTTATTATGTACATTAAGGTCAAAAGACCACGAACACAAGCAAGTATATACAATCACAATATAATCACAAGATAAGGCTCAAATGAGCAAAGTCAAAATGGCATTAAGGTAAACAAGTTAAATGGTATGAATAATGGCAAATGAATAAAGACTTAAAAATTAAAGTGCATAAAAGTAAATGGCTTGAAATTAAATGTTAGTTGTTAGTTGATTAGAAGTTAGTATTGCTTTTGCTTTTGTTTTGTTTAAGTCATTCTTTGGAGAACACTCAACCCATTATTCACAAGCATGGATCCTTGAACCAAGACATCTTCCAAAGGAAGGAAAAAAGGCCAAGTTTCCACACAATACCATGAAAGAGGGGAGACTTACAATCTCACTTACTAGAATGCTATGCCTTTTGTGTCAACAATTTAGCGCTATGTTAAGCAATCGTAATTTGACTTATGTAGAAGTCACAACTATTTGAGACCGGGAAATAGAAATTTTAGTGTTAATGCATGTTAGAGATATGGTATTATGAACCATACTCCTAAAACATACCACACTTAAAAGAATACGCAAAAGGGGTGGACTTAATCTCATCCACACTTATGTTGATTTTGCAATCAACTAACCTTAAGATATAGAGACATCATAGGTCCATGAAATGAATGAGAAGAGAATGGGATTAATATGAAGAGGGAGGGCAAATGGAATCAACACAAATTGGTCAAAGGAGGACTTTTATCAAATTAAAATCATTCATTCATTTCGGGAGATGAAATGTACATTTCATCAATCCCCTAAATCTAATGATTTTAACTCAACAAAGTCAAATCAACCTTGACCAAGGCCCAACAACACAAGTCAAACTCAACAAGTCAATATCAAAAGCTCAACACAATTTATTTTGCAATTAAACAAATAAAATCAATTAAAAAATGCATTAAATTAAATTATGGTTGGTCAAAATCCTAAAACCTCATCAAAACACCAAATAAATGGCCATGAGATTTATCATAGGTCAAACAAGGTCAAAGAACCTTGGAGAAAAAATTTCATTAATTTTGGAAACTTAAAACTATTTTTAAACAATTAAAAATATTCACTAAAACAATTAAATCATGAAAAATATTAATAATGATCCAAAAAATAATTTTAATTCATAAAATGAAAGAGGAATTTATTTAAATTTTTTTGGTGAAACTCTCATATTTCTTGGATCAGTATTAAAATTAATATGAATTAATGAAAATAAACCAAATAAAAATAAAAATCAGAAAATAACAAAAAACGTGGACCACTTGATCTCCCTCATTAATTGAGGTGACAGATTAAGTGTCTCCTAGCGTGCGTTCCACAATAGACTTTAGTCAATGCGCACTAGGAAAGGTAATCAGAACTAAAGCATGAGATTAGAACATTTAAAATGATCTTATGGCTCAGATGAACGCCAGCACACCACCGGAGCTAAAGCTCCGGTCTCTTTCTCCGGTGAGCCTCATCGGACTGGTTCACTCTCAACCATCACCAAAATAAAAAAGAAGGACATGAATTTAAAGTAAAAATGCTCAGGAGCTCGAATCTGACATCAATTTCTCCTAACTCCAAGTATATTGAAAGATACAGGGAGTTGAAATTTGAGGATCATGATCTGAGTTGCTTCGATTTGACCTCAAAGCAACTCAATCTTGTTGCCTACATTGGTAGGACTTCAGACAACCAAAGATCAAGAAGAATTATGGAGAATTGAGTGATAATCGAAGAGATGAAAAATTCTGAAAATTACCTTCAATGCAGGTCTTTATGAACAGGGTCTTGCTTCCAATTGCTCTTGATCTTGCTCTGGACACTTAATGGAATGGAATTGAATCAACAAAAGGCACAAGACTCTTGGAGATTTGAATCTCAAAACAGCGGAGATTCAAACTCAATTTCCAATGGAAATTCTCAAGTTTATCCTTTGAATGAGAGGGTTTAGAGCTAGGGATTCAAAGCCGGCGCGCAGGGTCCTTGATTCTGAGCATGAAGGGCTCTATTTATAGGTCAAATGATTGTTATTTTCACACTTGAAATTAAGTTCCAAAATTAGCAATGTACATTTCATGGATGTATGGGCGTGTGATATGTAACACCCCGAATAAAATAAGAGAATTATTTTAATTAAGTTAATAATATATTTAATAATTTAATTAAATAAATTGAATTATTGGATTATTATTATTATTATTATTTGGAATAATAATTATTGGAAAATATATAAGTTGGAATAAGGAAAAAGGGTTTCAATGGTTGGTAAAGAGTTTTCACGTGAAACAGAGAAACGGCTGAAAGGTGAAAAGTGGAGAAAAGGGCAAAGAGGAAGAGCTAGAGAGCAAAGGTTGAAGAACGGAAAAGCTTGAAGCTTAGAGAGTGCCGGATTATCTCAGGTAAGGGGGGTTTATCGTCGTTTAATGGGTATTATAGATTAACATGTCATGGGTAGTGATAGCCGTTGAATTGACCCTAATTGGGATTATGAATGCTGGAAAATTACGTTGGATGAAACTGTGTTTAGGCTGTAATTGAATATGTGTTTGGGTTAGTTGTGAATTTCCGAACGTATAGCTTTTTACGGAATTGGAATCGGAGGTCCGGAAGTCCTCCAACGGCGGAAAATGCGGAGAACTCTGCATTCTGCCTTGTGTTAGCGCAGGAACTGCTGTTTTGTCTGCGTTAACCGGTTAACCCAGGGTGTTAACCGGTTAACACTGTTATAATTGTGAAAATGTGCTGTTTTGCCTGCGTTAACCGGTTAACCCAGGGCGTTAACCGGTTAACACTGTTGCGTTTTGCCAAAAAATGTATTTTGTCCTGCGTTAACCGGTTAACCCAGGGCGTTAACCGGTTAACACTGTTGCAGAGTGGGAAAATTGATATTTTTAATGTTGTGAACATAATTGGTGATTAGCCTTTTATCGTTAATTTTGATGAGTAATTCTGTTGGGTTATGTTATGAAGTGTTGATATAAATATGTTGATAAGTTGTGTTAAAGTTGTTGAAAATACTGAGTTGTAGGCTTGATGAGCCAAAGTTGATTATAAGTTGATTTTGTTGAAAATACTGAGTTGTAGGCTTGATGAGCCAAAGTTGATTATAAGTTGATTATGTTGAAAACCTTGTTGTGTTGCTATTATGATTATGTTGTCGAAAGTTTAAAGTCGTGTATGCCATGTACATTTCATATGCATTAAGTCGGAGCTTTGCTCACACCACGTTGGCCTGGATTGGCAAAAATCGGAGCTTTGCTCACACCACGTTGGCCTGGATTGGCAAAAATCGGAGCTTTGCTCACACCACGTTGGCCTGGATTGGCAAATTTTAAGTTGAAAGTTGAAGGCTTATGCCTTGATGCCCACTAAAATGGCAATGATTTTAAGTTGGGAGTTTTACTCCGATTGGTACCACATGCATGACGAGTCGAGTCTCATTTGAGTTGCATTTTATGTTGTTATTGAGTTGCATTTTATGTCGTTATTGAGTTGCATTTTACGTTGTTATTGAGTATGATATTTGAGTTGATGTGCCGTTACTAAATGCATGATATGATTAGGGTGATTAACGTGTAAATTTACTTAACATAACATGATAATTTATAATGTTTGTTATATCGATTGAGGAACTCACCCTTACAACTATTTTTCAGGTAACGAGCAATGAGTTGAGTAGAAGCTAATGCTTGGAGTCTAGTGTAGTCTACTTAGAGGGTCGTGCTCTGATAGATGTAACATCGGGACGGGATGTTTTAATTGTTTTATTGTTGATTGTTGAACCTTTTTATCTGTAATATGTTATATGTTGGAATGGTTGGTTGATTTCTATCCGCTGCGAATTTTGCAAACAAAAATGTTAATGTTTATTTTGATTAAATAAAGAGCATGACAGTTTTTATGGTGTGAAATGTTGTGTGACACCCTTGGTGCATGATTACTCTGATATAAATATTTGTTGTTGTTATTAAATATTTGGGGTATTTTAGAAGGGTGTTACATTAGTGGTATCAGAGCAGGTCGGTCTGTCCGGCCAGTTGTCGTGTCGTTACTGTCTAACAATTGTGTAATTGTTACTAGTCTAACTTTTAAGTTGTGTTGTAGTGATAAGTTGAAATGGCTGGAAGGAATGACGCTGCAATGGCTGCCGCAATGCAAGCAATGGCACAAGCTGTGCAGAACTTGCCAAATGCTGGTGGAGATGCTGGATCACGTAGCTTGGCGACTTTTCAAAGAGAGAATCCGCCGGTGTTTAAAGGGAAGCATGATCCAGATGCAGCCTTGGGATGGTTGAAAGAAATTGAGAGAATCTTCCGTGTTATGGATTGCACTCCAGCTCAGAAGGTTCGGTATGGTACTCACATGCTAGCAGTCGAAGCTGATGACTGGTGGCTAGAGACTCACGAGAGGTTGACCGTGGCAGGTGAAGTCATTACTTGGGATGTATTCCGTAGGGAATTCCTGAGGAAGTATTATCCGGAAGATGTCCGTGGTAAGAAGGAAATTGAGTTCCTTGAGTTGAAGCAAGGAAACATGTCTGTCACTGATTATGCTGCGAAATTTGTGGAGCTGTCCAAATTTTATCCTCATTACACTGGTGCCGGTGCTGAATTTTCAAAGTGCATCAAGTTTGAAAATGGATTCCGCTCTGAAATTAAGAAGGTTGTTGGGTATCAGAAGATACGCATTTTTACTGAATTGGTTGATAGCTGCAGGATATTTGAAGAAGACAATAATGCTCATTACAAGATTGTCAGTGACCGCAAGGGCAAGCAACATCAAAACCGTGGCAAGCCGTATGATGCTCCAGCTGGAAAAGGGAAGCAAAGAGCTGCTCCGGCTCAGAGAGCTAGTGGGGGAGGTGCTCCTGCTGGTATAGTTTGCTTCAAATGTGGTCAGGCTGGTCATAAGAGTAATGTATGCACTGCTGAAGTAAAGAGATGTTTTCGTTGTGGTAAGACTGGGCATGCAATAGCTGATTGCAAGCACAAGGAAGTGATTTGTTTTAATTGTGGCGAAGAAGGGCATATTGGAAGTCAGTGTCAGAAGCCAAAGAAATCTCAGACTGGGAAGGTGTTCGCATTGACCGGAACTCAAACCTCCAGTGAGGACAGACTTATCCGAGGTACGTGTTATATTAATGGCTTTCCTCTTGTAGCTATTATTGACACAGGTGCGACTCATTCCTTTATATCTTTGGATTGTGCTGTGAAACTTAAGTTAGAGATATCTGAGATGTTTGGTAGTATGGTGATTGATACTCCTACGAAGGGTTCAGTGACTACTACTTCGGTTTGTTTAAATTGTCCTTTGAGTATTTTTGGTAGAGACTTTGGAATGGACCTAGTGTGTCTTCCACTAGTGCAGATTGATGTTATTCTGGGTATGAACTGGTTGGTGTTTAACCGAGTTTCTATCAATTGTTTTGATAAGACTGTGGTCTTTCCTGAGAGTGAGGAAGGAAAGAGTTTGTTTCTATCAGCAAGGCAAGTGAATGAAGAAGTAGCTGATGGGGCAGAGTTGTTTATGCTGTTAGCGACTTTGGAGGCTAAAGATAAACTGGTGATTGGCGATCTAGCCGTGGTGTGTGATTTTCCTGATGTGTTTCCGGAAGAGGTGAATGAATTGCCGCCAGAGCGTGAAGTTGAGTTCTCGATTGATTTGCTACCTGGTACGAGACCGATATCGATGGCTCCGTACCGTATGTCTGCTGTTGAGTTAACTGAATTGAAGAGTCAGTTGGAAGATCTGTTGGATAAGAAATTTATTCGTCCGAGTGTGTCACCGTGGGGTGCACCAGTGCTATTGGTTAAGAAGAAAGAAGGTACTATGAGGTTGTGTGTGGACTACAGGCAACTGAATAAAGTGACGATCAAGAATCGGTATCCTTTGCCGAGGATTGATGATTTGATGGATCAGTTGGTTGGTGCAAGTGTGTTCAGCAAAATAGATTTGAGATCTGGGTATCATCAGATCCGTGTGAAAACTGAGGATATTCAGAAGACTGCTTTCAGAACAAGGTATGGACATTATGAGTATTCTGTAATGCCTTTTGGTGTGACTAATGCGCCTGGAGTATTTATGGAGTATATGAATAGGATTTTCCATCCGTACCTAGACAAGTTTGTGGTGGTGTTTATTGATGACATTTTGGTGTATTCGAAATCTGAAGAAGAGCATGCTGAGCATTTGAGAGTGGTTTTAGAAGTTCTACGAGAAAAGAAGTTATTTGCTAAACTATCCAAGTGTGAATTTTGGTTAGAGGAGGTTAGCTTTCTTGGTCATGTGATTTCAAGAGGTGGTGTTGCTGTTGATCCTTCTAAGATAGAAGCGGTATCTAAGTGGGAAGCTCCGAAGTCTGTTGCTGAGATTCGAAGTTTCCTTGGTTTGGCTGGTTATTATAGGAAGTTCATTGAAGGATTTTCTAAGTTGGCGTTGCCATTGACGATGTTGACTAGGAAGGGACAAGCGTTTGTTTGGGACTCAAAATGTGAAGAAGGTTTCCAAGAGTTAAAGAGAAGGTTAACTATTGCTCCTATTCTGATATTACCGAGTTCATCGGAACCATTTGAAGTTTACTGTGATGCTTCATTGTTGGGTTTGGGTGGCGTGTTGATGCAGAATAAGCAGGTTATAGCTTATGCTTCAAGACAGCTGAGGGTTCATGAGAGGAACTATCCGACGCACGATTTAGAGTTGGCAGCTGTGGTATTTGTCCTGAAGTTATGGAGGCATTACTTGTATGGGTCAAGATTTGAGGTTTTCAGTGACCATAAAAGTTTAAAGTATTTGTTTGATCAGAAAGAGCTGAATATGAGACAGAGAAGATGGTTAGAGTTTCTAAAGGATTATGACTTTGGTTTGAATTACCATCCGGGTAAAGCAAACGTAGTGGCTGATGCATTGAGTCGGAAATCATTACATATGTCTATGTTAATGGTTAAGGAATTGGATTTAATTGAACAGTTTAGAGACTTGAGTTTGGTGTGTGAGAGTACTCACAATAGTGTTAAATTGGGAATGTTGAAGTTGACAAGTGGTATTCTGGATGAGATCAGAGAGGGTCAGAAATCCGATATGCTTTTGATTGATAAGTTGACCCTAGTGAATCAAGGTCAAGGTGGCGAATTCAGAGTTGATGAGAATGGTGTTTTGAAATTTGGTAGTCGGGTGTGCATTCCGAATGTCACCGAACTTAAGAAGAGTATTCTTGAAGAAGGACATCGTAGTGGCTTGAGTATTCATCCTGGAGCTACGAAGATGTATCATGATTTGAAAAAGTTATTTTGGTGGCCGGGAATGAAAAGAGAAATTGCGAGTTTTGTTTATTCTTGTTTGACTTGCCAGAAGTCAAAGATTGAGCATCAGAAGCCGTCTGGGCTAATGCAACCGTTGGCTATTCCAGAGTGGAAGTGGGATAGTATCAGTATGGATTTTGTTTCTGGTTTACCGAGGACAATTAAGAATTTTGAAGCTATTTGGGTGATTGTTGATAGATTGACGAAATCGGCTCATTTCATTCCGATTAGAATGGATTATCCGTTAGAGAAATTAGCTGAGTTGTATATTGAGAAGATTGTAAGTTTGCATGGTATTCCGTCGAGTATTGTTTCGGACAGAGATCCTAGATTTACATCGAAATTCTGGGAAGGTTTGCAGAAGGCTTTGGGAACTAAGCTGAGATTGAGTTCTGCATATCATCCGCAGACTGATGGTCAGACTGAGAGGACGATTCAGTCACTAGAGGATCTTTTGAGAGCTTGTGTTTTGGAGAAAGGAGGTGCTTGGGATTGTTATTTACCTTTGATTGAGTTTACCTGCAACAATAGTTTTCATTCGAGCATTGGTATGGCGCCGTTTGAAGCTTTGTATGGTAGGAGATGTCGGACACCGTTATGTTGGTATGAGTCCGGTGAGAGTGCTGTGGTTGGACCGGAGATTGTTCAACAGACTACGGAAAAGATTAAGATGATTCAGGAGAAGATGAGAATTGCTCAGAGTCGTCAGAAGAGTTATCATGATAAGAGGAAGAAGTCACTTGAGTTCCGAGAGGGAGATCACGTGTTTCTTCGTGTTACTCCGATAACTGGGGTTGGTCGAGCTTTGAAGTCAAAGAAGTTGACGCCTCGATTTATTGGTCCTTATCAGATTTTGGAGAGGATAGGAGAGGTAGCCTATCGTATCGCTTTACCGTCGTCACTTGCGAATTTGCATGAGGTTTTCATGTGTCTCAGTTGAGGAGGTACATTCATGATCCGTCGCATGTGATCCAAGTAGATGATGTACAGGTGAGAGATAACCTGACTGTTGAAACATCGCCTATGAGGATTGAGGATCGAGAGTTGAAGCAGTTGCGGGGTAAAGAGATTGCCTTGGTGAAGGTAGCTTGGGGAGGACCAGCAGGTGGCAATGTGACTTGGGAACTGGAGAGTCAGATGAAGGAGTCTTATCCGGAGTTATTTGCTTGAGGTATGTTTTCGAGGACGAAAACTCTTTTAGTGGGGGAGAGTTGTAACACCCCGAATAAAATAAGAGAATTATTTTAATTAAGTTAATAATATATTTAATAATTTAATTAAATAAATTGAATTATTGGATTATTATTATTATTATTATTTGGAATAATAATTATTGGAAAATATATAAGTTGGAATAAGGAAAAAGGGTTTCAATGGTTGGTAAAGAGTTTTCACGTGAAACAGAGAAACGGCTGAAAGGTGAAAAGTGGAGAAAAGGGCAAAGAGGAAGAGCTAGAGAGCAAAGGTTGAAGAACGGAAAAGCTTGAAGCTTAGAGAGTGCCGGATTATCTCAGGTAAGGGGGGTTTATCGTCGTTTAATGGGTATTATAGATTAACATGTCATGGGTAGTGATAGCCGTTGAATTGACCCTAATTGGGATTATGAATGCTGGAAAATTACGTTGGATGAAACTGTGTTTAGGCTGTAATTGAATATGTGTTTGGGTTAGTTGTGAATTTCCGAACGTATAGCTTTTTACGGAATTGGAATCGGAGGTCCGGAAGTCCTCCAACGGCGGAAAATGCGGAGAACTCTGCATTCTGCCTTGTGTTAGCGCAAGAACTGCTGTTTTGTCTGCGTTAACCGGTTAACCCAGGGTGTTAACCGGTTAACACTGTTATAATTGTGAAAATGTGCTGTTTTGCCTGCGTTAACCGGTTAACCCAGGGCGTTAACCGGTTAACACTGTTGCATTTTGCCAGAAAATGTATTTTGTCCTGCGTTAACCGGTTAACCCAGGGCGTTAACCGGTTAACACTGTTGCAGAGTGGGAAAATTGATATTTTTAATGTTGTGAACATAATTGGTGATTAGCCTTTTATCGTTAATTTTGATGAGTAATTCTGTTGGGTTATGTTATGAAGTGTTGATATAAATATGTTGATAAGTTGTGTTAAAGTTGTTGAAAATACTGAGTTGTAGGCTTGATGAGCCAAAGTTGATTATAAGTTGATTTTGTTGAAAATACTGAGTTGTAGGCTTGATGAGCCAAAGTTGATTATAAGTTGATTATGTTGAAAACCTTGTTGTGTTGCTATTATGATTATGTTGTCGAAAGTTTAAAGTCGTGTATGCCATGTACATTTCATATGCATTAAGTCGGAGCTTTGCTCATACCACGTTGGCCTGGATTGGCAAAAATCGGAGCTTTGCTCACACCACGTTGGCCTGGATTGGCAAAAATCGGAGCTTTGCTCACACCACGTTGGCCTGGATTGGCAAATTTTAAGTTGAAAGTTGAAGGCTTATGCCTTGATGCCCACTAAAATGGCAATGATTTTAAGTTGGGAGTTTTACTCCGATTGGTACCACATGCATGACGAGTCGAGTCTCATTTGAGTTGCATTTTATGTTGTTATTGAGTTGCATTTTATGTCGTTATTGAGTTGCATTTTACGTTGTTATTGAGTATGATATTTGAGTTGATGTGCCGTTACTAAATGCATGATATGATTAGGGTGATTAACGTGTAAATTTACTTAACATAACATGATAATTTATAATGTTTGTTATATCGATTGAGGAACTCACCCTTACAACTATTTTTCAGGTAACGAGCAATGAGTTGAGTAGAAGCTAATGCTTGGAGTCTAGTGTAGTCTACTTAGAGGGTCGTGCTCTGATAGATGTAACATCGGGACGGGATGTTTTAATTGTTTTATTGTTGATTGTTGAACCTTTTTATCTGTAATATGTTATATGTTGGAATGGTTGGTTGATTTCTATCCGCTGCGAATTTTGCAAACAAAAATGTTAATGTTTATTTTGATTAAATAAAGAGCATGACAGTTTTTATGGTGTGAAATGTTGTGTGACACCCTTGGTGCATGATTACTCTGATATAAATATTTGTTGTTGTTATTAAATATTTGGGGTATTTTAGAAGGGTGTTACATGATAGGCCCATGTAATCATCTCTTCAGATCCAAGAATAAGTACAAACATTGCTGAAGTCACATTGGTAAGTCATGCAATTGTGTATGAGGAATGCAAGTTCAATTATGCCAAATGGTGATCCAAGTTCAAGCCATGCGCATGTCACTCATACTTTGTTCAAATGGGATGAAATTGGACTTTTTGGAAAGGTTAGATAAAGAGGAGCAACTTTCATGTTGAACACTGTTTCATTTGAAGCTTGGATCATGGTGAATTTTGAGGTGGAAGTTGGGAAAATCAAACATGTCAAAAAAAATTCTAAGTGTCAAGCCTTATGTTCACTTATTCCACCTTGGCTAACTTTTTATGTGAGCTTCAAATGAGAAACGTTCCTTCATCAAAGTTGTAACTCTCTCAAAGTCCTTCAAAATGGTCACAGATTTGACATCATTTGGATTTATCATGAGGGAGTTATGCATTTTTGAAGTTGAGGAAAATCACTTGTTTAATGGCATTGGTTCAAAATGACCTATAATATATCCTCATATCACATGCATTTAAAATTTGAATTTTCTCATCCTCTAAACATAAAAGTTGAATTAGACATCTTGAATTTTATTGTACAACTTGAATAGCTTTCATCTTATAAAAATTGAGCAACCACCATAAAAATGACTTTCCAAGAAAAAATAGCTCTTTAACTCAACATGAAAGTTATTTTTAATGTCATTTAGAGTAACTTTAATCTTGGAATCATTTTCATATGACAAATATTATAGGAGATAGGGTCTAGGGAACCCCATTTTTGGTCAGTTGAATTCCTCTGGTCAACCACCATGAACCAACTTGCTAGCTTGATATTCTCTTGACTTTTGGGACTCATGGAGGATCATATATGCATAAGATGATGAAAGTTGAAGTACCCCTTGAAATATTTGATCAATTGGTGAAGAAGCTTGCTGAAGAAGTTACACAAGATACCCAGATGAATTAGGGTTTCCAAGGTAAACCAACTCCAAACTCTTGATGATTTCTTGATCAAAATAACATGTGAAGACCATGTGGATTCATATATGATGCTTAGAGCCATAGTGTCATACCCCAAAATTTGCCCATTAATATTTCAAGACATTTTGCAAGGCATTCCGACTCATATATAACACTGATCTTGAAGAAACAAAGGCCCAGCTCACGGATGGCCCAATCCAGAAAATGGCCCAAACTGGCCTGTTCGCTACGCGCTCGCCTAGCGAAGCTGACAGACAACAAAAATTTCGGGCTTCATTCTGAGCCCATTAGGTCACCATTATCACTATAAATACCAGCACTTCAGTAATAAAAAAAATAAAAAAAAAAATAAAAAAGAAAAGAAATTTTTTTTAATTAATTAATTAATTAATTAATTAATTAATTAATTAAATAATTAAAATAAATAAATAAAATATAACAAATTATTTTGGACTTGGGTCTCCCTCATTCCAAGCCCATTACCCACGAAATCAGTCTATAAATACTGAAGTTTCAGTAGAGGAAAGGACACTTGGAGTTACACTGGGAGATTCACTGGAAAAAAAAGAGGAGGAGAACAGAGAAGAACGAATAGAAGTTTTGGCATAGGAACCCTGCCTACCCGGAGAATTCAGAGTAAAGAAACCCTGAAGGCAGCCCATCTGCACCGAAGCCATCGCCGTCCAATTCCCGCTGCCTAACTTATTCCGATACTACAAGTGGTCAATCCCTTCAACCTTGAATTGGCAAACAGGTTTGCGTATCTCTATTGTTTATACTTTCAATTGGCCATATCTACATATATAATGCATCATGATAAAATGTTGATATATAATTTGCTTTCGTATGGGAATTTAAATATGCCTGAATACCCTGAATGTTTGACCATGTTATTCCTGTGATAAAATGCCATAAAATTCAAAGTTCCTAACATGGGGTTGTTTTCAAATTCAAAATCCGTGGCCGCTCGCTAGCACCTCGCTAGGCGAGCCTGGGGCGAGTATTCGCCTGGCCTTCGCTAGGCGAGGCAGAGGCGAACGAGACAGTAGCTGACTTTTCTATTCTTTTTTTTTTATGTTTTATCATAGCCATGCATTATTCATCCTATCCTATTTATTGTTGTGATATTTCTCCGGTGTAATCTTCGATTGCACCCTGATTTGTTGTTCTGACATGTTTCTTTTTTTTTTTGAGTTTCGTAAAGGTTCGCATATCCCAGGAAAAGGTTATTGGCTAGGTATTTCACTTTAGTTGTGGGATACCCTTGTGGAGTTTCACCCTAAATTAATTTTTAATGTATTAATTTCTAATGTATTAATTTTTTTAATATATTATTTTTAATAATTTTAATGTGGAGTTTCATCCTAATTATATAATTAATTGTAAAACTTTGCCTTTGAATAAGTGATCTTGGACCTCTCTTTGTTGCCTTACGATTACGATATTACGGTCATGTCCCGCGAACGTGGGGATACCCTTAGCAAAGACCCTTCGGTTAAATCATCATAAAATAAATTATAGTCCCTCGGATGTTGCCTTCGAATATACAACTTTGTCCCTCGATGACCCTCCGATGTTGCCTACGGTTAAAAGATGATAGTCCCTTCGAATGCTAAGGTATCCTCGTAACTGTTGCCTTCAATGACCAATCGATGACCCTACGATGACCCTTTTACATCCAAAGGATAAAACTACTTATTTCTCAATAATAAGGACAGTTTTACCCTCATAAGGATAGGAAATACTCATAAAGACCTTGGGTCGGTATAACTCTTAATTGCTGGCTCACAACCTAAAACATTTTTTCACACCTCACACCTTTCAAAATACCTTCAGAAAATCACCACTTGGTATACATTCATACTAGAATCATTACCGAGTTATATTTTTCTAAACAATTTTCAAAACTAAACGAGATAATCACTTTGTATACATTCATACAAGAATCATTACAAAGTTAAATTCTCTTTTCAAAACAATTTTTCTAAACAATTCACAAACACTTTTTTTTTAGACAAAATAATATAAGTGATCGAGCAATTAAGAGCCCATGGATAACCATGGATACAAAGGGTGCTAACACCTTCCCTTTGTATAATGTACCTCCCGAACCCAAAATCTAAATTAAGGTTTTTCCTGTTCTTTTCCACCTTTCCTTATTGGATAAAAGAAAAGTCGGTGGCGACTCTTGCTAACCGCGACATTGCGATTAAAACCACAAAAAGTCCAGTTCACCGTATGACAGAACTGGCGACTCTGCTGGGGACCTTAAAAAGAGAGGTTACCTTAAAACAAGATCACTTATTCAATTTGTCTGATTTATTTTTAAGGGATTGCTTGGGTATGTTATGCTTGAGTGAAAGATCCTACACCCGGATCTAGTGTACCTTAGGTAAGTAGCAAGAGATCATCGCGACTGTCCGGCGTATACTGGAATGGTCAAAATGATGGCTACGGTTAATGTGGCACTTTGGATGTCCTGATGTTCCTCATGTTAGTTGAGGAAATATTTGGCATTCGCGTGGTGTCATAAAAGCATTAACCAGACCTTTAGAACCCTAATTGACTCATCCTGGCCATTAGAAAGTAGTGAGATAACTGGCTTCGGTTCCGACTGGAGTTGGTTGAGACTCGATACTACACTCTTTGAGATTGGACTTTAGGGAAGCTTCGGTCAACCACTTGGTGTTGCACTGAAGTGGACTTAAGGAAAGGTCAATGATTTGAGATCCTTCTAGAACCCGGTTACTATTCTAAGACAGGTTGAACCAACCAAACTTCAGTGGGGAGGGTATTTACCTATGGAACTCACGCAAGCCTTAAAACCTAGGAATGATTGTTGTGTGACTTGCTTGTGCTTGTTATTTATCTAACAACATGACATCATAACAACATAACATCATAACATCATGGCATTGTACTAACCATTTCAAGGATTTAGGGATTTAACTCTGCTAAAAAAAAAACAGAAAAAACAAAAACAAAAGCAAAAACAAAAGAGAAAAGAACAAATACATATTTGAGAAACCCGCCCTCTCCGGAAGAATAGCAAGATGGCAGATGATTTTAACAGAGTATGATATCCAGTATACCACCCAAAAAGCAATCAAAGGAAGCGTGCTAGCTGATCATTTGGCTCATCAGGCAGTGAATGATTATCAGTCTATGAATTTTGAGTTCCCAGATGAGGATGTCATGCTTGTTACTGATTATGAAGAACCTGGACCAGAGGAAGGACCCGAAGTGGGATCCCGATGGACTATGGTTTTTGATGGATCGTCTAACGCATTGGGCAACGGTATTGGCGTCGTGATCATTTCCCCCAAGGGTGGCCATACGCCTTTCACCGCTAGACTATGTTTTGAATGCACCAACAATATGGCTGAGTATGAAGCGTGTATTTTGGGACTCAGAGCTGCTATAGACCTAAGAATCAAGTTCTTGAAGGTGTACGGAGACTCAGCCTTGGTAATCAGTCAGGTCAAAGGAGAATGGGACACTAAACATCCGAATCTCATCCCTTATCGAGAACGGGTGTTGACATTAATCCCATACTTTGAAGAGATCACATTCGAATATATTCCACGAGAGGAGAACCAGTTGGCAGACGCATTAGCTACCATGTCATCTATGTTCAGAGTCAGATGGGACAATGAAGCTCCCCGGATTACCATTGAACGACTAGACGAACCAGCATATTGTTATGAACTTAACGCTGATGAAGTAGAAGAGAAGCCTTGGTACCACGAGATAAAAAGATATTTAGAAGCTCAAGAATACCCTGAAGGGACATCCATCAATGACAGGAAATTTCTGAGGAAGTTCTCCGCTAAATTCTTTTTGAGTAATGGAATATTGTACAAACGTAACCATGATTCGACTTTGCTTCGCTGTGTGGATAGAAAGGAATCAGAGAAGATTATGGAAGACATGCACGACGGTATCTTTGGGACTCATTCTAGTGGACATACAATGGCCAAGAAGATTCTGAGGTCAGGGTATTATTGGTCTACCATGGAAACTGATTGCCACCATCACTCCAGAACTTGTCATAAGTGCCAGATCTATGCGGATAAAGTACATGTGCCTCCTGCTCCATTAAACGTGTTGACCGCGCCGTGGCCCTTTGCAATGTGGGGCATTGATGTGATTGGCGAAATTAAACCTACCGCCTCTAATGGACATCGTTTCATCCTTGTTGCTATTGATTACTTCACAAAGTGGGTGGAGGCAGCCTCATTTGCTTCTGTTACTAAGAATGTGGTGGCACGATTCATCAAGAACAGCCTCATCTGCCGATACGGCGTCCCTGAGAGGATTATCACTGACAATGGCACTAATTTGAACAACAAGATGATTACTGAACTCTGCACGCAGTTCAAAATAAAACACCATAACTCTTCTCCGTACCGGCCAAAGATGAACGGCGCTGTAGAAGCGGCTAATAAGAATATTAAGAAGATTATACAAAAGATGACGGTAACATACAAAGACTGGCATGAGATGTTACCATTTGCTCTTCATGGTTATCGTACTTCGGTACGAACTTCGACAGGGGCAACTCCTTTCTCTTTAGTCTACGGAATGGAAGCCGTTTTACCAGTAGAGGTTCAGATTCCCTCTCTAAGGATCATGAAAGAGGCGGGCTTAGAAGAAGACGAATGGATTCAGACTCGACTCGATCAGATAAATTTGATGGATGAGAAGAGACTTGCGGCTGTATGTCACGGGCAGATATATCAGAAGCGCATGACCAGGGCATTCAACAAAAAGGTCAAGAGACAAGTATATCAAATTGGCGACTTGGTAATCAAACGCATCATCCTACCACAAACTGACCCCAGAGGCAAATGGACTCCCACATACGAAGGGCCATTTGTAGTTAAGAAGGTATTCTCAGGTGGAGCCATGATACTCGCTACAATGGATGGTGAAGACTTCCCACATCCCGTGAACGCGGACATAGTTAAAAAATACTACGCATAAAAGAGACCCGCTAGATCGACGTATCTAGGCAAAAGTAAGGGCATCCCGGCGAACCAAAAGGGTTCGGGCAAAAATTAGGGATATATAAAAAAAAATGTACACCCGGCAAGTCGAAAACCTGAAAAGGCGGCTTGGGCAAAAAAGGGTATCCTGGTGGACTGAAAACCTGAAAAGGCGGTCCAGGCAAAAATTAGGGATTAAAGCGTATGACTATGTCCCGTTCTTAGTCAACTTCATCCAAGTTCAAGGGACTGAACAAGCCAATCACTTCCATCCGACAGCAGGGGATGAGATGCTTGAAGACATAATGACAGTAGTAGACTTAAAATCAATAGGACTTCTTCCACATAGCTTTCTCTTTGTTTTCGACAATTTCCTCTTACTAGGTCTTCTGTCTCCTTGTACACAAATTGCCTGTTTATAGGCCTTCTTTCAAAATCAATACAACCTTCTTTCAAAAGATGCTTTTGTTTTTTCTTTTTCTGTTTTGTTTGCGTAAACGTCCATTGATTTAATTTGAATTAATATATGCATTTGAATATGACCAATGTTTACCAAAATACATGCATAGAATAGCAATAGCAATTACTACAAGACTTCAGGATCGAGGATAAGGTCTAACCATGCTTCCAATGAATCCGCTACCAATTCTCTTCCCCAGCAAGCCTATTTTCCCAGAAGAAATTGGCAGTATTCCCGGCACAGCCAGCTATTCCCCAACAGAGGTCGGCATCGCTAGACAGGCTGATCATCTCATCCATCTCCAGCCCGACTCTGCTGAATATTTCCACCATCAGACAGAAATCAAGCATCCCCAGCCGAGAAAGGGTCATCGACACAAATGTCTCAAATCAGTAGATGGGGATTTATTTTCCCCAGTAGAGTCCCCAAGCAGAACTTCTCATACGCATAGCTCATTCATTACATCCTTTCACAGCATACGCATGCATACAACATTCACATTTATTTTAGCATAACACGAAACATCTCATGCATCATGACATAGCATGAAGCTAACTTTTCTTTGCAGGTTATTTATCCTCCTGATATAGTCAAAATAAAAGGTTCATTCAGACAGACACCTTTATCAAGCACATTCAAGATTCAGATACATATTTCAAATACAGTTCATGGGAACATTCATTCTGACAACACTTCGATATCCTCCTAATGATGGCATCTTTAAGCCCATCCCAGACATTTATTGCAAGTACAACATATACAGGTTATCAGATACAGCCTAACGTACGGTTCATTCTGATTCAGCCCAACATATGACTTCTTCAGCAACTCCAATGCGGTCTAACGTACGACCCATTTGGACCTTCAAATCCTCGGATACTGCCTAGCGTACGGTACGTTCAGGGGTGTAGTCTAGCGTACGACTACTTTCTTCTTCGGATACAGCCTAACGTACGGCTCATTCTGCAACTCAGATACGATCTAGCGTACGATCCATTCTGAACTCCAGCAACTCCAACGCGGTCTAACGTACGACCCGTTTGGATCTTACAACCCTCAGATGCTACCTAACATACGGTACATTTCTGAAGTGTAGTCTGGCGTACGACTACCGCTTTCATCATCAGATGCGGCCTAACATACGACTCATTCTGCGACGGTCTAACGTACGACCCGTTCGAATGTCCATCCCCTCAGATGCTACCTAACATACGGTACATTTCTGAAGTGTAGTCTAACGTACGACTACCCCTTTCGTCATCAGATTCAGCCTAACGTACGGCTCATTCTGCAACTCAGATACGATCTAGCGTATGGTCCATTCTGACCCTTTATCCCCAACAGCATATGACACACTCCGACTCCCCAGCGAAGTCGACAGCCTAATGGATGACTCATTATACGGTCTAACGTACGACCCAGTGTGGCACCCATGTCTTCAAATTGGCCTAATATACGGCGCGATCTGAAGCTTTCGTCATCAAACCTCCCGGATGGCACCTTTAAGCCCATCTCCATCAAGACCAACTGTCGATTCTCAAGTGCAAATTTTTGGGGCATTCTAGTGTTCAATAATCTTCCACCTCCAGACCACGAATGGCGTACACACCATTCTAACTCTCTCGGTCCAAGAATATTGAACAGGGGCAGCTGTCATACCCCAAAATTTGCCCATTAATATTTCAAGACATTTTGCAAGGCATTCCGACTCATATATAACACTGATCTTGAAGAAACAAAGGCCCAGCTCACGGATGGCCCAATCCAGAAAATGGCCCAAACTGGCCTGTTCGCTACGCGCTCGCCTAGCGAAGCTGACAGACAACAAAAATTTTGGGCTTCATTCTGAGCCCATTAGGTCACCATTATCACTATAAATACCAGCACTTCAGTAATAAAAAATAAAAAAAAATAAAAAAAAAAAAAAGAAAAGAAATTTTTTTTAATTAATTAATTAATTAATTAATTAATTAATTAATTAAATAATTAAAATAAATAAATAAAATATAACAAATTATTTTGGACTTGGGTCTCCCTCATTCCAAGCCCATTACCCACGAAATCAGTCTATAAATACTGAAGTTTCAGTAGAGGAAATGACACTTGGAGTTACACTGGGAGATTCACTGAAAAAAAAAGAGGAGGAGAACAGAGAAGAACGAATAGAAGTTTTGGCATAGGAACCCTGCCTACCCGGAGAATTCAGAGTAAAGAAACCCTGAAGGCAGCCCATCTGCACCGAAGCCATCGTCGTCCAATTCCCGCTGCCTAACTTATTCCGATACTACAAGTGGTCAATCCCTTCAACCTTGAATTGGCAAACAGGTTTGCGTATCTCTATTGTTTATACTTTCAATTGGCCATATCTACATATATAATGCATCATGATAAAATGTTGATATATAATTTGCTTTCGTATGGGAATTTAAATATGCCTGAATACCCTGAATGTTTGACCATGTTATTCCTGTGATAAAATGCCATAAAATTCAAAGTTCCTAACATGGGGCTGTTTTCAAATTCAAAATCCGTGGCCGCTCGCTAGCACCTCGCTAGGCGAGCCTGGGGCGAGTATTCGCCTGGCCTTCGCTAGGCGAGGCAGAGGCGAACGAGACAGTAGCTGACTTTTCTATTCTTTTTTTTTTTTTGTTTTATCATAGCCATGCATTATTCATCCTATCCTATTTATTGTTGTGATATTTCTCCGGTGTAATCTTCGATTGCACCCTGATTTGGTGTTCTGACATGTTTCTTTTTTTTTTTTAGTTTTGTAAAGGTTCGCATATCCCAGGAAAAGGTTATTGGCTAGGTATTCCACTTTAGTTGTGGGATACCCTTGTGGAGTTTCACCCTAAATTAATTTTTAATGTATTAATTTCTAATGTATTAATTTTTTTAATATATTATTTTTAATAATTTTAATGTGGAGTTTCATCCTAATTATATAATTAATTGTAAAACTTTGCCTTTGAATAAGTGATCTTGGACCTCTCTTTGTTGCCTTACGATTACGATATTACGGTCATGTCCCGCGAACGTGGGGATACCCTTAGCAAAGACCCTTCGGTTAAATCATCATAAAATAAATTATAGTCCCTCGGATGTTGCCTTCGAATATACAACTTTGTCCCTCGATGACCCTCCGATGTTGCCTACGGTTAAAAGATGATAGTCCCTTCGAATGCTAAGGTATCCTCGTAATTGTTGCCTTCAATGACCAATCGATGACCCTACGATGACCCTTTTACATCCAAAGGATAAAACTACTTATTTCTCAATAATAAGGACAGTTTTACCCTCATAAGGATAGGAAATACTCATAAAGACCTTGGGTCGGTATAACTCTTAATTGCTGGCTCACAACCTAAAACATTTTTTCACACCTCACACCTTTCAAAATACCTTCAGAAAATCACCACTTGGTATACATTCATACTAGAATCATTACCGAGTTATATTTTTCTAAACAATTTTCAAAACTAAACGAGATAATCACTTTGTATACATTCATACAAGAATCATTACAAAGTTAAATTCTCTTTTCAAAACAATTTTTCTAAACAATTCACAAACACTTTTTTTTTAGACAAAAATAATATAAGTGATCGAGCAATTAAGAGCCCATGGATAACCATGGATACAAAGGGTGCTAACACCTTCCCTTTGTATAATGTACCTCCCGAACCCAAAATCTAAATTAAGGTTTTTCCTGTTCTTTTCCACCTTTCCTTATTGGATAAAAGAAAAGTCGGTGGCGACTCTTGCTAACCGCGACATTGCGATTAAAACCACAAAAAAGTCCAGTTCACCGTATGACACATAGTAAACAAATTCTTGATTGAGCTCCTTGCAATGAGGGTCTTAAACCCTAGATGTGAGCTTGATAGATCAAAGGTGAGCATGTGCTCTACCTACAAAAGAGTTAGTTTATACAAATACATATTTTTGGTATTTTGGTTAGTAAAAATGATAAAAATACAAAGTATGATATAATCAAATGGTGCTTGGTGATCTCTCCCAATGCAAACCCAATGAATGAGGGGTAAGGAGGATGCCAAGATGTGATCCCCATGCTAATGCATATGATGAGATAACATGAGGGATCTTATGGTCAAAATTGGGGTCTTACACGCTTTCTTAGGCTTTGTAACCCAATGCCTACATATCTCAAAAGAATCAGAGCATCGTAGTTCTTCTCAAAAAATTTGGTTTGTTGGTGCTTTTTATGGGTAGCCACTAAAGGTAGAGAAAAACAAGAAAGGGAGGTTTGAACTGTTTTCGCAGTAATCAAAAACTTTTGCAACGCCACTCACGAAAAATAAATGCTAACAACACAAGAAATTTATCCCAGTTCGCTTGAAAATCAAAGATACTCCAGTCCACCCGGCCAAGGTGATTTCGCCTTTAATAAGGACTTAATCCAATAATCTCAATAGATTATAAAATCGTCTAAGAGTTCAACAACCTCTTAGCCCTCTCAAGTCTACAGACTTCAACAAGTCACTTGAGGAAAATCAATAACTTGAAAGAAATACAAGTGTTTACTTTAGTGCTTCTTGGTAAGCAGTATGAACAAAATTGAAAGCATTGATCAATGATCACACTATGAGCAACAACTCTTGTGTGATTACTGAGTTTACAATGAAAGTATTTTGTGTGTATAGATCGAAGAGTATTATAGAATTCTTTTGTATTTTTTTCTTCGTGTTCAGCATGATGATGATGAGTCCTTTATATAGTGCTTTTAGATGATACGTGTAGTGGTAAATTCATAACCATCAATAAAACCAGAGTCGCCATCGCGCTTTTATTATTTCCAAAGGAAAAGGGAAAAGTACGACCAAAACCCAAAGATAAGAAGTTTTCAAATCAAAACTAATAAAATGCCAGAGATTACAGGTAAGGGGGTTGGTTACACAGAGGGAAGGTGTTAGCACCTAAAGTGTCTTAGGTACTCCTAGGGAGCCCTTTTTTATGTGTGCATGTGTTTTTGGTATAAAAGATGTTTGAGAAAAATAGAGTGTGGGGAGGAGAAAATAATTCATTGATTATATTTTTGTGTTTGACAAGACCTTCAGACTTGTGCCTACGTACCAACATAAAAATGAGGAATCAAAACCTCGTAGTCCATGGTAAAAATTTCAAAGTTGGTGAATTGCTTTTAACAAAAGTTTAAATGAAAAGGGCACAAAGGGCCAAAATTTTGAATGAAGTTGTTAGTTCTTTTTATCTTTTTGAAATTTTAAGTCAATATGATTAAGTTTATTTACAAATTTGATTTAAGAAAGAGTTTGAAAGTCCATTGGCATAAGGCCAAAGTTTCTATTTAAAACAAGGTCTAAGTTTGAAATCACAAGCAAAGAAAGTTTTTAAAAAGAGGGAGAGATTTTGAAATTTAAGAAGTGTGAGAAGATGAAGAGGCTATCATAAGCACAAATTAAAAGTTAAGAGTTGAAAAGATCTGACCAATGGGATGCAATCCAACAGACAAGAATGTCATATAGAAAACCCACTTTCCCTTTGGACTATGAATTAAGCAATAATTAAGGAGCAATTAGCAATATCCATACATTATGAAGATCAAGGCATCAAATAAAGATAGCCACGTCCAAGAAAGCAATCCCCATAGCTAGCAGTCTTCTTTGTCTTCTCATGTATCATATGAAATATTCCTTGATCAACTCAAAGTAAAGCATCTGACATAAGGTCAAGATTCAAGGCTTGCACCAGATGAAGGCTTAGTTCAGAATAACTTGGTTTCAAAATGTTGGTATTGGCCAAGTCCTTTTGCACAGGGAATGTTTCCTAATCCTAAGTCCAATAGTTCAGATCAAGATCAACAGTCCACCAGACATTTTTTAAGAGTTTTTGTTGTTATTAAGTAGTTTAAGGTCCTAAGACCACAAACAAAACCAAAATGCACAAATAATATATACAATCACAAGATATGGCTCAAATGAGCAAAGTGAAAATGACATAAACATAAACAAGTTAAATGGAATATAAATTGCAATGAATGATAAATGACTGAAATTTAAATTGCATAAAGTAAATGGCTTCAAAGTAAAGCAATATTAACAAGAATTAGTCAAATGTTAGTCAAAAGTTAGTCAAGTGTTAATGGTGATTTTTAATTTTAATTGATTAAGTCATTCTTTGGAGAACACTCAACCATTCTTTCACAAGTATGAATCCTTAAACCAAGACATCTTCCATGAGAAAGGCTCCAACTTGGATAAATCAATAAGTATGCCACTAGCTCTCATGAAAGGAAAAAAAGGTAAAGTTTCCACACAATACCATGAAGAATTAGAGACTTATAATCTCACTTACTAGAATGATATGCCTTTAGGATCAAATTTAGCTCTATGTTAAGCAATCGTAATTGGAATTATGTAGAAGTCACAACTATTTGAGGTCGGACAATAAAAATTAGGTGTTAATGCATGTTAGAGATTTTGTATGAAGAACCAAACTCCTAAAACATACCACAGACTAAAAGAAAAGATCAAGAGAGATTGACCTATCTCAGTCATACTTGTATTGGTTCATCTGACACAAGGTCATTGATGAACCAATTAGCCTTAAGACATTAGAGATTTCATTAGTCAAATGAGGGAATGAGAAAGAATAGGGATGAAGATGAAGAGGAAGGGGAATATATAAACACAAATTGACCAAAGGAGGATTTTATTAAATCAAAACCATTCATTCATTTTGGGAGATGAAATGTACATTTCATCAATCCCCTAAATCCAATGGTTTTGATCCCAAAAATGTCAAATCAACCTTGACCAAGGCCCAAACAGAAAGTCAAACATCACAAGACCATAAAAATGGCTCAACATAATTTTTACACATTTAAGCAATTAAAAATCAATTTAAAAATGAATTAAAATGCATTTTTATTTGGTCAAAACCTAAAATCTCTTCAAAACACCAAATAAATAGCCAAGAGATTTATCCTAGGTCAAACAAGGTCAAAGGACCTTAGACAAAAAATTTCATGATTTTTGAAAAGTCAGAAGTACTTTTAAACAATTAAAAAATATGCAAAAAAACATTTAATTCGTGAAAAATACCAAAATTAATCCAAAAAATAATTTTAATTCAGAATACGAAAAAGAAAAATATTTAAAGATTTTTGGTGAAAGTCCCATATTTTTTGGATTAAAAATGAAATTAATATGAATTAAACAAAATAAAAGGATTAAACATAAAATCAGAAATTAAAATTAAAATAGAAAAAACAAGGGCCATCAGATCTCCCTCATTAATTGAGGTGGCAGATCTGATGGCCACACGCGTGCATTCCATGGTGGTCTTGAGTCAAAGAGATATACATGTGGTAATCAAAAACAATGGTCCAGATTATAACATCCAATCATGATCAGATGGCCAGGAAGTGTGATTACACACCACCGAAGCTAGGGCTCCAGTCATCTTTTCCGGTGACCTCCATCGGACAGGTCTAACTTCATCTCAATGGAAAATGAAAAACAAGGACACTGTTACAAAGAGAAAATGCTCAGGATCACGAATATGGCCTCAATTTTCTCCAATTGCAAGTATATAAAGAGATACAGGAATTTGAATTTTAAGGATCATAAACTGAGCTGCTTCGATTTTTCCTCAAAGCAACTCAATCTTGTTGCCTACATTGGTAGGACTTCAGTCAACCAAAAATTACAAAGAATGATGAAGAATTGAGAGAGAATTGAAGAGATGAAAATTCTGGAAAATCACCTTCGAGGAAGCTTGAAACTTGCTTGATCTTGCTTCCAATTAGCCTTGGCTTGACTTCAGAAGCTTGCAGGAGTTGAATTGGATCAAGGAAAGGATTGGATTCTTGGAGTTTCAATCTCAAAACAGAAGGAGATTTAAAACTCGATTTTTTCAAATGAAAACCTTCAAGATTATCCTCTAATGGTGAGGGTTTGGATTGCAGGTTCAAAGCTTGGGCAAGGTGTCCTTAATTCTGAGCAATGAGAGTCTTATTTATAGGCAAGGTGTTTTCTTTCTACACATTTCCAAAATTGGCCAAAAATAGTAATTCACCTTGCATGCTTGCATGGACGTGTGAGAGGCTCATGAAATTATGCAATCAGGTCCAAAATCCCTCATGTGCAATGCTGAAAGCATATCATGTGATCATGCAATGGTAATTGGATTGTGATCATGAAATTCATCCAAATGAAGCTTTGTGAATAACCCATGTGCAAGTCCTCTAAATCTTGGCCAAATGAGATGATCTTGGACTTTTTGGAAAGGTGAGATCAAGGGGAACAACTTTCATGTTCAACACTTTTCCATTTTAAGCTTGAATCATGATGAATTTTGAGGTGGAAGTTTGGGAAATCAAACATATTTGAAAATTTTCTAAGTACCAAGTCAAATGTTCACTTCTTCCACCTTGAATAACTTTTTCTATGGGCTTCAAATGTAAAAAGTTCATTCATAAATGTTGTAGATGTTTCAAACCTATTAAATTTTGTCACAAATTTGACCTCATTTGAATTTGTCATGAAGGAGTTATGCATTTTAGAAGTTGAGGAAAATCACTTGTTCAATGGTAATGGCCCAAAATGACCTATAAGGTTTCCTCTTGGCACATGCACTTTCCAGTTGAATTTGAATTTCTTCCAAGAATAAAAGTTGGAGACGGCATATTTTAGTTGATCATGAAACTTGAATGGTTTTCATATCATAAAAGTTGAGCAAGTTATAGTCCTTGGAAGTTGACCTCCTAACTAGGATTCAAACAAAATGACCTATAATCTTTCACCATAAAATATGACTTTCCAAGCAAAACTAGTTCTTGACTTAAACATGAAAGTTGTTTGGAATGTCATAAAGAGTAACGTTTATCTTAGAATCATTTTCATATGACACAAATTGTAGGAGATAGGGTCTAGGGAACCCCAATTTTGACCAGTTGAGTTTCTCTGGTCAACCACCATGGACCATCTTGCAAACTTGAAGTTCTCTTGATCTCTTGGACTCATGGAGGATCATATATGTATAAGATGATGTAATATGAAGTATACCTTGAAATATTTGATCAAATGATGAGGAAACTTGCTGAGGAAGTCACACAAGATATCTAGATGAATTAGGGTTTTCAAGGCAAACAAGCTTCAAACTCTTGATGAATTCTTGATTAAAATGATATGTGAAGCCCATGGGGATCCATATATGATGTCTAGAGTCAATTTGAACCATCTCTTGATTATTCTCCTTGTATTGAGGGTCTCAAACCCTAGATATGAGCTTGACGAGGCATTGGTGGACACACTCACTACCTACAAAAGAAACAAAGCTATACATAGACATATTTTTGGAATTTTGGTTAGTAAATAATTAAAACAAAGTATGATACAATCAAATATGCTTGGTGACCTCTCCTAATACAAACCCAATGAATAAGGGGTAAGGAGGATGTCAAGGTGTGATCCCAAAGCCAGTGCAAATGATGAGATAGCATGAGGGGTCTTAGGGTCAAAATTGGGGTCTTACAATACCGTTGGAGGGAAGTCAATGGAGATTTCTTATCCATTATAAGACTTAATGACATTAACTTTCTTGTCCTTTCCATAGTAGTCTTGGAGCATAATCCATAATTTCCTTATAGAGATTTGTACCATACTTAGAATACTTCTTGATTAATTTTCGGATTTTGATGAGTCAAATGAGCGTGAATCAGAGTGAGTTGTTGAGCGTGAATCAGAGGGAGCAGAGTCAGAGTCTTTGAGCAGAAGCTTGTAGTCTTCAGATATTTTGTTAACTATTCTTCATATAGTTGTTTGTTGAATACACTTCAGATGTTAGCTTGACTAGTCTTCAAATAGAGTGTCTTCTGATGTTGTCTTGCAGAGTCATCAGCTGTAGAGTCTTCAGATATGAACTTCAAGGTCAGATTATGTATGTGATTCTTCAGAAGTGTTTTTGTTCAGAGTTGGATGTGATATCTTCATTTTTGGATCAACTTTTCTGGACTGCGTTAGATGCCAGATATTATTTTCCTCAGATTCATTTTTTCTTAGAAACTTGCACACTAAGAGAAAATTATTAAGGTACCAAATTATTTCATTCTTTGTAATCATCAAAACCTAGAGATATATTGCAGAACCAAATTCTTGTCAGAAAGATACATGGAGAAAAAACATAGAAGAAGAAGGCCTCTAAGGTAAAAACTCTTAGAACTAAAAAATACAATTAATTAATCCTAGAGTTCCTAAGGGTTTGGAGGAGGAGGCATCCTCTAAAGTAGCTGGGTAATCAGGTTCTGAATGCTGGAGTTAACTTGATCTTATTGGTCGAGTATGGCTCTCACCAATTGTTGTTCCTTCTGAAGCTCTTCAAGAGTCTTGAGAACCAGAGGAGCTATATCAGATGTTGATGACTCACCTCGAGTCAGAGAAACCTCATAAGTCTTCGCAGCTTCTTCTGCAGCTATGCGAGCAGCCTCTTCAGCGTCAACTTTAGCTTTGGCTTCAGTTTCAGTAACAACAACTTCAGTAGTAGCGTTTTCCTCAGCTTTTATTCTGGACCTTTCCTCATCTTCCTCCCTGGCCCGTTCCTCAGCTTCCTACGTCAGACGCGCCTCCAACCTTTCCTCAGCATCTCTGATATAGTCATTTTTGACTTGTTTAGAGATTCCCTTGAGCTTGAAGACCTCATATGTCATCCACCTAAGAAATCCATTCCAGTGAGTCCTTACTTCAGAAGGATTGTCACTTAGTCTGGATTCTTCAGATAGCTTCCCGAGCCTCGCAACAGTGTTCTCTGAGAACTTGGCAAAAACTTCATACAGGGTTGGAAAGGTAAGGTCAGGTTCAGAGGAGTTATGGATGGGTTCAGAAGTGGGTTCAAAGATGAGTTCAGAAGTATGAGAAAGGGTTTTAGAGGGTTCTGAAGTGGGTGCAGAGGGAGGTGGTATGGGTTCAGAGGTTTCTAGTACAGACTTAGTCTGTTCAGATTCCGTTGTGGCTTGTAGTTATGCAAGAATAAGGGAGGTTGGGTCAGGGATATATGAATGTTCAGAGTTTGAGGTTAGGTCATAGTATGGAGGATATGAGGAAGTAGATGAGGGAGGTTATATGGGTTCATTGAATAAGATGACCTCAGATACAAGGATGGTTGTAGTTGTGAGATTAAATTTTTTATAGTGGGGATAAGGATGTGTTTGGTTCAGAAATGTGGGTTTTAGAAGTATGGGGTTCTGAAAGAATAAGGATGGAGATAGTTGGTTCAAAAGAAGAGATTATTGGAGGGGTTGAGGTAAGGATGATAGAATTTTCCTAGAACCAGAGTTCAGGGGAGCTTCAGAAATAGGAGACTTACATGGAGAAGAGAAGCTCAGAGGCACAGGTTTCTTCTGAGATGCTGAAGATTCTCCCAACTTCTAAGTCTTCTTATTCTTCCTCTTCTTCTTCTCAGAGGGATCTCTCTTCCTCTTCATGAAATTTGGTGGATGTTCTGGTAGCCAGTCCAAAGTGAATCCAGAGATGTCAATTCACTGGGCTGCCAGATCTTGAAGTTAGTGAGCGATTACCTATGGGGGCCAATCTTGGAGAAGAGATACATCCCATGGGATATCTCCATATGATCCTTCAGAGCTTCCCAAGAGGTGTCCAGAGTGGGTTTAACTCTGACCTTGTCAATAATCCTCATGTTCTTCAAACTCTTGGCACTCAGAGACTTACCCACATCCACCGTAACGACTTCCATCATGTTAATAGAGATGAGGTGGTCCGCCATCCCACACTCTATCAGGACATCAGAAATTAACCTCCCAAGAGGGATGTAATTTTTGGGCTTCATATTGTTCCTGGTTCTCTGACGGAGTCCCTCAGATACTTGAAGAGGAGGGAGGGAAGATTCAGCTTCAACCCTTTCTGCAGACAGTATAAAATGCATTTCTAATCTGTATTAATGTAGTTAGAGGAGATGGACCTTGGACTATGGTGGATAGTTCCAAGAATGATCTTCAACCAAACCCTCAGATTATGGCAAAGTTCTTTGTTCTTTGAAGTTTTCCCTTCTGGGTTCTGATTGAAGATTGTAGGGATAATTTCCTGGGACATACACTTTTCCCTAGGGTTAATGTTATATATCCTTCTCCCCCCTACAATTTCCATGTCCAAAAGCTTCGCAGTGGACTTTCTGTGATTACCATCTTGACCCCTAGAACATAGGATACGATGTAATGGTCATCGCAGTCAGTGAACCTCCAAAATTCCTTCACCAGGAATGTGTAGACTGGACCATATAGCCATTTGAAGTAGTTTCCCCAACCTTGGTTCTCCGGTTCTTTAGTAAGATCAATGCCATTTCTTTTGAGGTTGTCAAAATCAACCAAGAGTTCACATGACACTTCCAGCTTTTCAAACGGAGTGGCAAGATTTATGTGAGGGGGCGATCAAGAACATGAGGTTTTTGGTATGAAGTTGTTGAAGGCATAGCAGTTAGGGTTGTAACCTATTGTGGAGCCTCAACTCGTTGTTCAATAACATTCATTTCCTAAGAGTATTCAAAGATATGTTGTTGTTGAGGATTCTTATTACAGTTGATGAAGGAGATGAAGTTGCTATGAAGATGAAGATGCAAGAAGGTTGAAGTTGCAGAGAGAATGAAGGCAAGGGGTTTGTGTTCCTTTAATTTATAATAAAAAATAAATATTTTTCACCACGATCCATATTACAACTGTAGTTAAATATCAGGATAATTCACCATGGTCCGTTTTATCAACTGTGGTGAAATATTCTACCTATATAAGCTAACTTAATTCACTTCAGAACAAACTTCGCTTAAAGTGAAACCCTGACTTCCATCGCCTTATCCCAATATCTCAAAACTCCATCATATCTTTACAAAACTCTAACATACCTTCTCCAACTAGTATGAATCAAGGAAATTTTTCACGAATCCTTGTGAGACGAATCAGGTAACTCTTTTCTTTGTTATCATTTTCCACGAATCTTTTCAAAGGAAGGTACATGTGTGAAACATTTTATGAATTATGATGTTGTTGTTGTTCAAAATATTTTGCTTGTTTTTCTTGTTCAAAATATATGTGAAATATTTGTCTTGTTCTAAATATTTGTCCAACATATGTTTATTGTTTTCTTGTTGTTAAGATGAGATTATATGATTTTAGTTATTGTTGAGGTATGTTGTTGTTTTGTTAAGGTAACGTGTCTTTTTTAAATGTTGTTTTTTGTGCATTGTAGATGTTTTGTATTAGATATGTTGATGTTTTTGTTGAGGTATATTGTTGTTTTGCCAAGGTAAATTTATATTTTTCTTGATAAATGTTGTTGTTTGTGTTATTTTAGATATTTTTGTTGACGTATGTTGTTGTTTTGTTAAGGTTACTTGTTTTTGTTATTGTATGGTGTTCGTAGCAAGAAGGAGATAGATTTCATTGAGGTTAAACAAGGAAACATGATTGTTAATGACTATGCTGTGAAGTTTGAGGAGTTATCTAGGTTCTGCCTGCATTACAATGGGGTAGAAGTTGGAGGTTCCAAGTGTATCAAGTTTGAGAGTGATGTGCGTCCTGAGATCAATCAATTCATCAAGTACCAAAAGATTCATCAGTTTTCTATGTTGGTTAATAAGTGTAGGATCTACGATGAAGATAGTTGTGCTAGATCTGCTCATTATAAGAGTATTAGTGAGAAGAAAAGTGGAAGTCAAAATTATGGAAAACCTTATAGGGCTCCAGCTGATAAATGGAACTGGAAGGCTTCAGGTGGGAAAGAGACAAGTGAGGGAGGAATTTATGTTCCTAATAAATGTTTCATGTTTGGGGAAATAGGTCATCGTACAGCTGAGCGCAAGAGCATAGGCATGATATGTTTCAAGTGCAACAAGCCATGACATCGTTCTGCTGAATGCAAGAGTAGGGTTGTGACTTGTTTCAACTATGGTGAACCATGTCACGTTAGTACTCAGTTCCCAAAGCCAAAGAAATTTCAATCTGGTGGAAAAGTTTTTGCTTTGAGTAGAGCAGAGACTACTAGATCTGATAACTTGATTCAAGATATGTGTTCCATTAATGGTATTCCTTTAATTGCTATTATTGATACGGGTGTAACACATTCGTTTATATCTCTTGATTGTGCTAAGAAGTTGAATCTAGAAATATCTTTTATGGTTTGGAGTATGGTCATTGATACCCCAACTAATGGTTCGATGACTACTTCGTGGGTTTGTTTGAAATGTCATCTGACTATTTATGTTAAGGACTTTGGTATTAACTTAATTTGCTTACCGTTAAATCAAATTGATGTTATCATGGGAATGAACTGGTTGGAGTTCAACCACGTTTATATCAACTATTTCAACAAGTCTATATGTTTCTAGAGTTCGAAGAAGGTGAAGATATGATGTTTATGTCTGCTAAGCAAGTGGATGAGTCCTTGAAGGATGAAGCTCGAGTATTTATGATATTCTCTTTGCTGAAAGCTGAAAGCAAAGCTATGATTGGTGATATACCAGTGGTGTGTGATTTTCCAGAGGTGTTCGTAGATGATATTAGTGATTTTCCTCCAGAACGCGAGGTTGAGTTTACCATAGACTTAGTGCCTGGTACTAGTCCTGTGTTGATGGCACCTTATATAATGTTTGCGTCAAATCTGAGTGAGTTGGAGAAACAGTTAGAGAATTTGGTTGAAAAGAAGTTTGTTTGACCTAGTGTTACGTCGTAGGGAGCATTATTGTTGTTGGTCAAGAAGAAATATGGTAATATGTGGTTGTGTGTTGACTATCGACAATTTAATAAGGTCACAATTAAGAATAAGTGTCCTCTTCTGAGAATGGATGATCTGATGGATCAGTTAGTTAGTGCTTGCGTGTTCAGCAAGTCATTTCAAACTTGATACACTTGGAACCTCCGGCTTCTACCCCATTGTAATGCAGGCAGAATCTAGATAACTCCTCAAACTTCACAGCATAGTCATCAACAATCATGTTTCCTTGTTTAACCTCAATGAACTCGATCTCCTTCTTGCTACGAACATCAGTATGAAAGTACTTATCAAGGAAGTCGGTCTTGAAAGTACTTCTCAAGGAAGCCGTGGTAAAATACTGGTGTTGGGTATCAAACTCATGACCTCCATATTTTACTACATTATATTTCTATAATTGTGGTGATATATTACATGCTATTGTATTTTTACCACGACTTTCAGTCTGTGGTGGTAAATAGGACACATCCTACCACCCTCTTCATTACTTTCATTACCATGGACCATATTCCGTAATGAAATCTTTCTCGCAACTATAGTAAAATATTCTTTTTGTAGTATTGAGGACTGAGAGTTACTTCTTACATGATTGATGAAGCTAGAAAGATGTCCTTACTCACGAGTTCGCACCAAAACAATGAGCTACTAGTCACTACTACTTCAAGGTGATCTCAAGAGAGATGAATGAAAGCAATATTGTGTTTAAATATTAAGTAATTTATTTTAACCATTTATAACAATATTAAGTAATTTATTTTAAAAATTGAATTAATTCATATGAAACCATAGTAAAATAATTACGAAATTGCTCATATATGTTAAAATGTAACATTTGAATTTCTTCACTATTTATACCAACTATTTATATTTCTTCACTAACTATCTATCAATAAAAAAAACATTATAATATCATGATTTTTTTCCATTAATAAAACAAACTTGTAAATATTTTTGACAAGTTGTTAAACAATAGTGACTTGTGAGCAAGGACTCAAAATGCACACAAAAACACCAATGAAGCAACATGCACGTGAAGCTAAGTTGTCACTGAAATTTCACCACAAAACATCATCACACACATAAAATGGACCACGAGAAAGATAGACAATGACACATACATCATAAATTCATGTCCTTCTCTTCATCATAATTGCCTTAACTTTTCTATTTCAATAGTAAAAATAACAAAAGGAACTATTCTTAATTCTTAAGAAGAAGTTGTTTCATATTCTATTATCATTGTATCACAACGTTCATTAAGTTTGAGTATATTTGTCTGCGTTCTTTAAATTTTTAATGTATTTTGATTCGATGAGTTTCAAAAATATCAACTATTCGATTTATAAGAAGTTAACTCATATATTAGAAAGTATGAATTAAACTCTTATTGTTAATTTATACATAATCACTACGATCGGCTATAAATTTTGAGATATGTCATTCCTCTGATAAATTCGAGAAATCAAACTCAAGTAAATTTTTGTTTATGAAAAAAAAAGGATTTCAAAGAATATAGCTCAAATGAAATGAAAGTGAAATTGGAGAATCTCAAAAACCATCATCATTCATTCAAACGTACATGCAACCCTTTTAATCATCACATTTTTTTTCTTTAGCAACCCTTTGAAGTGATGAGTGAAAAAGATGTTGTTCTTTCTTTATCATCTTTATTACTTTCTCTATGTCTTTTCTTTTTCATCATCATCCATGAAAAGCATCCTATTTGCTTGCAAAGTTGCTTCTCTTGTTTCTTTCTCCACTCATTCTTTTCACTTGTTGTCTCCCATGTTTCATAATTATCTTTCACCTCAACCTGCACATGCATGCATTTCCACTCTCACATCAATATCATGTCATGCTTAATTGGTGTCATGTGTTTCTCAATTAATCATCCAAAAAAACTTCTATAATTGGTAACACACTTATCACTTGTTTTTTGGTTAAAAAAATATGTGAGTATCATAATACTTTTATCTTAGAGAAAAAAAACATGATCCTAATGAAGGAATAGTGCATAATAGTAGGTGATAGTGTGTATATAGGCATTTTGTATAGTACCTTAGTCAGATGATAAAATGATGTACTTTAATTTTAGAATCTTTAGTGGCTTCAAATGAGACAAAGAGAAGAGGTAGGTTGAGAAAGAAGAGTCCTATTTAATTACTATTGTGTTTGAATCATTGAAGAGGGAGAAAGGTTTGGATTGAGTTGGATTTTGGAACAAATAAGTGTCATATATAGTCTACTATAGATAGATAAATGTTAAAAAAATCCGCAAAATCTTATATGAATTCTCCGAAACTGATATTATTAAATTGAACGTCAGTATCATGGTTTGAACCCTAACATTTACGATTGTTTATGTGAATTTTTAGTGATTATTATTATTTCATCTTTAAACAAAAAAAATAGATGCTAAAAATAGTTTGAAACCCTAATAACGAAAGATGTTGCTCTCGTGGTATTACATCGAGGCAACAACACAATCAATGTTGATTTAAGAGGAAGAAAACATTAATACCTCAAAATCAAAACTGAACATAGATCAGGTCATTGTTCCAGGTATTAGGACGACGTCGATCTTAAATTTTGAATTTTTGAATGATAAACCATGTGAGACACTTTCTCACCCTAGCAATTATCTAAGATTGAAGAGTTAATCTTGTGAGATAATCGACTCCTAAAAACATAGACAGGTGCAAGTTCTAGGAGAAAAGTATAGAGGGGCCAAAAACTATAGAAGGAGAATGATACTTCCACATGAAACAAAGAGGGACAAGATTGGAATCTATGAATGTCCCACCTTATAATGTTACAATCTACTAATTACAATTATATTTGATTCTTTTGTCTTGGAAAACACACCATTAACTAGTGGTAACTACTTCCTCTATTTTTTTCTCTTAGTTTGAAAAAACAATTCAAGTACTATGTTTTTAGAGACACTGCAATTTCTAGTGTCCTATATTGTCCTAGTGTTTCCTCTTCACTTAATCAAACTTAAAAAAAAAGTTTAAAAAAAAAATCTAGATTTTGTTTCATACCTCTTCTTCTGATTTTGTTTTAGCATTTGAATTTGAATTTGGTGAATCTACAACTCTAGTTTTTGACCTCTCTATGATAGATGGAGTTGAAGTAGGGCTAGGACTACTTGAACTTAGATAAGGAGTTGTGCTTTGAGTCCCCACATCTCTTGTCATTCCCTCTTTCTTCTTTTCTGTATAAACAGACAAACACCTTAAATTAAGTGCTTATTTTGTAATCACTTAAATATAAAAAAAAATTGATAAAGTCAAATCATTTTCATGTAACTTATAAGTTATATCAAATTATAACGTGTTGTGTCTGTATAAAATCGCAGTAGAACATGTAAGATGGACTACTGGATAGTATCTAAAATATATCTGAGTTAAATAGGATCTTATAAAATATTTATTATTTGTAAAATAGATGATTAAGTAAGTAGAGTAATCACTAGAAGTATTGAACCTGGAATTGGAAATTGAAGAGAAACATCATCATGTGTGTAAATTGATGGTTTCATTTGAACATGTCTTGAAGAATAAACAAGAGGAGCAGACATTGTGATTCGGTTTGTTGAGTTTCTAAAGGATCTTCCACTAAGAGTTTTTGCTGATAAACATTCCATTGGAACCTCTCCAGAAAGTGGATTGCATATATATTTTTCTGCTTCATTCCATTTTGAATTCAAAGCAAACCCTTCTGGTGATAAACACTCCCAACTGTTATAGCTTACCCTTGCTTGCAATGCTATATCAATCAAATCACCATCCAAAAAATTTAGACAAAAAAAAATGATAAAATGTTATTTGTTGTCACACAGAGACCTCAAATTTGAGGTCTCTATGTGACAACGTCACATACCATCCGACTACAACTATAATTTAAAACATGCGGTTAGTTACCTTTAAGAGCCGTGGTGAAAGAATATGTCGAAGGATCAATTTCATCTGAAAAAATGTCAATATTGTGAGTTTTAGGAAACTCGAATACGCTACGCACCAACCACTCGCGATGGACTCAGATGATATGAAATTCATGAACTATATAGTGGAAAAGGATATATATGTACCTTTAAAAGGGTAACCAGGTGAAGAAGTAGTACTAGAAATAGTTAAATTTGATCTTTGAGACCTTGAATCTTCTCTAAAGCTTCTCATATAAGAACCCGAAAACCTTCTAGAATTGGAATGGTTGTTCTCTCTACTGATTCTACCTTTCACTGACCATTCTCTCAGATTGAAATCTGATTCATCTCTTCTCCTTGAAGTATAGGGATATGGCTCAGCATTGTAGGCCATGAAAATGAGTAAGAATCTTGCAGAGGTTTGAAACTAGTGTTGGAGGTGCAAATAGTAAAAGAGGTTTTCTTTTTGGTTTTTCTGGTTTTTTTGAATGTTCAAAATGAAATGACATGGTTTTAAATCAAAATGTGTTTATATATTGAAAGAATCTTGTTTCTTTTTTTGGAATTTGCATTAAATTGATTGGACTACCTATGTGAATTTCTCTTATTGTTTGACCCCTAATGTCCTAGACTTATAGGTTAGTTTTATTCTTCATTATATTGTGAGACACCAATTATTAGTTCATCATATTTTAATTCTAGACTAAATAATAATTTTTAATTAATATTCATTTTAAAATTTTACATACAAATTAACAAATATAATAAAATTATTTAAACACATAACACTTTTTTAATTGATGTATTCACTAATCACTATAATTACTAATTAGTATTTTCACACTGGATTTCCGATCAAGATTAACGACATACTAAAATTTAGGCCGTAACTTGTAATCGTCGATCACGACATTCACGCAAGCGTCCTAAGTCATTTGATCAGGATCAGACAATTTTTATTTAAATTAATATTTTTGAATTATAAAATAAAAAATACTTATTTTTTGGACTATGACAATATTTTAACTGCGTAAATGCGTCAAAATTTTGACAATAAAAGATTCATTTTCCTAAAGTATGTTCATAATTAAAATTTAAATATGTTTATACTAAATTAAACTATATATTATCTGTAAATCTAATTTAACTAACAAAAATCGATATTGTTAGATAAAAACGTCATCATCAGAGTTTAAATTCTGACTCTCGTATGAATTATGTATATTTAAAAGTTAAAATTCTAAATTTAAATTTATTATCAACATTAATCAAATATTTTAAAATAAATATTTCTAATAAAAGAATTCTTCCTACAAAATGAATCCAAAGATACATTAAATTTATGTTTTCATGTTCTTAATGAAGACAATGAAGTTTCATAAGTTCCATAAATTTAAGATGGTTTAATTCATAACATAAAGTCGTTGATATCACTATCGATCCAGCACACAAATTTTTCATTTGAGACAATTTTCAAACCTCACAAAAGATTGTTAGACATGTATCTCAAAGTGAATATTTGCAGTCTTCATGTTGGACAATGACTCTTCATGTTCTCTGTTGGAAATTGTCACTACTAGTGTTATCATAACATATAAACTTTAATTTTATTTGATTTCTTCTCTGTTATTCAAATCAAAATGGAAACTGGATAAAATCGTTAGAGATTTTTTTCGGTTTAATTATAGATTCTGAGTTCGAAATCAATCTTAAAAATACATCAGTATCAAATATCTATAGCGGAATATTTATCGTTCGTTGTGCTACTCTATGATAGAAAATACAGTTTCATTAAAAAGATTAAGAAATTAATATTAAAATATTAAGATAATAAGAATTTCTTTATTGTATCATTGCATTTAATTTAAGTGGTTATAGTTGATAGAGTTTTAGATGAGTATTTTAATTGATTTTACATAAGATCTACATTTTTTAATGTGGTTGGGTGCATAAATTGATTAATAATAATCTAAATAATTAAAGTTGGTAAGGACTTAACACATTACAACAACTCTTAATTTATGTTATCTTAATGTACAAAGGAAAAGATAATTGATAAGTTATAATACATTATGACATAAATAAAAATTATTTATACATAGTGACCAAAAAATTAAATTGACTATACAATATTTGTGGACAAACATTGATGAGTGTACATTTCTTGTAGTTTTGCATATATTAAAACAAACATTAGCTTAAATGTGCACCACTTATTTTAAATGATGTTACACCATACTCACCAAATTATTGATTTCTGTTTGATAAGACATGAAAATCTTAATGTTTGATATCCTGTTTGGGAAACATTTTCATTGAGCTTTAGTTAGGTGTGTTATGTGTTCGCTTTTTGGGTGGAGAAGTGAATCATAGGGTTTGTATTAGTTTGATCCTCGAAAGTCTTTCGAAATCGTAATAGTGATTTTATCGTGTCGGTTAAAAAAACAAGAAATTGACTCAATTGTAAAGATGTAAGCGATACTAAATTTATAATTAAAAAAATGGTGAGACTAATCGTCAAAATTTCAAAATTTAAGATATGTTCAGTAAAAAAATTGTTGTTGATAGCTTATAAAGAAGGTTAATTTTCAAGTTAATGTTATATTTCTCGGTCATACGTGTTTTATTGACGGCTAAAAAAAGGTTAAGTGGTCTGCAAATTCTAACTCAACTGACAAAAATCGATATTACTAAATTGGACGTCATTATCAAGATTCAAACCCTGATACACACAGTTGTGTGTGTGAATTTCTAATGGTTATTATCACTTCGTCTTTCGTCTGCAAAAAGAGAAAAGATAAAGTGTAATTTTGATAGATTTTGATTTTAAAATTCAAATAATAGAAAAGAAGTTGAAGTTTCCCTCCTATGACAAGTCCAAATAAGAGGTCTATTTTGATGTAGTTGTAACCTAGTGAAAGCCCAATGAGGGGTGAAACCCTTCTGATTAGCACTGTTTATTTACATGATGTTCCATGTTGAGAATAATGAGATACTGTCTGTTGGGTTGTTTTCAGTGTGAGGGAATAGTTAAGGCTGTAAAAAGTGAGAATGTCTTTGTGTGCAATGTTACATTCTTGTCTAAATTACAGTGAAAATGAGTGAGGTACTCTTACTTTCTTCAACAAGTTTGGTCCACAATGGACCTCATCATGCCCCTCACTTTTGTCTCATGTGTATGCAAGGTAGGTATCAACAAAGAGAGAGAGATTCCGTTTCTTGTCAGTTCTTGGGTCCATCTTGTTTACAATCTTTTTTCTTTAATTCATAGATAATCTTGACGAGTCTCAGTAACATGTCAGAATCGTTATAATCTCATACCTTAACAAATGACCATTCATGTTTACTGCTCAATCTGGATACAATGTTCTGCATGTTATAACTGAGGAAAGTGCAGTAAATTATGATTTATGTGGTAAAAATAGAAAGAATTGAGACACAAAATTGATAGAATCATGTTATTTTAATGAACTCGTCACGATAATATGTTTCTACCAATTCAGTTAAAAACTCAACCTTCAATATGGATAAGAAACATGTTATATAACTAATAACCTTATGTTCACTCACATTCAACAACTAGTAGTACATATCAATAGTTGCCACAATCATATTTCCCAATAGGTTCAAAAGAGGAAAAGGTCAGGAAAGGATACACCACAGATAATGTCACAAACAAATTACAGATTATTTTGAGTAGAAGTATATTGTACTTTAAACTTTTGAATCAAAAGACATCATTATGAAACAGATTTGTTGAAATGGATAGAAACAACATCAACCATTTTAGTAATGATACAAATGTTTATTTAGTCATAAAAGTTGAACCACATTCCTATATATTACTGGTAAATTTGAAACTGAAGTCTCACAAAAAGCATTGGCAGCATTTCCCGGAACATATAATTACACTCTGTTGTACAGTTGAAGATGAAGAGCAGTAGAAAAGATCCAAAATCTGGCATCTGCAGGTGGAACAATCATCTTTATCAGCAAGATACAGGAGAGACGAGTGTATAGTAAAGAAATGCATCAGGTAATTGTCACCATAAAACTGTTTCTCACAGGAGGAAGCTCAGTCATCAACTTCAGCTTTAATCTCCTTCAGCAAATCTTCTTTGTACTCATCAAATGTTCCAGGGAATTTTCTGACAGTGCCATCCTCAACAACCCATATTTGACTCTTTTCTTCATCATCACAAACACGTGATATCAATCTAGAATCGTGACTAACAAGAACAACTCCACCTGTGAATTCATCAAGGGCATCGGCCAATGCATCAATACTTTGCATATCCAGATGATTTGTGGGTTCATCTAACAATAAAATGTGAGGTTTTGACATGGATATCGACGTGAAAACAACTCGAGATTTCTGCCCTCCTGATAGTTTGACAATGGGTGTAAGATGGTTATGACTAGGTAGCCCAAATTTACCAAGTTTTGCCCGGACAGCCTCCTGCTTACTGAGTCCCTCCTGGTCTGGGTGGAGACGAAGAAGGTACTGAACAGGTGTTTCATCCATCGTCAGTAGGTCCACAAAATGTTGAGAATATCTCCCTATCCTTAACTTCTGACTCCTTCGAACTTCACCTTCACCTTCACTTGGATCCAAATCACCGGCTAAAAGATTTAGCAGTGTAGATTTTCCAGCTCCATTAGGCCCAACAATGGCAACTCGGGTCCCCATATCAATGCCAACATCAACATTTGAGAGTCTGAAATCCGCTCGGTTGGGGTAGCTGAAGCTCACCTCAATAAGCTGCAGAAGAGGAGGTGTGAGCTCAGTAGGTTCAGGAAAGTGGAACTCCACGCTGTAGTCCCTCCACTTGTGTGGTGCCTCTACCTGTGTCTCATCCTCATCAACCTTTCCCTTACTTTTGCTTTTCGATGCTTGCTTGGCAGCTGCAAACTTAGCTCGATCCTTGACCTTATCTTGTTGAGCCTTGTTTCCAGTCCTTCTAGCTGCTTTCAATTGCTTGTCATAAATCTCGTACTTCTTATTCACCTCTCTACGGCGCTGCTCGTACCCACTTTCAAAAGCATCAAAATTTCCACGATAGAAATGAAGTTTGAAATCATGCAGGTGAATAATTTCAGAGCATACAGTATTGAGGAAATCTCTGTCGTGCGATACAACCACCAAAGTTTTCTTCCAACGACACAAGTACTCTTCCAACCAGAGAACAGCTCTCAGGTCAAGATGATTAGTGGGTTCATCGAGCAATAATAAAGTGGGTTGTACGAAAAGTGCTCGAGCTAAAGAAATTCTCATCCTCCAGCCACCACTAAAGGATTTTGTAGGACGGCCCTGCATATCCTTAGTAAAACCCAGCCCGGCTAAAATCTTTGACGCTTGGGATTCAGCAGCATCAGACCCCATCAGTTGTAATTGATCATATAGCTCTGCTAGCTTGTCTCCCGCATCCCCATCCTCATTAGTAACATCTTTATCCACGCCTTCACCAGAAGCTGCATTCTGTAGATCAGCAACTTCTTGTCGAACTTTAACAAGTTCAGCATTAGCTGAAACGACGGCTTCAAGCGCTGTTTTATCATCACCAACTACCTCCTGCTCAACCAGAAGGACATCAATATTCTTAGGTACGGGTATCTTCCTCCAAGCAAGAAGCTTCAAAAGTGTTGACTTGCCCATTCCATTCGGCCCAACTAAACCATACCGCTTTCCATGAGATATCTTCACCGATGCATTCTTCAGAAGTTCTTTACCCCGAGCAGACACTGAAAAATTTTCTATCGTAATATCTTTAACATTAGCATCGGCACCATCATCTCCATCAAGCACTGAAGCCCGACTTCCAATGACAACAGTGAAAGCATCATGATCATCCCTAAGAGCTTCTTTCCTTGCCTGTTCAGCCTGATGGGCAGCTAAAACATCTTTCTTTTCACGCTTTTTCAACTCCTTTTCAGCAATAGACACCTCAAGTGGCTTCACATCAGGCCTATGCTTTTGCTCTAACTCCTCTTCGGATTCATCATCAGAGGAGGGAGGAAGATCAATACCATCAGTGTATGTAGAAGCTTTTGGAGCAGGTTTTGCCTTCTGCTTATTCGAGGAAGAAGATGCTTTTTTAGGTTTATCGGGTTTTTCATCCATACTTGCCAACAAAGCAGAGACGGACATTTTTTCCTTCTTAGAAACATCTTTACTACTTGCTTTAGCCTTTGTAGATGCACCTGCATCATCTGTCTTTTTCTTTCCCATTGTAGAAAACTGGAAGAAAAAAGTGAAAATTTTATGAATATTGTTGAAGTTGTGGGATTTTAGGTGAAAGATGAAAGAAAATTAGTATTGATGATAAAACTGATACAAAAACTCAATACTAATTAGTATTGATAAATAGAATTGATACAAAAACTCAAGAACAAATCATTATAGTAATAACTATACTAAGAGATACTCTAAACTTATATAAAGATATTATAAGACAAGTTATCTAATATTCTAACAAATATCATTGTGTTTCCAGTTTTTTTTTTCAAAAGCCTAACAAATATCATTGTGTTTGTTTTCAATGTCGTATGGCCACTCTAAACTAATATAAAGATTTTATAAGATACATTTTATAATATTCTAGTAACAAATATCATTGTCTTTTTAGATTTGGGAGAGCCACAAGCGATCATATTCTAACAGATATCATTGTGTGTTTCGTTTCACATTTGGGAGAGCCACAAGCAATCACATACACATGAAATTGATTTTATCATGTTTTGGCGATATGATTGGAATAGATTTTATCTCTAGAATTTATTCTAATTCGAAGTAAAAAAAAGTGTAGCTTTTGACTCAAAACACTTTTCTTATGCTCAATTTAATAGCTCACATTCAATTCACTTTTAATTAAAATCAATTTACCAACGCAGAACCAAACACGCCAAACGCAAGATCATTCACTCAGATAAACCCACATTATCATGTTTTGATAATATCGATTGGAATTGATTTTATCTCTAGAATCTATTCTAATTTGAAGTAAAAAATTGTATCCGCTCAATTTAATTGCTCGCATTGAAACCTAAGTCACTTCAGATTCAATTCACTTTTAACTAAAATCAATTTACCAAGACAGAACAGAACCAAACACGCCAAACACAAGCTTATTCATTCAAAATAAAAACAGTGCATAAAGTTGAACTATTTTCAAATAATACATAGGAATAAACACTTCCTTGCGTAGTTTTTCAATCAATTACCCTAATCCCCTAATAAACAACACGAACAAACTCACTTAATCGTTGATTAAAATTAAAATATTCCCTATGTTGCGAATCGCATTGCTTTACAGCAAACAGGGGAATCGTGGTAATCTACTGTGCTGCGTGCAATTAAGAGGAATCGCGGTCGAATCGATTCCTTGCGTGCAATAAAGGAAGGGGAAGGAACATCGGAGAAATAAAGGGGATAATGAAGGAAAACCTGGAAGAGTTTCTGGTGGCCGGTGGTGGAGTTGTGGCGGCGATTTCCGGGAAGATGAGTTGGATGCGACTCCGACTTGGTTCCGATGATACAGCGGCTGTGTCTGAGTTTTGTGGTTTCTAGGGTTTTGATTTGAGAGGTCTCTTTTCAAAATGGATGGGGATGTGGGTTGGGCTTTGGATTATAATCTTGTTTTTAGAAATTTTATTTACTTTCTTTTTGTTTATATTATATTATTATCGATATCTCCTTATTTGATCTAATTCATCAAATTATTCTTTTTTATTTTAAATTTAAATAATTTTAATTTTTCTCATAATTTTATACTTAACAATATTTTTTTATGACAACTTTCTTGTAAAATATCACAAGTTATTATTATTATTATTATTATTATTATATTATTATTATTATTATTATTATTATTATTATTATTATTATATATATATATATATATATATATATATATATATATATATATTGAAATTTTATAAATTAAAAATCAAATATTTTATCATTTTTTATGAAAAAAGTGAAAAATAATCAAATTTTAATTTAAAAATAAGAGATTAATTTCGTAAATCACGTAAAATCAAAAAACCAAATCTGTAATTTAATTTATTTTAATATAAAATTATATATCTATTTTTCTATATAGAGATCTATATTTATATCTTTGTATAAAGGTTGTGTTAATTTTTTTATGTGGTTTTTTCTTTTAATTTTATTTATATATTTTTATGTAATGAAATAATTGAATTTTTTTATATCTATAAAGAGAATTAGATTTTAGCGTAATTATATCTAAAATTTAATCTTTTGATTGTTTTTTTTTTGTTAAAAAAATGAGAGATAAAAAAGGTAGATCACATGTGCATTTTTTTTTTAAATAGCCTAGTTGATGGAAGATAAAATATGGGACACGTATCCCTACACTTGATATTTATATATAACTATCAATTAAGTCGTTTTAATGGAATATCGCAAATGCATATATTATAATGTAAAGTGAATTTAAAAATTAAGTATTAATAATCACTAATTTTGTTTTATAAATGATTAACAATGTGATAGTTTTTATGTTTAATTATGTAAAAAAAAAATAGAGATCTTCAATAAGAATAAGAGTATCTTAAAGATATTTATAAAATGTAGTTTTATATTTTTTTACTAAAGAAGATGACGTGGCATAATGGGTAATAATAAACAGTGCGTTAAATAAATTAGGTTTAATTTGATTTGTGTTCTCTTAACTTAATTTAAATTTTACTTTTTTCTTTATTTAATAAATATTAGTTTTAACTCTCTTAAAAACTATTATGTTAATTAAGTCAATCATTTTTGATAAATTTTGACCAAAAATGTTAATTTATGTTTATGGTTATGTGACCATCCATTTGGAGTTATTTTAATCTAACATGGTTTTATGTTTTTTTAAGTTATACCTATGTGGTAATATATAGGTTCACCTCAAACATACGAAATCATAAAATATTCGTTTACCTCAAACATTCAAACACGAATCTTTGACGAACTTTAAATTCTCAAAAAAAAAAAAAAGATTGGTTTGATGTAGATGGAAGAACGAAGACTCATCAATACTCGACAAACACCCAAGTCGTTATCACTTAAGGTTTCACAAACGATTCATCCCCGTCCTTCAATAGGTTTGAGATTTTTTTGTTAAAAATTTGAACTTTTTAGTTTATGTATGTTTGAGTCTCGTTGATTCTTTAAGCATCACATTTCTTTATATTGTCTAGGTCATGGATAGTTGTTTTGAGTGTGTCTTGCACCATGGATGGGGAATTTACTAAGGCTATATTTGAATATCATGAATTGAATAGAGCTTAATGGAATGAAGAAGGGTGAAATGAAGTAGAATGTAGTGGAACGGAATGAAGATTTTATTCCATCGTTTGATATTTTAGGACATAGCAAGGCAAATTCTTTATTCTGCCCAAATTAGAGAGGAAGAAATATCATGGTAAGTGATGGAATAGAATGAGAATCATACCATTCCATTCATTTTGCTACATCCGATTTTAATTTATCCAAACAATGGAATCTCATTACATATCATTCAATTTCGCTCCATTATGCCACATTCAACCAATCCAAACATACCTTAGGTTATCGAAGTTAGGTTACAATGGCTTTTAATGTGTTTGGCAATGTAACCTTGATTATTGGTCCTACTTTGAGGTATTGATTAGTTTAAAGGATTTAGGGTACCCAATTGTAAAACGTTTGTGGTATTATGATGCAATAGACATTGATGATATGGTACTTTTGAAAGATGATTTAGGTACCAATAAAATGAAAAATATTACATTGATGACTAGGAATGTGCATCTATATGTTATTCGTCCACTATCACAACCTTAAATAATTGAATATATTCAACTTTTCCATGAATATAATGTTGTAGGGGCCAACGTAGTTGATTTGGACAATGAATAAGAATATGTTGCAGAGCCTAGTGTAGTGGTGTTAGATAAATAAGTCAATTGTGAGGGACAGAATAATGGTTTGGAAACGGACATGAAAAAATACAAGTGTGAATGAAGGACTACTGTGATGGAAAACAACATGGTAAACGATAACTTTGATGGAGGGATCACTGCATTTGATGAATACAACTATGAGGGAGGGATCATTGAATTGGAAAATGATATTTTTAAGGGATGGACCATTGATGCAGTATGATTGTAACCCTGATATAGATGTGAGAAAAGCTTGTAATCCTATGTAACACCCCATTGTTACACTGAGATTTTCAGTCATTGGAAAGTCAACCAAAAATGTCAATGAAAAGACATTTATTGAACAAATATTAATGAAGCATCTTTAATATAAGCATTAATGAGGAGTCGTCGATAAGCCAACAAAAAAGGCTTGACCAAACCATCGACACAACAAGAAATGGTTTGGATAACTCTCAGGGCAAGCCTCATAAAAGCCTAGATTCCTAGGAAACATATCCAGAACCTCGAGAGGGGCAGTTAACATGAGTTGGCATTCCACCAAAGGGATTGGTCGACCAAACAACATGGTATAAAAGACTTGGTAAGTTCATAAGTCTTGAAGCTTTGATAGGCATCGTCGACAGTACGTTGGAGTGGTGATCATCGAGAGGACGTGAAGATATGGAAAAAGTGGAAAAACAGTTACCACTCAACATGGGTTACAAGAAGATGGCATCTTAGAAAATACGTAAGTGCACTAGTGGGAACCTGAAGAACTGAACATGAAGCAAATGCAACAAGCCCCTAGTGGTTATAACCATCGTTGAAGGTTATCTTGTAAATAGAATAAATAACAGATTCATACATTGGATTAAAGGTCATAAAATTTCATACATACTCTCTATACCACTGGAGTACCCGAGTCATATACCGTAATAGTTGAGCGAGAAACATGTATGTATTTGCGTCCACCCCTTTTTAATCTTTCTTGTCTCCTTAAATGGAACATTGTACTTTTCTCTTTTCTTTATTTAACGTTATTTACTACATTTCTACCTTATCATTTATTACAACTTGACTTCATTAAAAGTCTTTTTGTCACACTACATTCAGTTCACACGCATGTGTGTTACCGTAAGTTATTTGCACAAATAGCTTTGGAGATTTTTCTATTTAATCTCATAGACTTTCAAACTCATCATTGTTTACCAAAAACACCGGTAAACAAATTGGCACACTCGATGGGACCCTTTTGTGCGAATATTTTTGCTGAAAAGTAGTGTTTTATGTTAGACTATGGCACGGATCTAGAAGGGGGGGTTGAATAGATCCCAATTAAAAACTTGAGTCGGCGCTACCAATTTAAAAATTGGTTTTGAAAAATTGTTTTAAGTGCGGAAGCGACCGAGGAAAATTTTAGTCTAAAACGAACCGTTATTGGAAAACCGGATATGCGTTAAGCTAATGGATTAGAGATAAAGTGAAATACAAATCACTACACCAATTCCACAATCAATGATATGTTTCACTTACTAGGATTCCTAGTTCCAATGATCCAAAATACCAAATTAAACTAGATGAAAACTTAAGACAACTTTGGCTTATGCAAATTAACAAACACTTGGTGTGCATAAACACTCCAAGTGATATTTGAGTTGAGTAAGTAATTCAAATTGACCTAGTACAATAAACTATTGTACTTTGTTATTCAAACAGGAGTTTTAATCTCTTACTCAACTTATACCAGCGTTTGGTAAAATTGCTTAAACTAAAATCACTTAATTTTTAAGCTAAAAAACACTTATGCAGAAAATTAAAGAAGACAGAGATTTGATGAGGCAGTTCCCCCGCCGTCCTCGCTTCGGGGTACGTCTGCCCTCAATTCTAAAATTAGAATTGAGATGATTAATTAGATATCACCTGTGAAATTTAACCGTTTATACAAGGATTGCAAAGCAAGTAAACAACAGAACTCCCAATGTGTTGAATGATGCTTCCTATCCTTGCTCCTTGATTCAAGATGAATCAAGACCTTCGATGTTGTTGCTAGACCTCCGATTCCAGCCCCTTTGCTGAAGAATCTTCCGTTCTTCAAACCCTCGGCCCGGCTGATCTCAAACACAACGAATCGAACCCGAATCCTTCACTTCAATATCACTGAATCCGCTACTAGATTGAAGAAGACTTCCTCTTCTCAATCACCTTCGCTCAGCTGAATATTGATGAAGCAATTCGTCCAAAAACCCCCAAACACAAACGGTATTGGAGGACAAAACCCTAACGGTTTTATTCAAGAAAGAACCTGCCACAAGCTTCAACCCGAACCGGATTCTCCGATCACAGCTTCGAACCTTATCACCTTTAATCGATCACGAACCACATCAAAAGTGATTGTGTGTAGTTGATGTGTTGTGAAATGTTGAAGATAAAGATGATGAATCTTGGACACCTTTTTCACTCTTTCTTGTTTCCTTGAACACTTGAATTCAAAATATGCAAATGTTGGTTGATAAAATTGTTTTGACTTCTATTTATAGTAACTAGCAAACCAACCAAAAATAACAGCTTTTCAAACAGTGAAAAGTACTCAGAAAACTGAGTTTACGCACGAGCGGTCGACCATAGATCGGCGTGCACTGACCCGTGGGAAATGCGCCGACCCCTATGGTCGACATAAGGTTTCATGCGCTGACCCGTGGATAGCATCACTATGCCATGCGCCGACCTGTGGTCGACTCAAAGGTTTTATGCGCTAAGCCGTGAGCTATGCGCCGACCCTTATGGTCGACTCAAGCAAGTATGTGCTGACCAATCTCCAGTTTGTCTGAGTTATGCGCTGACCCGTGAGCTATGCGCCGACCCTTATGGTCGACTCAAAGTCTTCAAATCTGCAAAAAATTGTGTTTTGTGAGTTTCATGCATTTCGTCATGATCCCACTTTGTCCACATATGTTTTTAAGAATTATAACAGATTTTAGATAAGCAGGAAAGGATATGATAGATAATATGTTGCATTTGTTTGTAGACGTGCATGGTGGTCATTTGTCATCATCGAAACTTGCGGTCGTATGTTGTCTGACTCTTTGCCTTTACATACTCCCCCTTTTTGATGATGACAACCTGTGCAAAAACCAACGCGATAAACAACATGCAGTATTGACATATTATGCACACTCCCCCTTTCTTTTGTAACCAGAGGCTAAATAAAAAAAATGACTGTTAGTCTGTTAGTTGTGGTGAACGTTTTGGTTGCCTGCTTTTGTACACTTTTCTCCCCCTTTGACAACATCAAAAAGAGACAAGGGAGTATTAGTCAACGTAACAAAAGATTCCACAGGAAATAACACAAACATATAATAATATCACACCAATATCATTTCTGTGCGATAATCATTAATTAAAGGAACAAAGATAATAATTACTGTTGCACAAACAGGCAAAACAAAGAAAACAAACATGAATACATTCAAAACAACAAGCAACATGCAATGTGCAGATGAAGGTCTATGTCCTAATGACGGTGTCCTGGATGATAGCAGACGCCTGGGTTTCTGCTGGGGTCAGCCAGAGTTGATAGGTATTCAGCAACACCGCTCAGATGCTTGAGGCTCCCGTCGACCGACCGATCCAAGTCTGCATACCGTTCATTTAAGCTTGTAGATAGGGTGTCGAGCCGCTCATTTTGGGCTTGAATTTGACTGCTAATATGAGCATAGCGGTCATCCTGGGTTTGCATGAAGGATTGTTGAGCTAGCTGCATGTTTCGCATCATATCCAACAACTCGGAAGAGTTTGCATGCTGTGGAGGAGACGAAGGAGATTCTTCATCATTCTGGTGATACGGCTGGTAAAATTGACGTTGAGTTGACCAGCCCGTATGTTGCCATTCACCCCAGCCACCCCAGACGGGAACGTCTTCTTCCGTTGAATGTGACTGCTGAACCCAAGCGGAGTCGGAGTAGTCGTGAGTATCAACACGTGAGGGACTATTACCTTCACCATTGTGATCAAAGGCTTGCCCGGCTTCCTCTTCATCATTTTCCTCTTCATCTTCTTCTTCTTCACTTTCATCACTGTCATCATCTGCTGCAACAGACGCCGGAACATTTCCTCTTCGAACAAATTTGTACATTCTCCGCTCATCGCACCAATAATATCCCATCATGGACAGAGTTTTTGAGCTGAACTCTTTGTCAGATGAGATGGAAGTGTACAGGAAGGACGGATGATTAACGTTGGCTGCAGTAAGGACCTCTTGTATGAAAGATCCGTAAGCAAGAGTCGTTCCTCGTCCGGAATCACGTAGACTGAACATCCTACTGGCTATGTAGTAGGGCCAGTTGATTTTCAGCTTATTCTTCAGAATGTAAATGAGGTGAACCTCAGCCTGTTCAACTCTGGAGAGACCACCCTTCTTTGGTCGCAAAATGCGTGAGACAATCCACTGAAGAATCCGTTCTCCGGTTTTTAGCTTGTCGGCAGTGACAGTGCGTGGGAATGCATCACTGTTCACAAACTGATCAGGATATGGTCGTTTCAGCATGTCATTCAATGCACTCTTAAACTCGTAGCCATCTATTTGGTGAGAGTCAGTTACCTCAGGTAGAGGATTTTCAGCATCATCCACAGACATATCAAAATATTGGTTCCAGATATTTGACTTAAGCGATACCTTTGTCGTGCCAATTCTGGAGAGACATTTGTGCCCGCGAAAGTTATCATGAAGGCCGGCGTAGAACACTCGGACTAAGTCTTCACTGTATTTAGTGTTGCATTCCAAGAAGTTGATAAAGCCTTGATGTTGTAGCAGAGCCATGATTTCCCGAGGTGCATGCGTTCGATGGTAAGCTTGTAGAACGCATGTTGTCGAACAACTCCTCTTTTGCCGATATCTTTGTTGAAGGCTTCGACGCGAGCGGGTGGAACGAGCGATACAGCAAATATGGGTAGAGATGCGGCGGATGATTCTCGGGATCTCTTACCGGAGGGTCTGCGTGATGTGGAAGCCATATGAGCAGGTTTGAAACTAAGTGTTTGGGTATAGAGTGAAGGATTGTGAAGGGTTTTGAAAGTGATTCTGCTAGAGAGAGGTTTTTCCCTATTTATAGAGGAAAGGTTAGGGTTTTGGGAAGATGGAAGATCAAGGAGCAATAGCCACTAGGTAGATGCAGGTTACAAGGTAGTGGGTAGTTTGAAAGGTGATGGAATGTAAATGCACACTTAATGATGATTTTTGAATGGAGATGCATGAAACGATTTAAATTTTTCTGCAGAAAAACAAAATTTTCGAGCGATGCGTCGACCATACCTCTGCATGCGTCGACGCATGCTGTTTGATTTTTGAAAAAATACAGAAATTATTAAGCGTGCGTCGACCATAGCCCTGCTGCGGTCGACTCATACAGTCCAAATTTCAATTGTTCACTATTTTGCACATGCGTTGACAAGTTTGATGCATAAATAACAAGTCATACAGCAATAAACATCCAAAGAGAGATATCATGTATATATATAAACAACATCATTATGAGGTATAACTATTTTAATCATGAGACTTTGCAGAGAGAGAAAGAGAGGAACAGTATCACCTCGATGCCGGAGTGACTTGGTGAACGGTAAACTTGTGCTTGCAACAACATTGATTTGTTAGAAGTACAAGATTAAAGTCTTATATGGAATAAGGTAAAACAGCAGATTATAGTGCCCGTTCCGAAATATCGAGAATGCCAAGTTCTCGGCGGATATGAAAGAAAGGTTCAGTGGCTAGCGGCTTTGTGAAAATGTCCGCTAGTTGATTTTCAGTATTAACATGTTCAAATGCAATGTCACCTTTCTCTACATGATCCCGAAGAAAGTGGTATCGAATTTTGATATGTTTGGTGCGAGAATGTAGCACAGGATTCTTGGTCAGGTTAATGGCACTTGTATTGTCACAGAAAATGGGAATACGTTCAAGTTTGAGGTTAAAATCCAATAGTTGTTGCTTAATCCATGGGATTTGGGCACAACAACTGCCGGCGGCAACGTATTCCGCTTCGGCGGTTGACAAAGCAACTGAAACTTGTTTCTTGCTATGCCAACTGACCAAAGAGTTTGAAAATAAGTGACAAGTGTCACTGGTGCTTTTCCTATCCGATTTGCAGCCGGCAAAATCGGAATCGGAGAAGCCTACCAATGAACAATCATTACCTTTGGAATACCATAGTCCATACTTCGGAGTACCGGATAGGTATCGAAGTATTCGTTTAACGGCTTTTAAATGGGATTCCTTTGGACATGATTGATATCTTGCGCACATGCATACGCTAAACATAATATCGGGACGAGAAGCAGTAAGATAAAGGAGTGAACCAATCATACCTCTATACCGTTTTACATTTACTTCCTTACCGTCTTCATCTTTGTTCAAGTTTGTACAAGTAGGCATGGGGGTGTCTATGGCCTTAGCTTTTGCCATGTCAAATCTCTTGATAAGGTCCAAACAGTACTTTATCTGGCTCACGAAAGTTCCTTCTTTGAGCTGTTTAATTTGCAGACCGAGAAAGTATGTGAGCTCCCCCATCATACTCATCTCGAAATCGCCCTGCATAAGGTCAGAAAACTCTCTCACAAGATTCATGTTAGTAGACCCAAATATGATATCATCTACATAAATTTGCATTAATATCAAGTGCTTTCCTTGACGTTTAATGAAGAGGGTTGTGTCAACCTTTCCTCTTGAGTATCCTTGATCGAGTAAGAATTTGCTTAGTCTCTCATACCAAGCTCTAGGAGCTTGTTTGAGACCATACAAGGCCCTTTTTAGTTTATAAACATGATCAGGATACTCATGGGATTCGAAACCCGGAGGTTGTGCGACATAGACCTCTTCATTTATGTGACCGTTAAGGAAAGCGCTCTTGACATCCATTTGGAATAGCTTAAAGTCTTTCGCACAAGCGAAAGCAAGGAGAAGGCGTATAGCCTCGAGTCGGGCAACCGGCGCATAAGTTTCCTCATAGTCGATGCCTTCCTCTTGGTTATACCCTTGCGCGACTAAACGCGCCTTATTACGGGTTATTACCCCGTTTTCGTCCAGCTTGTTCCTAAACACCCATCGGGTGCCGATTACTCGATGATCTCGCGGAGGAGGGACAAGGTCCCAAACCTCATTTCTGGTGAACTGATTAAGTTCCTCCTGCATTGATAAAAACCAGTGTTCATCGAGTAGGGCTTCTTTAGGGTTTTTAGGTTCCATCTGCGAAACGAAAGCGAAGTGATAACAGAAATTACTTAGCTTAGATCGAGTTGTTACACCCTTTGAGATATCTCTGAGAATGTTGTCGATTGGATGGTCTTTGGAAGACTTCCAAGCTTGAGGGAGATCATCGTTTGAAGGCGGATGAACTACCTCGGTTTTCTCATGGTGTACATCTTTGTCCTCCTCAATTTTGACTATGTCGGGTTGATCAATCCCTGACTCGCCACCTTTGAGTATGTCTTCGGTAGATGTTCCTGCACCATGAAAAACACTGTCCTTTCCGACGTTTCTCGGATTGGATTCATCAAAAGTAACATGTACAGACTCTTCTACAGCAAGTAATCGTTTGTTGTAAATTCTATATGCTTTGCTAGATTGAGAGTATCCGAGGAAGATACCTTCGTCGGCCTTGGAATCGAATTTTCCCAAGTTTTCCTTTCCATTGTTCAATACAAAACATTTGCAGCCAAAGACATGTAAGTGAGAAATATTTGGCTTTCGCCCTTTTAAAAGTTCATACGGTGTTTTGTTTAGAATGGGGCGAATGAGCACCCTATTCAGAACATAACAAGCCGTACTAATGGCGTCGGCCCAAAAATATTTCGGTAAGCCACTTTCATTGATCATTGTTCTTCCCAATTCTTCCAAAATTCTATTTTTACGCTCCACAACCCCATTTTGTTGAGGAGTACGTGGAGCGGAGAAGTTATGATCAATACCATGGTTACCGCAATATTCTTCAAATAAGTGATTTTCAAACTCACCCCCATGATCACTTCTAATTGCAACAATGTTTGTATTTAGTTTATTTTGGGAAAGCTTAGCAAATCATTCAAAGGCGGCGAACGTGTCGCTCTTACTTACTAAGAAAATAGTCCAACAAAATCGAGAAAAGTCGTCCACTATTACGAAACCGTAATAGTTTCCTCCTAGACTTTTAATCCTAGATGGCCCAAATAAATCCATATGAAGAAGCTCGAGAGGTCTCGTTGTTGAAACGATATTTTTGGATTTAAATGAGATCCTCGTTTGCTTCCCCTTTTGACAAGCATCACAAAGGTGATCCTTGGTGAACTTAATTTTGGGGAGACCTAGTGTCGCATTACGCAAAAAACCGGCGGGAAAACAGGACAACAGAGCCGCCACCGTGCGTCATTTATCCCAAAAGAGAGAAAGGAAACGCTCAGAGTAAACCTGGAAAAGACATGGTCTCGCGACCAAAGAGAATGGGATCGGGAGTCGGTTATGCGAAGGGAAGGTATTAGCACCCCTACGCATCCGTCGTACTCGACGGGATCCACGCACAATAGAAAGGAAAATGGTTGCTAAAACGCTGCTCACACACACACACACTGGCTGAAAGAGACACAAGAAAACAAACAAGACTGACTCGGCAGGATATCGCATCCTGGGCCTACTTAGTCTATCAGGCATAGACATCAGAGTCAAAGTAGTTCGGACTGGAGAAACGACACATGCTCGCTAGGATATCGCGTCCTATGCATACGTATCTCCTTGGACGAAGGAGAATCAGAGCATTCGTAGCTCGGCTGACACGCACACAAAAACAGGCAAAGGCAAACGTGGAGCCCGGATGCCAATCACTGGACTTACATCAGCATCCAAACCAACGCACGCACACTGGAACCCAGATGCCACTCGATGGACTTATACCGGCTTCCAAGCACACAACAAGAAAAAACAGACAACAAATTGCTAAGGAGTCGGGAACTCGAGCCTAGCAATCGTCAAACAACACACACAAAAAGAAAAAAGGTGCCCGGAGAGACCTCGCACGGTCTCCTGCCTACATACCTCGTCTGGAACGAGGATCAGGGCGATGTAGTTCCCCTACAGAGGGGAGAAAGACTAGCCTAACCAGATAACATAGGGAGACACAACTAGGGAGACTACGACTCGAGCCTAGATGTTATCATGCAAAATCATCCCTAAGTTAAGGTTTCTAGCTAACTGGCACAGGGAGCCAGCCTATCCTAATCATGACTTGCACAGGAAGCAAGCCACACACACACTTAACTTGCACAGGAAGCAAGCCAAGCAAAACCTAACTTGCACAGGAAGCAAGTCTAAACTAACCCTAACTTGCACAGGAAGCAAGTCAAACAAACACACAAGCACAAGTAGCACACACTATATGCAAACAATGGGCTCAATCAAGGTTAGGTTTTAGTCGAGGGGTCATATCAACCTCAACAAACAAACCTCTGTAACTGGGTTAATGGTGCTCTTAACCTTGACATTAAGAGCCAAGGTGAAGCAGATGAAAGGAGATGAGGGGTGTGCCTCATTGCTCTTATCCCTGGTCAGGGAGAGCATTTGAATATCAGAAGGTGTGGGAGTTCAGAAAGTAGGAACTCTCTCCACAGATTATTGACTCGATAGATCTTGGGTTAGGATCTCAATGCTACAACCATGTCATGGGAGCAAGGAGAAGACTCACAGAATAGTGGGAGATAGACTACATATCTCTTATATCCACCAATTGCCTTATTTAAAGGACTTTTCCTGCTTGGGACAAATGTAAACACACACAAGCATTGCCTCTTAAGGAGGACTTCAGACAGTTGCCTGGCCAAGTAACAGGCCAGGTCTTCCAGACTACATGGAGTAAGGAAGTATACCTCAATTCAAATTGCTTATCAAGCAAAGCAAAGCAAAGTTCACAAGGAACTAAAAGCAACTAAAGTACCTGAAATCAGTCAAGCACAGTTAGTATATCAGACACAAAGTTAGAACAAACGACATAAACCAAACAGATAATACAGTCAATCAGTTGTGCAAAGCACAAGCTCAAAGCAAGTGGGCTAAACAACCTACAAAACACACAAGTTAGTCCATGATAAAACATCAAACTCAAGCAACTGGTATTAATCTCTTTGAAGCATTTGTTGCTTAACCTGAAACAACAAGCTTAAACATGAGCAACAAGACCACTAGGACAAGCCTAGGGTCAAAAAGAGATAAGAAAGTCAAAACAGCAAGTGGCAAGTGTCCAAAATCATGTTCAAACAATCAAGAAATAAACCCAATTGGTTTCACATTCATATCAATCATTATCATCATTTTATAAGCAAAAGAAGTCAAAGCATGGCATATGGAAGCTCATAGAAGTCAACAGCAAGACTCAACTCAAAACCAATCATAAACAATTCCAAAAATCATCAAATAATTCATGCTCAAACATAATCCATAACATGATATGCATATCAAATTTCATCTCATTTGGATCAAAGGAAGTTGGTCAATGAAAATCAGAAAGGCAAGGCAAGTTCAAGCATACTCAAAGAAGTCAACCAAACATGCACCAACTTGAATAATTCATAAAACAGAGATGGAATATGATAAATGAATGGGACTAAAACCATGGCAAAGCTTAAGATGTCTAGTAATCTCATGTAAAATTTCATGTCCATCTAATAAAGTATGAGCATTTCACAAAACAAATGGGCACAAGTGTCACACAAAGTCAACATATGATCAAACAGGGGACAAAAATCTCAATCAATTGGAAAATGCCACAAATAATTCCAAGAAAATTCACATGTGAACTAGACATACAAGAGTAGGTTCATGCAAAAATTCAGATCAATTGGAGTTCAAGAAGCATGGTATCAAAAATCATGAAGTTGCACATAAATGGTGTGACACAAATTGTCACACCCTAATTCAAAAATTCATAACTCACAAACCAGATAAGATAAATTCACAAACCCTACATCAAAATCACCATGAATGAGTCTAGTTTATGCACAAAAAATTTCAGGGCCATTGGATAATGCATCATCATTTCACAAAGGTTTTGGCAAAAGGTACAAAATATGAATACATGTCACAAATCCTAATACCATTTAAAATTCACTCATCCAAAAAATCAGGAAAAATCATGATAAAAAAGTAGAGATCAAGCAGAGCATAATGCAAAAAAATTCATGAAATTTGGATCACAAATGGATGAGTTATAATTTTTGTAAGTTGTTGAACCAAAATGAAATAAACATTGGACCAAATAAATGAATTAATTTAAATAAATGGGACCGATGGCAAAGTGGTAATTCTTGGCACAACTTAACCAAACGCGGCGTTTTGCATACAGAAATGGAATGTTGTGATTGGTTGATGGCTTAATGGAACAGTGGGCGCATGCATACCACGTGAAACAGAATTCTGGAAATGCAAATTAGGGTTTATGCACAGCAACAGTGTACTTCATCTTCTTCATCAAATCGTGACAAAAAAATTGTTCCAGAAAATGCAATTAAACATACCAATCAACTCAAATGAACATGAATAACACGAATCCGACCACCATTTACATTAAAACTAACCAAGCCTCATGAATCGAGTAAAAACAAGAATGAACAACAATCTTTAAATCAGCATAACTCCATAAATATCCAACCATTTCATGTGATGTAAAGCTCATTAGAATCAGCATAACAAGAGCTATCTAAAACATAGCATAGTTTAGTAAATGGTTAAGGTCGAGTTCTTACTTGATTTTGAAGCAACTAGTGAAACAGTGATGTTTGGATGTTGTAAGCTCGAAACAGATGAAGCTTGTAGTTGGTATTGATGAATGGTTGAGATGTTTTGGCTCAGCAACCCTTGAAAATGCTCAAATTGAATTTTTCCATGGATGAACTTGGAGAAAACAGAACTTTGTAATGGCTGTACAGTCGAGATTCAGGGCTTGCAACAGCTTCAAAATGATGATGGATGATGAAGCAAACCAAAGCCAGCTCGAGCTCTTGAGGTTTTGTGGAGAAAAGTTCAACAATGCACAAAATGAGAGAATGAGAGAAATGGAAATTCTGTCTTGGAAATGTGGCTGCTAGGGTTGGAATTGACAGAAAATATGCTATTTATTTGCTGTTTAGTATTGGCTAAGTAAGTGTTAATCACCATTATCTCAAATGAATCATTTTGGTCATTTTGCTAAATTTCACCAAATTGGCAAATGGGGTGTGTACTGCACGAATTGGGCTTGCAAACAAGTCATAAACAACATTTCTGAACTATTCCAAATGGCCAAAAATGTTAGAAATGCTTAATTCAAAAACTCAAATTTTCACTACACTTGAAATTAATTCAAGCAAGTCCAAAAAGGCCATTTTGAATGGTGATGTTTTGATGAATGATGATGACATTTTTGGAAAGAGGGGATCAAATATGACTTGTTGGAAAAAACCTCACCAAATTTGGCCAAATGGTTTGAGAGATATGGCCTTTTGAAGTTCAAGAATTTTTGAAAATGAAATGATCATATCTTGCCAACCATACATGGGAATTGAGAGTTCTTGGACTTTTTGGAAATGGGAGAACAATATCTTCAACTTTCATGTTGGGCAAAAATTCATTTGAAGCTTGTATCATGATGTAAGTTTGGGACCAAGAAGTTTCCATTTTTGGCAGTTAAAATTACAGGTCCAGTTTCTATTTTTGGAAATTTCTGATTTGGCTTCAAATTCTTCAATGATGATGTTTGCCATGATATATGAGGCCTATTTGGACATGAATAAGCTCTCTCAAACCAAATCCATCCATCAAAACCATAAAATCAGTCACAGTTGACCAAGTTTGACTTTTTAGGGTTTCTGACTGATTGTGCATTGCCTGATGACTTCTGAGCACCCAATCTTTGACTTAAAAACTTCAAATGGATCCCCAAGTCATTTGAACATGTTGGACCAACCCTAGGGCCTTGGCTCAATGGAGATTGCCCTTGATTGCTTGATTGACTGATCTCCTGACCAGTTTGACCTAACTTGTCAGCTGAACTTGCACTTGGGCAAATGGACAATGCAATGTTATGCAGTGGACTATACTATGTTAATGAACTAACAATGAAAATGTATGTACAAAATGTAGGTGCAAATTTGAGGTGCTACACCTAGGACTAGATCTTTTGAGACTACTTTGTTGAGTAAGTCAAAGTTAACATGTGTTAAACGCCTATGCCATAACCATGAATCTTCACTCATTGTTACAAGGCATTTGTCACTTGTTAACGATACTTCATTTAAGTCAAGCATATAGACATTGTTCACACGTAGGCCATTAAACATACTCTTCTTATCATCATTATGTACAATTTTGCAACAATCTTTTGAAAACGATACATTGTATCCTTTGTCACATAATTGACTGATGCTAAGTAGATTGTGTTTAAGACCTTCGACAAGCAAAACATCAGAAATAGTAGTAGAGGAGGGATTACCTACACTACCTTTACCAAGAATTGCTCCACGGTTGTTGTCGCCATAAGTTACATATCCCTTCTTCTTAGCCACGAAGTCAATGAAGAGAGATATGTCTCCTGACATGTGCCTTGAGCATCCACTATCGAGAACCCATCTTCTCTCGGTAGTCTCGAGGCATTGTACCTATGGCAATATAATTAAAAAGAGAAGGTACCCAATGGCTTATTGGGTCCTGAATGGTGAGGAACGAAATGGTTGCATTTGGGCATCCATTGATAAATGCCTTTAGGAACTAAAAATCTCCTAAATCTACATTTAGCAATGGAGTGGCCTTTCTTGCAACAATAGAGACAAGAGAAATTTACATTTAGATCGCTTTTGCTATCTTCATCCTTTATAACATATTTATATTTTTGATATGGATTAACCATACTTTTTCGAAAGTTTGATTTGTCGATAGCAAAAGTAATCTTGGGCTCAAGAGCCTTGTCAAGTTTGGCCTTTAGGTTTCTTACTTCACCTTGCCAAATGTAACAAGTATCACACCCAAAGTTCATCATTCTACTTCTAAGGTCCTCATAACTTGTTTTTGTGCTTTCCACTATAGAAGCTTTAAGTGCCTCAAGTTTCCTTTCGGATTGTTGAATTTTATGTTCCAAATGTGAAAAAAATTTCTTATTTGAGGCAAGCCTTTTAAAGGCCTCTTTCGCTTCACAGTGTAAAGTATCAAAAGCATTTTTCAATTCATGATGAGACATACTAGAGATTTTTCATATTTAGCATGTCGTACCTGTTTCTTTTTGTTCTTTTGATGAGCAGAGAGACATAGGTTTGCATTTTCATCTTCATCACTAGAGCTTTCATCATCGGAGGAGTCGTTATCGCTTTCCCAAGCTATGTATGCCCTCCTTGGCTTTGATGGTTTCTTGTGTGATTTGTATGATTCTTTTTCTTTTGTCTTCTTGTTCATCAGACAGTCCGGTTTGTAGTGACCCGGCTTTCCACACTTATAGCACGACCCTCTAGTTATTTTTCCTTTTGAGTCATCATTTTTAGAGTACCTAGATTGCTTCCGGAAGTTTACCAAGTTCTTCTCGGAATGTTGGATGCCGTTCTTTCTCACGTAACGGTTGTAGCGTTTAACAAACAGCCCCATATCTTCACTCTTGTCCTCTTCTTCTTCGTCGCTCGATGAATAATCACTTTGCTCTTTTGCTTGAGACTTTGAGGAGGAAGTCTTTAGAGCTATTGATTTCTTTTCACTCACCTTTGCTTTGTCCTTCTTATCTTTCTTTTCGTGTTGTTCCAGGCTCAAGAGAACTTGTTCGTGCTCTTGTAGTTTACCAAACAATGTTGTCAAGTCCAATGTGGTAAGATCATTTGCCTCTTTGATGGCGGTCACTTTCGGCTGCCATTCCCTGTTAAGACATCTTAAGATCTTATTAGTAGCAATATCATTGGAAACAGGCCTACCAAGTGAATATAATCGATTGATGAGATGAGTGAATCTCTTTTGCATGTCAGCAATGGTTTCCCCTTGCTCCATGAAAAAGAGATCAAACTCTTGTGTTAGTGTATTGATTCTAGCCAACTTAACATCATTCGTCCCCTCATGGGCAATTTGTAGTGAATCCCACATGGCCTTAGCAGTAGGACAATGGGATACACGATAGTATTCATCTACACCTAATGAGGAGATTAGGATGTTTTTGGCTTTCCAATCATAATTGTATTTCTTTTCATCATCATCGGTCCATTGTGCTTCGGGCTTAGGCACCAATTCGTTGTTCTCATTGGTCATGGTTATTTGAATTGGACCATTGAGAATAACATTCCATATTTTTCTATCTATGGAATTTATGTGCACCCGCATACAGTCTTTCCAATAACTATAATTTTCACCATTGAAAACGGGAGCTCTATTATAAGCCCCTTTAGGTTCGTTAGCCATTTTCTATCAAGGTTATATTTTGAAGCACGAAGTTAACTGGAGCTCCTGATACCACTTGTTAGACTATGGCACGGATCTAGAAGGGGGGGTTGAATAGATCCCAATTAAAAACTTGAGTCGGCACTACCAATTTAAAAATTGGTTTTGAAAAATTGTTTTAAGTGCGGAAGCGGCCGAGGAAAATTTTAGTCTAAAACGAATCGTTATTGGAAAACCGGATATGCGTTAAGCTAATGGATTAGAGATAAAGTGAAATACAAATCACTACACCAATTCCACAATCAATGATATGTTTCACTTACTAGGATTCCTAGTTCCAATGATCCAAAATACCAAATTAAACTAGATGCAAACTTAAGACAACTTTGGCTTATGCAAATTAACAAACACTTGGTGTGCATAAACACTCCAAGTGATATTTGAGTTGAGTAAGTAATTCAAATTGACCTAGTACAATAAACTATTGTACTTTGTTATTCAAACAGGAGTTTTAATCTCTTACTCAACTTATACCAGCGTTTGGTAAAATTGCTTAAACTAAAATCACTTAATTTTTAAGCTGAAAAACACTTATGCAGAAAATTAAAGAAGACAGAGATTTGATGAGGCAGTTCCCTCGCCGTCCTCGCTTCGGGGTACGTCTTCCCTCAATTCTAAAATTAGAATTGAGATGATTAATTAGATATCACCTGTGAAATTTAACCGTTTATACAAGGATTGCAAAGCAAGTAAACAACAGAACTCCCAATGTGTTGAATGATGCTTCCTATCCTTGCTCCTTGATTCAAGATGAATCAAGACCTTCGATCGTTGTTGCTAGACCTCCGATTCCAGCCCCTTTGCTGAAGAATCTTCCGTTCTTCAAACCCTCGGCCCGGCTGATCTCAAACACAACGAATCGAACCTGAATCCTTCACTTCAATATCACCGAATCCGCTACTAGACTGAAGAAGACTTCCTCTTCTCAATCACCTTCGCTCAGCTGAATATTGATGAAGCAATTTGTCCAAAAAACCCCAAACACAAACGGTATTAATTGGAGGACAAAACCCTAACGATTTTATTCAAGAAAGAACCTGCCACAAGCTTCAACCCGAACCGGATTCTCCGATCACAGCTTCGAACCTTATCACCTTTAATCGATCACGAACCACATCAAAAATGATTGTGTGTAGTTGATGTGTTGTGAAATGTTGAAGATGAAGATGATGAATCTTGGACACCTTTTTCACTCTTTCTTGTTTCCTTGAACACTTGAATTCAAAATATGCAAATGTTGGTTGATAAAATTGTTTTGACTTCTATTTATAGTAACTAGCAAACCAACCAAAAATAACAGCTTTTCAAACAGTGAAAAGTACTCAGAAAACTGAGTTTACGCACGAGCGGTCGACCATAGGTCGGCGTGCGCTGACCCGTGGGAAATGCGCCGACCCCTATGGTCGACACAAGGTTTCATGCGCTGACCCGTGGATAGCATCACTATGCCATGCGCCGACCTGTGGTCGACTCAAGGGTTTTATGCGCTAAGCCGTGAGCTATGCGCCGACCCTTATGGTCGACTCAAGCAAGTATGTGCTGACCAATCTCCAGTTTGTCTGAGTTATGTGCTGACCCGTGAGCTATGCGCCGACCCTTATGGTCGACTCAAAGTCTTCAAATCTGTAAAAATTTGTGTTTTGTGAGTTTCATGCATTTCGTCATGATCCCACTTTGTCCACATATGTTTTTAAGAATTATAACAGATTTTAGATAAGCAGGAAAGGATATGATAGGTAATGTGTTGCATTTGTTTGTAGACGTGCATGGTGGTCATTTGTCATCATCGAAACTTGCGATCGTATGTTGTCTGACTCTTTGCCTTTACATTTTACGCTTTGTCTTTGTGTCTTCCATTTTTGTGGTTTTCTGTGTTTTATGCACTTGAGGAGTGGTAAACGTCTTTCCAGTATGTCTAGAAAAAACCAAACCCCTTCCTAAAGTAATACTCCAAATCCAGGAGGACAACTCGTGGTTACTAGTGTCAGAAGTCTGTCAGCTCTAACCTCAGTCGATGAGAGGCCTACGGTCATAAGACAGGAAGTGGCGTATTCTATACCGCCAGATGTGGATATTTCATCACCACAAATGTCAAATACATCAATTTTTGTTAGGGAATTATAGAATCCAAGAGACCAAAGGCCTCCTTCTTTAGGCTTCTCGTTGCCTCAAAAGGAACAACAATATGGCATGCCAACTGCAATGATGGCAAGCCTCCACCCTAGTACATCAATATATTCTGAGAGCGCGATGGCAACATCAATGCCTCTTAACTCGTATTTGGCTTTGGTGTCGATGATGGGCAACTTTGGCCAAATGGTACAACCACCAAGAGGAATATGGTATTTTCCTCCGCATGGTGCTTCATCTTTAACCAATAACTCTCTCCAAATCATGAGAGAGTTAATGGATGAAAGCAACCACAATATGGTTCATACTATTACACAATAGATAGGCAATGTATTTACCCTACTTCTAGAAAACACAACTATGAGTTATCAACGATTAACCCACCAAATGGGTAGGATTGTTGACTTTTTGGGGATGCCACCGACTCCAATATCTAACGTTCCCTACAGGGTTAACCTTCCGAAAAACATGATGGTCTAAGATGATCAAATTCCGGAAATCCTCAACATGGTTGTAGTGCAGCGCAACCAAGATTTCGACCAAGTCCTGAGACAAGCCCGATAGAACAATATGGGGGTACAAGATAACATCACCAACATCGTCGAACGTGTTTTGGTCCAGAATGACCTTAACATGGGCCTCCTTAGACCAAACTATATATCCCTGTGTGTCGGAGGATGTGCAAGTCGAATTGCCCAAGGCTGGAAAGTCCCAAAATTCACCAAGTTCGTCGGTGACACTAGTGAGTCCATCGTCGAACATGTTGTCGAATATCAGACTGAGGCTGGTGATCTAGCCAACAATGAGAATTTGAAAATCAAGTATTTTCCAAACTCATTAACAAAAAACTCTTTCACGTGGTTCACCACTCTTCCCCCCAATTTCATCTTTACATGGGCCCAATTAGAGAGGGTCTTTCAAGAGAAATTCTACACGGGGCAGTGTAATATTAGCCTCAAAGAATTGGCCAGCATAAAGAGAAAGGTGGCAGAAAGCATTGACGATTACCTCAATAGGTTCAGAACCTTGAAAGTGAGATGCTTTACTTAAGTTCCAGAACATGAGTTAGTTGAACTGGCAACATGGGGTCTTGACTACTCCATCAGGAAGAAGTTAACACCCAATACTTGAGAGACATGGCCTAGTTGTTCGATAGAGCTTAACAAGTTGAACGGTTCAAAACTTAAAAAGTAAGAACTACTAAGTTAAGCAAAAAGAAAGTAGCTTATGCCGAAGTCAACAATGTAGGCAGTTCATCCGACTCAGAGTATGAGTATGTAGAGGAAAACAAGGTCAATGTGGCCAAACTAAAGTCAGGGCCTCCCTATACATGCAAGCTGCTAAAACCCTCAAACGGGAAAAATCCAGTAGAGACAAAAAATGAAAAATTTATTGCTAGAACATATACGTTTGATGTTACTAAGTGTGACAAAAAATTTGATCTATTGGTGGTTGATGGACAAATTGTTGTCCCCAAAGAGACTAAAGTTCATCCATTATAATAGATAAAGAAAAAGGGTTTTTGTAAATTCCATAGTTTTTTAGGTCATAATACTTCTCAATATGTACTTTTCAGGGACCTGGTGCAAAACACGTTGAAGGATGACAGACTCAAGTTTGCTGACAAACATAAGCGACACTCAAAGGAGGAGAATGAAATAAAAACTAATGCTTTCTTTGTCGAACTAATGGACATTATGATAGTTGACACCATCACCAGTGGTGGGGCTGAAAACAACAAACCAAACAACGAGGATCAAACTACACAATCCTAGCCTAAAGTTGAAGATGAGCTAGTCGAGTTCCTGAGTCGGTGCAAGTTGAAAGATTCAGAGGTGATGTTTTATCCCAGGTGCAAATTCGTGTTCGACAAGGAAGCTGCTAAAAAATTGGAGAGGGCAAATCCCTACCAGGCTAAGAAGTTTGTCCGACAGGATAAGCCCAAGTAACCTTCCTCTAACAAAGGGAAGGGCCCAACGAAGTTCCAAGGTAGGATTTATGTTCCTACTGCAAATGCGTCTCCTAGAGAATGGATACGCCCTGCTCGAAAGTCAGAAACTAGTGGAGGCAAATGGAAAGTTATGAACATTGACTCTGGCGCCTCATATCGAGACAACTATTAAGTCTCGAAGAAATACTCTTATGTCTCCCAGAATTACATGGAAAAACCCCATGACCAGGACACAGTGGAGGTGGCACCAGAAAAACAAGAAGGTTGCGCGAGAAGCTAGAAGTTCCAGCGAAAGTGATATCATTTGATCCATCGATGAGGGCTGAAATAATCGACGACTAGTCAAGAAAATGTTGTTTCCCTCTCTATCACTCATAGAAGAGGAGAAAGCAGTATACAAGGAAGTCAAAGACACTGAGATGGAGACAAATAACTTTGATTCAGGGTCTGAACCAGAGTTAGACATCATCTGTAATATGATATTTGTGTTGCCATTGGAGTACAACACAGTCACAAAAGTAATTGAGGAGGAAGGTATCGATGAAGAACTTTCCACCCACAAACCTTTGTACCATAAGTACATTAAGAGAAATGGAATGAAGCACTCTGACAAGAATCTCATCAATTATAGAAGACAAGCAAATTCCTTAAAGCAAGATAAGAATAAGAAAGAAAAATCCAAAGGCTCATGTTTTAATTGTGGAAAAGTCGGTCATTATAAGTCAGATTGTCCATTACTTAAGAAGGATAAAGGAAAGGGTCAATACAAGAAATCTAACAAGACTATAAGAGCATACATAGCTTGGGAAAATTATAGTGAGTCCTCAAGTGAAGGTAGTGTTGGTGTAAGCCCTAGAGGCCAATACTTTTGGTACTTGTATCGAATTATTTATTAATAATAAAAGGCTTTTTCTTTATTACGTTTGTTTAATAAAGTCCCTAGAATAGCTAGTCTGTTTAATGTATCAAGTATGACTTAATCATGAGATCACATTAAACATAAGGACACTATTCTTAAAGTATCCGTAGTCGAGCTTTATTGTGAAGTGGGATGACATTAAAGCATTAAGACTATTATGTATATAGACTGATGATCACATCTCATGGATCATGGATAAGGAGTTATCAAGTCTTAAACATAGGTATGAATATTAGGATAATATTTATACCGGATTGACCCGCTATGAGAATACTATATAGAAAGTTATGCAAAGTGTCATAAGTTATTCTCATGGTGATAATGGTGTATACCACTCTTCGACCTGAAACCACTATGGACCCTAGATGTAGAGTCGAGTGCTTTATTGCTGATCTAACGTTGTCCGTAACTGGATAACCATAAAGACAGTTGATGGGTACTCCACGAAGCATGCTGGGGGACATGAGTGAACTAGATGGAATTTGCCCATCCTGCGTAACAGGATAAATGTCTATGGGCCCAATATTGAACTGAACAGGGATGACACGGTCTATGCCTTGTGTTCAATATAGACATAAGGGCAAAAGGGTAATTATACACATAATTATTATCACAGATGGTTTTGTCAGATCACATGACATTTTCGTGTCTTGGGTAGCAGTGATGTGTTGCTAGATATCGCTCACTGTTTATTATGTTAAATGCGTGATTTAATATAATTGCCAACGTCACGAAAACCTACAGGGTCACACACAAAGGACGGATTGATGAGAGATAGAGTAACTAAGGAATACCGTAAGGTACGGTGCCCTTAAGTGAATTATAGAACATCGTAAGGTACTGTGTACTTGAGTAGAATACGAAATATGGTAAGGTACCATGGGCTTAAGTGATTTTGGGCATATTATAAGATATGGGCCAAAATACACTTAAGTGGGCTTTTTAGCTTGAAGCCCACACAAGTGGTTCTATAAATAGAACCCTTGTACAGAAGCAAAAAATTGCGGTTGCATTATTTTCGTTTTCTCTCACTCTCTCTCTCTCTCTCTCACTCAAATCCTTCATTCGTACCAGCTAGCACTGAGATTGAAGGAACCCGTTCGTGTGGACTGAGTATAGACGTTGTCATCGTTCAACGTTCGTGATCGCTTCGTGGATCTGCATCAAAGGTTTTGATCGTCACAAGAGATCTGCACCAAAGGTTTCAATCGTCATAAGAGGTAAATATTCTATCACTAATCATGACCATTCGTAAGGATCTCTAAAGGATAAAATTTTAATTTCCGCTGCGTTTTGGACCGCAATTCTCCTTCAGGTAGCTCAAGTGAAAGTGATGAAGCGATAAATGTTCGCCTCATAGCCCATCATCATAAGATGAAAAATGTTGAATGTCTTGGCTCCATGGAAAGAATGTGGTTTTTTGTAGTGGATGCTCAAGGCATATGACGGGTGACATTTCCTTATTCATTGACTTTACGGCAAAGAAGAAGGGATATGTGACCTACAGAGACAACAATAAGGATGTAATACTTAGTAAAGATAACGTAGGTAATCTCTCTTTTATATGCAACAAAGGCTATAAAAATAACTTTTACAAATAATTGTTGTATAATTGAATATAATGAAAAGAATGATTATTTGTTTAAGGGATTGAGGGTTAATGACACATATATGCTTAAGTTGAATGATGTATCATTAACAAGTACTAAGTGTTTAGTAACCATGAGTGAAGACTCTAGGTTATGGCATAGACGCTTAACACATGTTAACTTTGATTTACTAAACAAAGTGGTTTTAAAGGATCTAGTTATCGGTTTACCTAAAATTAAATTTTCAAAAGACTACTTATGCGACGCATGCCAAATGGGAAAGCAAACAAGAGTCTCTTTTAAATCTAAGAATATTGTTTCAAGTTCTAGACCTCTTGAGCTTCTCCATATGGATCTTTTTTGTGGTAATTACTATGGTTTTGTTATTGTAGACGATTATTCTATATTTTGTTGGACCATCTTTTTGCATAGTAAAGATAAGACTTTTTCGGCTTTCATAAAGTTTTCAAATTTGTCCCAAAATAAACTAAGTTTAAACATAGTTGCAATACAAAGAGATCATGAAGGTGAATTTTAAAACCACCTTGTGATAAATATGGCATTGAACATAATTTTTCCGCTCCAAGAACTCCACAATGAAATTGTTATGGAGCATAAAAATATGATTTTAGAGGAGTTGGCAAGAACTATGATCAATGAGAGTGGTCTACCAAAATATTTTTGGGCCGATGTTATTAGTATGGCGTGTTATATTTTAAATAAGATACTTATTCGTCCTATTTTAAATAAAACACGTCGTGAACTTTTAAAAGGTAGAAACCCAAATTTATCACATCTTCCTGTCTTTGAATGCAAATGCTTTGTATTGAATAATGGTAAGGACAACCTAGGAAAATTTGATATGAAAGCTGATGAAGGTATCTTTCTTGGATACTCTCAGTCAAGAAAAGCCTATAGAGTGTATAATAAGATATTACTTACTGTTGAGGAGTTTGTGCATGTCACTTTTGATGAATCTTATCTGAGAAATGTCGGGAAAGGAATTTCTTTTCATGATGCAGGTGTATCTTCAGAAGACATACTCAAAGACGCCGAAAAAGGAATTTATTAGCCTGAAGCGGTGAAACCTGAGGACGAGGAAGATGACAATTCTTAAAAGGGGAAGGATGAGATTCCAACTAAAGTGGATGATATTCTTTGTCTTGGAGGTCTTCCAAGGACCATCCAATTGACAACATTCTTGGAGACATCACCATAGGCGTGCTTACACGCTTTAAGATAAGTAATTTATGTTACCACTTTGCATTCGTGTCATAAGTTGAACCTAAAAACGCAAAAGATGCCTTAATTGATGAGAATTGGCTTATGGCAATGCAAGATAAGCTGAATTAATTTAAAAGAAATGATGTGTGGGAACTTGTCCCACCTCCGCGAGATCATCAAGTTATTGGCACTAAGTGGGTTTTAGAAACAAACTAGACGAAAACAAAGTTGTAAGTTGTAAATGCGCCTAAGAGGGGGGGGGGGGGGGGGGGGGGGGGGGGTGAATTAGGTGATAAAAATTTCTTTGATCTAGTTTCCGGTTTTTGGATATTTTTGTTTAAGTGCGGAAAATTAAAATGCGGAAAGAAAACGACACCGGAAATTATAGTGGTTCCCTTCACAATCCGAAGGTACATCCACTCCCCTTTCACACGAAAGAGAATTCACTATAGTTAGAATATGGTACAGCCTATTCACACAAACGGTGATGCCTACTATCTAACCTATAGACAAACAAGTGTATGAAGAACAATCCTCTTCAACACCAACCCTTGTGTCCAACAATCCTGGATCACAAGTCAAACATAAATAATTTATATGAATGATTTTAACAAAGATGTAATAGTATCAATCTTCTCTTGATTGATCTTCTCCTTAGACAAATAAGTCACTCAAAAGATAATATGCAAGTGTTCAACAATAGAATGAGATGACAATTTTTATTATGAACACTTTCAAAAATTTATGGAAGGAAAAATATGAGAGAGTGATTATTTGACGTTTGTATGAAAATTCTTGGAGGTGAAAATTCATTTTGAAAATTTAATAATTTATATTGCCAAAACACCTTTTCAAAGAGGTATCAATTTCCTCATGAACATTGATGAAAAGATATAATTTTTCAAAAACATTTTTTGCTGTAACGAACAGTGTTAACCGGTTAACCATATGGGTTAACCGGTTAACGCATGCAAACGTTAACAAGGAATTTGAAAAACTGGGCTGTTAACCGGTTAACCCATATGGTTAACCGGTTAACACTGTTGAAATGCAGAAAAATACTTAAAAATAAATTGTCTTGCATTTCAAGGTGTTAACAAATGGTTATGTTAAAAGATGCAAATGCAGATCATGATTGTTGAACACTTGTATACTAATCTAAGAGTGAGTTAGATATACCTAAGAAGCGAATCAACAATCTTGCAAACGGTTGTCTTGAAAATGAAGCTTGATCAAATGTATATGCGGCTTTGAATACTTGATGCTTGAAATATCTTTGTAGCTCTTCTCTTTTTGCAGTGATACAAGTTGTCTTCATCAAAATACTTCTTGGATTGAAGCTTGCTTCTATAATCTCCCCCTTTTTGATGATGACAACCACTTTGAGATAGATGCATGAAAGTGAAGTTTCTCTAAGTTTGATTCTCCCCCTAAGTTTAAGAACTCCCCCTAAATGAGAGGCATACAACAATTCTGCATAGAAAAACCATTAGAGAAACAAGTCTTCTCCCCCTTTGTCATTAGCAAAAAGGAAGAGACTTAAGAAAAAGAAAAAAACCAAACAAGTAAACATACATTTTGCGATTATCAGATGAACATTGAATCACAAAGTATGACAGAATAAAATGGATTAAAAGTTAAGTGTTTGGTAAACAAAACAAGCATAAACATAGTTTAACAACAAAAACACTAGAACAACATCTAACAGAAAACATAAACAAAGAAAAAACATAGTGCTTTATTTTTCTTCCGAACCGGCCTCATCCTCCTCGCCATCCGCTTCACTACCGTCATCACCTTCATCATCTTCTACGGGAAGGCTGCGGGAACTCAACACTAGGTTCCGAAGACTCTTGATAGCACGGGTGGTTTCACGGTGGTGGCTCATCATGGTAGTATAGAGAAACTCATTTGTAATGCCACCTACCGGAATAGGGAAGTTTGAAGAGGAGGACCCATCATCATATTTGTAGGAGCCGTCGTTGCTTTGAATAATTCCAGTATTTTTCATGATGGTAACGCCGTTGATTTCATTTGCGGTAGTGGTCATAGCCAAAAAAGGTTCTCTCCCGATTTCCATATCTGTGAGTTCCAAAATCCTTGAGATAAGGCGACCGTATGGCAGCCTTGTTTTGAGAGAAAGTTGTTGTTGCAGATGATACATCATAGTGGGCAGCCAATTAACTCGGATTTTGTTCTTCACTGCAAACAGAACTTGCATTTCCAAATCATTGATTTGAGACAGGTTGGAATCCTTGGGCAGCAGGACATGGCAGATAACATAATGCAGCATACGATCGTCAACCGACAGATTCTTAGCATAGCAGAGTATGCGAGAAGTGCGCTGTCCCGACATAACAACCTCCCTGGGAAATCTGCAGATAGAATAGTAGTATTCCATCTTATCATACTGAGCCCATTTTCCTTCCTCATGATTTACACCTTTCCGAAGGAAAAAAACCAGAAAATGGAATCTTAAGAGACGCAGCCAGCGTCCTAAGGTCTGTAACAATTTCACAGTCTCTTACAGTTGCAGACAGCATGTGTTGTTCATCATCATTCAGATTTAAAGTAAAATGATTTAGAAAAGATTTTACCAAATCAGTGTAAATTTTCCCATTATCAGTGATGAACGCATGCAATCCTTGGTATCTCAACAACTCAGGGAAAGAGAAAGTAGTGAAGGATTTGAGATTCACATACTTACCCTTAAGCAGATGTCTAACCCTGACTTTGAAATCCATCCTCCTTTTCTTGGCGGTTTCCATTTTCAACTCTTCCTCTTCACTGCTAGATGATGATACAGGAGCCTTTCCCATTCTTGGTGGAGCCATGAAGAAGATGAAGATTCTAGGATTTAGAGATGGATTTTTGGAAAAAGGGTTTGAGAGTTATGAAAGTTAAATGTAGAGAGATGAAGGGTTTATGGAGAGTAATGAGGGAGGAGAGAGTTAGGAGGAGAAGGTGGAAGAGTAAAGCACATGCATTGAACATAAACACACGTAATAAAAATAAGACAATTAATTTAAAAATTATGTATTTTAAAAACGAAAAACAGAGTTGCTGTTGGAAGGTGTTAACCGGTTAACCTATATGGTTAACCGGTTAACGGACTGAAGTTTTTCAAAAATAAAAGAGTGTTAACCGGTTAACCTATACCGTTAACCGGTTAACGGACTGAAATTTTTCAAAAATAAAAGAAAAACAGCAGCTCCGTTTTGAAGAACCGGGAAAAGATTTTTAAAAGATTTTTACACAAAGTATTAGCACTTATCAATACGCAACTTTTGATTTAAAAATATTTTAAAACGGATAATATTTGGACATGCGAAAGTAAGAAAAGCTAAAAACGGCGAAACAGAAGTGCTAGCATTGCATAACATAAAAATTGAAAATCAACATATTTTAAGATACTATACCTCATAACAAGCAATTTGAAGAAAGGTTAGATGTCACCTTCATTGAAAATACCAAGTTCTCGCCGAATCTTGAAGAATTGCTCTTTAGCCAATGGTTTAGTGAATATTAGTGCTTCAACTTTGCCAATGCCAAGAATTCTTCCTTTAAGGTATTCCCCATATGTGAAATAACCCTTGGACTTTGGAACTAGATTTGAAAGTTAGTTTATTTCCTCTCATCAAAAACTTAGAACAACCACTTTATCAATAAAGCAGAGATTTTGAAGTGGTCTCCAAGTAAACCTACAAAACAATTAAGTTTTATTTGGTACCCAAATTGCTTTGGGTCCTTGGTAGTTAGTACCCTTTTTAACCCACACATAATGCCCTGTTGGAACGCTAAAGTTTCGCACATAACAAGCATTAGGTGTGTGCCCTTTGATTCCACAATAAAAGCAAGTAGGTTGAAAATTACTTCTATATCTAGGAACATAATTCTTCTTCTTAGCAATCATTTTCTTTTTATGACTTTGATGCATAATTTTAGAATTGTTTACTTTCTCTTTTGCAACTTGTTCACTTGCTTTAACAAAAATGGTCTTATTTGTGCTTGGTTTAGAAAACTTAGAATATCCTAATCCACTTTTGTCATTAGAATACCTTTGGTGTTTAAGAATTTCTTCCAACCCAATTTGACCTTTTTCATATCTTTCTAAAACTCTTTTAAGTTGAACAATTTGAAAAGATAAAGATTCACAATTCTTACATGCAAGACTTTGTTTTTCATCCATCAACTTTTGTTTTCCACTTTCAATATATTTTTCCAAAGCAGTATTTTTTTCTTCTAAGGATGAAATTTGTTTCTTTTGGGATGAAATACTTTTATACAATGTCTTGCATTCTTTTAAGAGTTCATTTATAACATCTTGTGCGTCATTGTCATAAACTGAAAAATTGCTACTAACCTCATCGATTTCTTCATCGGAGTGATTTGAAGCCATAAAAGCCATGTTCGCACATTCACCGCTTTCCGATTCCGAAGATGAACTGATCTCATTATCGTCCCAAGCGACGTAAGCCTTTTTGTTTTTGAATTCCTTCTTGCCTTTGAATCCTCCTTTCTTTGCAAGTTTTGGGCAGTCCGGCTTTATGTGACCTTGCTGTCCACATTCATAACACGTAACGTCTTGCATTGATGTGGATGCTTCCTTTTTCCTGAAATGGTTATTCTTTTTAGGATAAGGGGAATTTTTATTTTTATTAAAAAACTTACCAAGCTTCTTTACAAGAAGCATAAAGTTCTCATCTTCGGATGTCTCATCATCTTTGTCCCTTTTTGAGTCAACCTTCAGGGCAATTCCCTTGGACTTCTTTTCTTGACTTTCGTGCTTCTCGAGCCTTCCAAGTTCCAATTCGTGTTCTTGAAGTTTTCCAAATAGAGACGCGGATGTCATCGTTGAGAGACTCTTCTTTTCCGAAATAGCGGTCACTTTCGGTTGCCATTCTCTTGTCAAGGATCTTAGGACTTTCAGGTTGAGATCATCATTAGTGAAAGTTTTACCCAGAGCGATCAAGTGATTTGTTAGATGGACGAATCTCTTTTGTAAGGCAACTATAGATTCACCGGGCTGCATGCGGAACATCTCATATTCTTGACTTAGGGTGTTTAGCCTCGATCTCTTCACTTCGGTGGTTCCTTCATGTGTTTCAACCAAGGTGTCCCAAATCTCCTTTGCCGATTTACATTGAGATATACGGAAGAACTCGTCCATACTAAGAGCGCTTTGGAGTATGTTGATTGCCTTTTTCTCATTCAGAATCTTTTTCCTATCATCTTCGTCATAGGTGTTTTTCAACTTTGCGGTACCAACTCCATTCACCACATTCACCGGATTGTGTGGACCTTCTTCAACTGCTTCCCATATACCTTCTCCTTGGGCCTCAAGATGTGCCTTCATTCTTATTTTCCAGAAATCGAAATATTCTCCGGAGAAGAGTGGGGGCTTGTTGCTACTTCCACCGTCTTTGAAAACCGGATTTATGCTTGCGGAAGCCATGCTGGATCTCTAGGAACAAGTTACCTATAACTTGCTCTGATGCCAATTGTAAGTTGTAAATGCGCCTAAGAGGGGGGGGGGTGAATTAGGTGATAAAAATTTCTTCGATCTAGTTTCCGGTTTTTGGATATTTTTGTTTAAGTGCGGAAAATTAAAATGCGGAAAGAAAACGACACCGGAAATTATAGTGGTTCCTTTCACAATCCGAAGGTACATCCACTCCCCTTTCACACGAAAGAGAATTCACTATAGTTAGAATATGGTACAGCCTATTCACACAAACGGTGATGCCTACTATCTAACCTATAGACAAACAAGTGTATGAAGAACAATCCTCTTCAACACCAACCCTTGTGTCCAACAATCCTGGATCACAAGTCAAACAGAAATAATTTCTATGAATGATTTTAACAAAGATGTAATAGTATCAATCTTCTCTTGATTGATCTTCTCCTTAGACAAATAAGTCACTCAAAAGATAATATGCAAGTGTTCAACAATAGAATGAGATGACAATTTTTATTATGAACACTTTCAAAAATTTATGGAAGGAAAAATATGAGAGAGTGATTATTTGACGTTTGTATGAAAATTCTTGGAGGTGAAAATTCATTTTGAAAATTTAATAATTTATATTGCCAAAACACCTTTTCAAAGAGGTATCAATTTCCTCATGAACATTGATGAAAAGATATAATTTTTCAAAAACATTTTTGCTGTAACGAACAGTGTTAACCGGTTAACCATATGGGTTAACCGGTTAACGCATGCAAACGTTAACAAGGAATTTGAAAAACTGGGCTGTTAACCGGTTAACCCATATGGTTAACCGGTTAACACTGTTGAAATGCAGAAAAATACTTAAAAATAAATTGTCTTGTATTTCAAGGTGTTAACAAATGGTTATGTTAAAAGATGCAAATGCAGATCATGATTGTTGAACACTTGTATACTAATCTAAGAGTGAGTTAGATATACCTAAGAAGCGAATCAACAATCTTGCAAACGGTTGTCTTGAAAATGAAGCTTGATCAAATGCATATGCGGCTTTGAATACTTGATGCTTGAAATATCTTTGTAGCTCTTCTCTTTTTGCAGTGATACAAGTTGTCTTCATCAAAATACTTCTTGGATTGAAGCTTGCTTCTACAAAAGTGATAACAAGAAACAAGGCCCGACTAATGGCTCAAGGATATAAACATAGGAGGGCATATGCTATGAGGAAACTTATGCTTCAATTGCCTCCTCGAGACTATACGCCTTTTACCAGCGTTTCCATGCTCCAAAGGTTTCAAATTATTTCAAATGGATGTGAAAAGTGTTTTTCTTAATGGTTATATAAATGAGGAAGTGTATGTTTCACAACCTCCCGGTTTTGAAAACCATGAGTATACTAATTATGTTTTTAAACTAAAACTATATTTGTATAGTCTCAAACAGGCCCCTAGGGCTTGGTATGAGTGACTTAGTAAGTTCTTACTTGATCAAGAATACTCTAGAGGGAAGGTTGATACAATAATTTTTGTTAAACGTCAAGGAAAACATATTCTTCTAGTTCAAATTTATGTTGATGATATTATATTTGGTTCTACTAACATGCAATTGGTCAAAGAGTTTTCAAATCTAATGCAGGACGAATTTGAGATGAGTTTAATGGGTGAGTTGAATTACTCGGACTTCAAATCAAGCAGCTCAAAGAAGGGACGTCTGTGTGTCAAACAAAGTACTACCAAAAGTTTCTTAAACGCTTCAAAATGGTAGATGTAAATTCAATTGACACTCCAATGCTTACTAACGGGAACTTGGAAAGAGATGAAAATGGTAAAGATGTTAACATCAAAATGTATAGAGGTATGATTGGATCACTCTTATATCTAACTGTATCTAGGCCTGATATTATATTTAGTGTGTGCATGTATGCTCAATATCAATGCGCTCATAAGGAATCACATTTAAAAGTTGTAAAGCACACTTAGATACCTTCATGGTACATCTAAGTATGGGCTTTGGTTTTGGTTACTCTGATTCCGATTTTACTGGTTGCAAATTAGATAGGAAAAGTACTAGTGGAACTTGCCACATATTTTTGAACTCCTTAGTTAGTTATCATAGCAAGAAGTAAGTCTTTATTGCTTTTTCAACTTACGAGGTGGAAGACATTGAAGCCGGTAGTTTTTATGCTCAAATTTTATGGCTCAAACAATAACTATTTGACTTTGATATTAAACTTCAACTTATTATGATAATGTATGTGTCATACCCCGATTTTGGTCCTGAATTTTTTCCATTTTTTTCATTTTTATTAGGCACTTGGCCTAAAGTTCATTTGCATACATTCATGACCAAAGGCAACCATCCATTCTCAAATCCATATTTTTTTGATAAACATTGATCACTATCTAGTTTTTTTGATCATGGTGTTTTTTTTTTTTATAAAATGGATTCTAATTCTAATTATTTGACTCTTTAATTTTCAATTTGATTTTAATTTCAAATTAAATCTAATTCCAAATTTCAATTTAATCTTAATTGTTTTTTACTAATAATTCAAACACTAATTGATTTTAATTTTCAAATAAATGTTAGAATTGATATCAAATTAATTTTAATAAATTGTAGATTAATTTGATTTTAATTGATTTTTTTGATTTTTTAATTGACATTTAAATTAGTCTTGGATTATTTCTAAAATCCATATCCATTTTATAACCAAATATCCAGTTATCCATTTAACCCTTTTAACAACCATGTTCATCAAAATCTACTCAACCATTTTCTTTGTTTCATCTGCTATAACCGCCAGCCAACACACCTCAGATATATATGATTTCTACAAATGGAGAAAAACATGTGAGAAGCCAAAAAAAGGAAAATGAGTAGGAAGGATAGTTAAAGTGCCGCCCTGTTTCACTGTCAAGATGTTTGTACTCTACAATTAAGATTAGTTTCTACTATTAAAACAATAGGAACCCTTGGTCACTTATTCAAAGAAAATCTAATGCTATGTCAATGCCCAACTCTCCTAAAAGTCCAACTTTATTATACCAAAACAAAGCATCGAGATGTTGTGCCAAGAGCAGCTGGACGAATATCATAACAATTTAACCTTCTTATGCTATTATTCTACATCTATATCAGTCAATTACTTTTTCTTTTTGCACAAAAGAAAAGCTTGATATTATATATACAGAGAAATTTGCAGTTTAATTTCAACCTACAGGATATGCCTCATTTGGATATTTGAAGTTTGCAGGCACTTGTAAGGTTGTATAGTTTGAAATTTAGGGATTAGATGGAAAAGTTAACAGCTTTACCAACAACAATAACACAACACAATCGCAAAATGAAAAGTTGCTTCATGAAATTTCTACAAGCCAACAAATAACAAGACATCAAGTAATCCCATCCTAAACTTATAACAACTCCAAAACAGTTCTCCAATAAGCTATGACGGCGACACATATCGTTCCATAACAGGAATTGGTAAGAAATACAATGTTCGTTTCAATTCTGATTTTTCACTTCACATTAGCTAATATAACATATTTCCATCAGTTTCGATTAAAAGCATTATAATCAATTGAACTAACAACATTCAACATCTAACAGAATTAACAATATTCATAACAACACTAACTGCACAAAGGAATAACTCACTATCTAACAGCATTTTCTAAATCACTTCACTAATAGAACTTTTAGTAAAAACCAACATCTAACCGAATTTCCAAATTTCAACTGAATTCAGAATAGAATCATAACAAATTCCAACCGAACTTCCAGCTGTCCAACGAATTTCAACCCAAATGATATCCACCTTTTCCAAACAGCACGATTGCCAAACCTGCATCTTCCAAGGACCTCATCACATCATTATCAAGTCCAAATAGCAGCTTCTGTCCCGACAACACGGTTACCGCTGCCAATGAAGAGATTCAAGATTTGTCATTCGGGTTTGTTCTCTCTTGATCTTGATAGAAAGATCCTGAACAAGCATTATGATGTAACCGAACCTGTTGCATCATCGTGCCGAAACAGAAGCATAGACCAAGTGAAGCCTTGTAGCACCAGGTTTTGGAGCTCGCACCAATTCGTGCCGCTTACCGCAGAGTTTATCTTATCCGTGTCAACCGTGATTGGAAGCAGACTTGCTGCTGCAACATTAAAGCCAACATTCCCTACAAGGTTCATAACAGAACAACCTGGTGGCAATAGCTCATATCAGTTTCACAACAAATTCCTTGTAAACATTACAATGCAATCAGGAAAATCAACATGATAACGGAAGATTAATCTCTTTCAGTATGATAATAACGATCACGAATAACAGCAATTTATTTACTAACTGTTAATATAACATTAGAATCTTTTAGAAGCTCAGTTCAAAAAACAGAACCCCTCTTTTTTTAATGGAATTCTCCACCATATTTCTAACACCTCTAACTAACCCACAAAACCTGTAGTTAAGCGACATAATTTCAAACGCAGCCGCCGTTTCTCGAAGCCAACAGCAAACACATTAGCAACAACACATTCAACCGGCAACACCTACTAACCTGCAGAGATTAATAAGCATAACAGTAAGAATAATTCCTCATAGTTGAACAAAATTTCCAATTAATAAGAAATTCTGCACTAACAGTTAAGTAAGACAATGTAATGAGACTTAACATTAACATTAGCTTATAACGGAACTGATTTTCATCCTTGATAGCTAGCACTTCTTCACACCTAGAAGTTCATGGCAGTAGCAATAGTTGAGCTTTGCAAATAACCGAAGTGTTTCTTTTCACCAATTTTTACTACAGTAAAACCAAGTAATTAGCAAAGGCTGTAAAGTTTAAAAAATACCCAAAAGAGAATTGAGACAAAGTTAGAGGAAGAAAGCTAAGTTCATATTACCGTTTCCAGATTTAAGTATCAAGCGAGACAGGCAAAGCTGAGCACCTAAAAGCACTTCCAAGAGGTTTCCCTTTTTAATCTCCATAGCTAGCTCGAAAACCCTAACTGATTGGGTATAAAAAGAGGCGGATGCTGTAGAAAAAAGGGGAGTTTTTTAGGAGCGGCGACGAAAAACCTAACTTCAATCAGCCACAAAAAAAACCCTAAAGTTTTCAGAGAGCGAAAACCCTAGAGCTAGAAGAGTTGAGCGGCGACGGGAGGAAGATCCAAGCATCGTCATTACCGCCGGACCACCGCCGAAGGTGAGTTTTACTGCTTGAATCTCTTTAAAGCATTTTGTTTTTTTGGCATGTAGAGTGAAAGTTTGTGAATGAGGTTGAGATTGAGAGATGACATGAGCGAGAGAGGTGTGAGATAGAGCGATCGAGAGTGGCGAGATGGTAAGAGATCGAAAGTGAGAGAGAGAAGGATGATTGAGCGTGAAAGAAGAAAGGAAGTGAATGGTGATAGGTTTACTGATTTTAATTCTCATTGTTTACATTTATTCTATTTTCAATATTATTTAATGCACTTTTCTTCTTCTTCCAAGAATCACGTGAAGATTTATTGTTCATTTGGTCTTTTGAAAATCACTAAATATTCAGTTGCCTGTTTATAGGAAACAACAACATTTATGATTTGATTTTTATTTATTTTATTATTTGGTTTATTTTTTTTAGTTAAAAGAGAAAGTAAAAAATAAAAACAAAAACAATTTTATATTATATCTATTTTTAATTAATGGATGCTTAGAAATTTTCTTATTTTCTTCTTTATTTTAAAATATAACCGTTGGTAAAAATATATTAAAATCAGAATAATAAAAAGATTTTTTTCATTATTTCTTTTAATTGTTTTTTAATAATTTAGTTATTTGGTCATCATTAATTAATTGTTACTATTATTAATTAGATTATTTAATTAGTTTTGATTTCTAAATTATTTTTATCATTCATTCTATGATTTAATTAAAATATCTACTTTTTTATTTATTTATGGGTTGCTATTTAAATAAATAATTGTACGATGATATTGATCGAATAGATAGAATAAGAATTTTGGCCCAATAACATGTTTTTTAAAAATTCGATTAAATATTTTTTTCCGATTAAATCATCTTATCATTTAAGTCAAAATATTAAATCTTTTCAAAAGTTACTAGAAAGAAGAGGACCATTGGAATCTAGTATTCCGGTGGGAACCCTCGAATACTCGGTCATAAGCCTTGCATTTTCGATTAACCGTTTATTTTATTTTCTTTGTTTCTTAAAACATTTAAATCAACTTATTCTTTTGTTATTTTTTTAAAAAAATAAAAATAAATAGATAAATACATATAAGTCATATTAATAAAAATTACAAAAAGAGTTTTCTATTTATTATTTTGTATTTTAGATTATGTTATAAAATATTTAAAAAGTTAATTTAGTTATTTTCATTATTATTATTAGATTATGTCATAAAAATAAAAAAATAAATCAAATATAACATTTATTTTCTTTTAATTTTAGATTATATCATGAAAATTTCCAAAAAAGAGGTTTACGATTTATTTTCTTTTAATTTTAGATTATATCATAAAAATCAAAAATTAAGTTTACCATTTATTTCTAGATCATGTCATAAAAATTCATAAAAAATAAGTTTAACATTTATTTTCTTTAATTTTAAATCATGTCATGAAATATTTCAAAAAATCAAGTTTGCCATTTATTTACATTTAATTTTAAATCATGCCATAAAATATTCCAAAAAAGAGCTTACCATTTATTTTCTTTTAATTCTAGATCATGTCATGAAAATATTCCAAAAAAAAAGAGTTTATCATTTATTTAATTTAATTCTAGATCATGTTATAAAAATTCAAAAAAATAACTTTACCTTTTATTTTATTTTAATTTAGATTATGTTATAAAAAATATTTAAAAAATTTAATTTAGTTATTTTCATCATTAGTTTTAGATCATGTTATAAAAAATATTAAAAAGATTAATTTAGTCGTTTTCATCATTATTTTTAGATTGTTATAATAAATATTAAATAAGGATTAATTTAGTTAGTTTGATTATTATTTTTAGATTCTGTTATAAGAATTTAAAAAAATATATATTTAATTTAGTTATTTTCATCATTATTTTAAATTATGTTATAAAAATATAAAAAAGGTTAATTTAAATATATTTATTATTATCATTAGATTATGTTATAAAAAATAAAAAGGTTATGTTTAATTTATTTTTTTGTTGTTGTTATAAAAAAGTATTTAATTGTTTTATTTTCAATTTTTTTTTATAAATAATATGTATATGTCTAATATTAAATTATTCTTATTCTCTCACTTTATTTTACTAGACATAAAAGAATATAATTGTATTTTTCTCCAACTTTATTTCTTGCTATTTTCTCTAAATGTTTGAATATATATGGAATTATTATTTTTGCAAATAATATCATTTTCTTTGTAGTTTTATTTATTATTGTTAGAATGTTATGAATAAATAACTAAATAAATATCTAGTAATGATGTTGACTAATTAATAGAATAAAATACTTATGACTACTTTCTTAAACTTTGATCCTACCCCAAGTTATATATTTTAATCTAATTAATTTGTTTCTTATCCCAATTAAAACGCTTTACTATTTAAGTTAAAATATTAAAACATTTTTTTGAATAACTCAAAAGAAGTGGACTATTGGAATCTAGCATTCCGGTAAGAACCCTTGAATGATCGGTCTTGAACCACGCGTTTTGGAGTAATTGTTCATTTTTTCTAAAAAACACATTAATTAACTTGGACAAGGAGAAGGACCGTTGGCATCAAGCATTCTGGCGTAACCCTTTGAATAGTTGATTCTCATCAAGTGTTCGTTGTCCAAATATTTTTCTTAAATAATTCGAATAAAAAGGGCCATTGGAATCTAGCATTCCAGTGGAACCCCGAGTGATTGATCCCAAGGCTCATGTCTCGTCCTCATCAAATATCCATCTTTCCAAACCCAAAAAATATATACTTAATCCTTATTCAACACCTTTTCAATAAGATGGGAATGGAACATGGTGTATACCGTGCACTCCTGAGGCTAGGATTCGAGATGTATATCTCGCTCATCCAAGTTCTCGCCATCACTCAAAATAAATCCAACCAATCAAACTCTTTTTCTCCGCCGTGCGACTAATCAAAAAACCTTTTCATAAACGAAAGGTATCTTGTCTTAAGTGATACAAAACAATGTTTCTGCCACAATTGTTGAGTCGAGATAAGTGACGCTTTTCCGAATGTAGATCTATAAATCCGTTCGATGTGTGGTATGCGTCCACTCCTCATCTGTTTTGGGTAAAACAATGTTTTTGTCGATTAATACAATATAGCTTTCGCTAAAATCGACCAACAAACAAACATTTTTCTACCCAGAACTACGTAAGCCTTGATTTCTCTTTTGAGATACGTAGGAGCAGGATTTGTAAATCTTGTCAGGCCCACTAATAAAAAACTTAGGTTTAGTCCTTCGTCAAAAATCCAAAAACATTTCTTCTCTCTTCTATTCTTTCTCTCCCTCATTATAACTTGAGAAGACTAACATAAGCTAACATTCAAAACGAAACTAACTAAACGGTTCCCGTTGAATACAACGGACGTGAGGGGTGCTAATACCTTCCCCTTGCGTAACCGACTCCCGAACCCTGATATTGGTTGCGACGACCATAATCATTGTTATTTTGTCTTGGGTTTTATCGATATTTCCCCTTTCCTTTTTAGGAATAAATAAAAGTTCGGTGGCGACTCTGTTCAGTCCATCATTGCGAGCATGCGATCGCGCTTCGCTTCAAAGTCGTATCCCCATTTTTTCGAGGTGCGACAGTATGATAATACTAGTGCGATTAACCTAACCAAAAATCCAGTGCTACACTCCCGTACTAAACATATTGAGATACATCACCATTTCCTACGCGACCACATTGAAAAAGCAATGTCGTTTTTGAACATGTTGATAGCAAAAATTAACCTGTCGACATTTTCACAAAACCTCTTAACATTGAGCCATTTTTAACTATTCAACGAGAATTGGGCATTCTCGATATCTCAAATATTTCCTAAAATATTCGGTTGCATGCACTCTTTACATTTGTTTTAACCTTCATTTAAAATTTATACTTCATGTGAGTGCGTCCTCCGTCCCTCGTCCTATGAGGTAATATCGTTCCAATTATCTCTTTGTTCTTAAGTTTTTATATGATGTCTTTCTTTTATATTACTCTTATATTTGTTTGCATGTTTATATTTCAATATTGTATGGTACACTTATGATTGTTTCAATCTATATGCTTATAGTAACGTCATGTCTTTATTTCATCATCATATGTATATCATGCTATTATTTCTTCACATATGAATTATTTTTTGATGCTATTAATGTTTGAGCATGTTATTTATTTACTCTTGCATGAAAAATAACGTTTTTGCATGAATTTTTTCTAAGTCCACAATGTATCCCTCGATACAATCCATCATAGGTCGTAGGAATTAGTTGAGTTTCATTGTGAACCAAGTCTCTTTTGCACGAATTCTATTTTCATGTTCTTATGTTTCATTATTATTATGTTGTTTTATTCTGACTTTATTGTGCTAAATTTATAATGAACTTCATATACTTTTGTCTGAATTGAGTGTTTACTTATGTTTATGCATTCTTCACTTTAACGCAATTCTATGTGAGTGCACGTTATTGTTGATCAATTTATCTTTGCAACGCCTCTGAGTGTTATACATGTTATTGTGAATTTTACATGATGCTTATCACGTTTTATGGTTTTATCTCTTTTTGATGTTGTCAAAGGGGGGAGAAGTTCATGCAAGAACAAAGTTTAAGAGGCACATATTCAGGGGGAGCTATATTCAAGACATCAAATACTTCGTACATTTTGCCATCATAAAAAAGGGGGAGTATGCGAGTGCACTATCCTCTTAGAAATGTTTTGAATGATATCAAAACTAGGACACTTATTATTTATGTATATTGGATCTTATTCTCTATGTATAAATGTGCATTTTCATCTTAGGACACTTAAAGTCAAGTTAGAAATAAGTAAACAAGACAGAATTATGATTTTTCATAAAAAACAGGACTATGGGTGGATGCATTCATTTTATGGGTCAATACATATTGAAGGTCTTTTGAAATAAAAGTTATTACCCTCTATGTATCGATACATAACATCTTGGAGTCAATATGTAACATCTAGGAGTCAATATATAACATCTAGGAGTCAATACATACCGTTTTAATTTTCCAAACTTGTAATTTTGCTAAAAATCTGTTTTTTATTTCTTTCACACACACACACACACACATACATACACACACACACACACACATACATGCACCCACGTACATACACGCACACGCACACGCACACACACACATGCGCGCATACACACATACATACGCACACATGCATATACAGACACACAAAGACATAGATACATGCACAAAGACACATACAAACATAGACACACACAGATAACCAGAGGATTGACTTGGAAATCTTAGGTCACTTGATCTTGATTAATATCAATGGGAGAGAAGAAGTTAGGATCATCATTAAACATAGGGTTTGAGGGTTTAAATTGCTACTTTTTCTCTTGTATACAAATCTTGCAAAGGTTAATTACATATCTGAATTCTATTTGGAATTAGGGGTAGACGACCCACAGTGAGAACAATTGGAGAACTGCCTAAAAAATCTTTGTGTTCTCTCTCCCCCCCCCCCCCTCCTCTCTCTCTCCTCCTCTCTCTCTCTCTCTCTCTCTCTCTCTCTCTATATATCTCTCTCTCTTATATATATATATATATATATAATATATATATATATATTATATATATATATATATATATATATATATATATATATATATATATATATATATTTTGATAAATCACTTAGTGTGCAATTGATAAACTAATAATTCTTTTTGTGTTGAAGTAATTCAAACTGTTTTGTAAGATAATTGAAATTGGTTTTTCATATCTTCAACACCAAGGAAAGTCAGTTTGGTGTGTATTTCACACCAAGTGTTTGATAAATTGTTTGAGTCAATTTTTGTTTCCTAATTCATTGAAAATTGATTACAAATTGTTAATTGTTCAAACATATTGATTTATTTTCTCATCATTGTTATATGTTTTGTTACGGTTTATACTCATATCCGGTTTTTCCGATAACAGTTTGGGATATACGATTGGTGATTCGAAATTGTTTCCGCTTGTCATAGTAAATAATAATTTTTCAAATAGAGTTTTTAATCTAATAAAATTTTATTGGCGATCTATTCACCTCCCTCTAGATCATTGCCCTCATCTAGCAATCCATCATAAGGAATACCAAAGTTTCTTATATAGCGAGAGTTAAGAGTATGACCTTCTGTATTGCAATAAAAACATGCAGGCTTAAAGAAATTCTTATCTTTAAAGACATATGATTATTTTTAAAATAGCAATTCTTAGGATGATTTACAACATGCCTTTGTTTTAGTTCTACGTTATTGAATTTATTACTAGCCTTAACAAAGATAATTTTGCTTGTAATTGGTTTATAAAATTTAGAAAATCCAAGCTCATTTATCATTTGAATATATTTGTCTACTTAACACATTTTTCAAACCAAGTTGTCATTTCTCATATTTCTTTATGACTTTGTTTAATTCAACAATTTTAGATTCATGTGTTTCACATTTGTTACATGCTGAATTTTTTATTTTGTCTAATTTCACTTTCATGTAATTAACATTACTTTCTAGAGATAAAATTATTTCATTTTTGTTTTAAACATGTTCTAAAAAGAGTCAAACATTCTGCATGCAATTCAAGGAAAGTATTATACAGTTCATCATAAGATGATTCAAGATCACTAACCTCAGTTTCTCATCATAAGAATGATGTGAAACCACTAATGCCATGTTTTCTTGTTCTTCACTTGAAGATGAACTTAATTCATTGTCTTGTCATGCCACATATGCTCCTTTTGGCTTCATATCCTTCTTGTTGTTGACTTTGATCTTCTTTTGAAGAGTAGGCCACTCACTTTTGATATGACCTCTTCTTCCACATTTAAAACAAGTTACTTTTTTTCTTGAAGTTGATGCTTCTTTTTGACTAATTTGCTTTTTCTTGTTATGTCTGGAGAATTTTTCAAATTTTTTGATTAATGTATTATCTTCACCATCTTCAGATTGAAGTTCTTTTTCTTAATCACTAACATATTTAGACTTAAAGGCAAGGGACCTCACTTTAACTTCACGCCCTTCATGTTTCCCCAATTTGCCATGATTTAATTCATGTCTTTCCAATCAGTCAAATTCCAATTCATGTTCTCGAAGTTTGCAAAATAATGCAGCCAATGACATTTTAAAAATACTAGTCTTTTCAGATATTACCGTCACTTTTGGTTTTCAGGCTCTAGACAATGATCTAAGGACTTGTAAGTTTAATTCATCATATGTGAGGAATTTTACAAGAGAGGCCAAGTGATTAGTTAGAACAATGAATCTTATTTACATATCAAGAATACTTTCATGGGGTAGCATTATGAAAAATTCATATTCTTGAGATAAACTGTTTAGTTTTGATCTTTTGTCTTTTTCAGTTCATTTGCATGCTACTTCTAATGTATCTCAAATTTCCTTGGCTATTTTACATTTGATACTCAGAAAAATTTATTCATTCCTAAGGAAGATGCAAGTATGTTCTTTGTCTTCTTGTCATACAACACTTTCTTCTTGTCATAATAGTCCCAAGAGCCTTATATCTTTGGTTGTTCTACATTATTTATAATTGTGGTAGGAATGAAAATTATTGACAGCATTCCATATTTCATCTCCTTGAGCTTCTAAGAACATTCATACGAATTTTCTAGAAATCATAATATTCTCCAACATGGTGATTTGCTGTTGTTATCACCACGTGCTAAGAACAGCTTTGCGGAAGACAATTTTACCCGGATCTAGGAGAAAGTTATCTTAATATGCTTTGATACCAATTGTAAGTAAGAGATGCAACCTAAGACAGTTAGGGGATGAATTAAGTTTGCCCGGTATTTCTCGATTTTGCGTTATGATCTTAATTATCTTTTGTATGAAAGAAATATGTTCTTAGCAATATGTAAAGTGTAGAAAATTAAAGTATCTGAAAATAAATGAACTCAAGGAATTATCATAGTTCCCCTTATCAACCAAGGTCACATCTAGTCCCTTCACACCTTGAAGGATTTTCCACTAAGTTGGATCTTTGTACATGTCTCACACCAAGATCTCTCCTAAAATCTTCTAACATACCAAACCTATGGTGGACTGTGAACCAAACCAATTCAAAGGAGCTTTTTACAAACACCAACACTATGGTGGACTTTGAATCTCCGCTAATCAAAGAACCTTTTACAATACAAATAAAAGATATACCATTTTCTAGTTGCAAACACTTTTAAAAAGTACACACACTTTGTTTACAAATTAAGTCACCACACACCTGGTGATCAATTACAACACTTGAACAAATTTGAATATATGAGGTTGTTTTTGAATCAATTTCAAATCATAAAATTTATCTTCTCTTTCAATGTACAATTCAAATATAATAACCTTAATTTCTCCTAAACATTTTGCAAAGATATGACAATTTATGCATAAAAAGTTTCAAGAGTTTGAATGTAGAAAATCTCATAAAACATATTTGAATTGTATTTTAAATTTGAGTGAAATATGTAATTTAGAAACTGATGCATTTTGTCTTAAATACATCCCAAAACACCTCTATTAATTGATGCAGAAGACCGTAGAGGTTTCATGATGATTTGTAATGTTTAGGAATCATACTGGTTCAGATTTTTCAAAACTTTGCAGGCCGTAACCGGTTACATAAATGGTTTAACCAGATACCACCTTTGGTACCCACCCCGTCTTATACTTGCACAATATATATTTATATATTTTAATTTTAATTTATATATTTTAATTTATATTTATATATTTTACTTTTTATTATTATATAAAAATATATGTCTATCAATTTTACAACGTATATCAATATTAAACCATTACGTATTTAGTATAAGTATTCATTTATTACAACAATAATTTTTTTTAGAACTTTTTAATGTTTTTAAAAACTTAAAATAATATGATATTTTATAATTGATCTATTTATTTTTAATAGGAATGATACGAATATGAGTACTTACATACTCATAGGATGCATATACGAATGCTAACTTTGGCGCTCAAGCGGGTATGAGCTCGAGTACGGTGATTTTTTCAAATTACATGTATAAGAATGAATATTATAGTACTCTGCCCAAATCCTGTTCATTGTCATCCTTACATAGTAAGCAAGTTTGGAATGAGTGATACGTTTAACTTGAGGTGGAGTGTTAGAATTTAGTAAAGTAAATGTATTACAAAATTAGCCATCCATTGTGGCAAGATGTAAATAATAATTCAACAATATTAGGTAAATATTAATTCAATATTATGTGTATTTATCACATTATAAATTATAATTTATAGGGATAATAATGACTCTGATAGGGAGAATTATTACTCCGATTTTAAGGCTAAAATAGTGTTTTATCTTATATACTTTGTATTCTATAAATACCCATCATGCATTATTTACCAAATCAAGAAAATAAATTTATTACTTGTGTGTGTTTCTTTCTATAAAACTATTCTAAGAGAGATTTTGCTCAAAATACATTTCATTAACTTCAAATAATGTTTACAACAAACTAATTGACAATAAACCTATTTAAATACACAACTAATAACATTGAATTCATCCATAAACTTAAAATATCAAACAACGCCGAATTAAATTGTCATTAGTTGTTAACCTATTTATGAAAAACCTTCAAGCTAAGATGCCTTCTTTAAGTTTAGAAACTTATTCCAAATGACCCCAGTATTCTAAAAAAACGGTTTATGACTCTTGAGTTAAATTGTGATAAACACCCTTAACTGAATTCTCTTCTATTGAAACTTTTTCCTCATTCTAAGCAAGCAACCGTTGATGCCAACTCCACCCTCCTCCATCAACACTCCACTCCTAAACATCCCCGATACCAAAATATTCTTGAATATATATAAATAAAAGTCTAATAAATCTAACACAAAAATCTCCACACTTCAACCACCGATCCTTCCAAAAATAATTAATTACACCACCTCCCGCATTTCTACTAAATTTGGCTTCAAATCACCAACCCACACGTAATCCAACCCCTTCTTTAACACAACTTGAATTGCGCCACCAGACCAACTCATTTCTTCTTCCATCCTTTACTTTACCGTCTTCCTAACCATACTCCACAACCAATACCTTAAATCACAAACCCTATGAATTCATAAGGATCCCCGCCACCATTTTCCTCAGAGAGAGAGAGAGAGAGAGAGAGAGAGAGAGAGAGAGAGAGAGAGAAACTCACTAATTCTCTGAACCCCCAACTCTTCATCATCACTATGAAAACAAAAAATATCTCACTTAATTTAATGTATTTTTCTAGTATCCTTACTCCTATCTCACAAAAAATATTTAAAAGAGATTCAATAGAAGAATTATTACTTGTTGGAGCCTTAAAAAAGGAAAGAAAATAAACTAGAAGCAATGTTAAGATAATTTTAAGTATAACCAAATGGTCTTCTATTGAAATATTTTGCTCTTCCAACTAGAGAGTTTATTCCTAATTGTTTATGTTGGAAAACCTCCAAAACCTATGGAGAATTTTAATCAATCTTGATGAACATGATTGTTATTACCCACACAATAGCAATTAAAAGAAAGAATAATGGAGAAAGAAAGAGAGAAAGAACGATGAAGAAAAAGAGTAATATAATTCTGCAGAGTTTCTCTCTATCCACAAACTGTGGAAAACTTCTTATTCACTTTGTAACTGCAAAATACTATGAATACAATATTATGAATACTTTATTCACCTCATTACAAAAAATAAGGGTTACTTCCTCTATTTATAGATTTAGGTTAACTTGGACCTCAAGCCAAAGCCCAAAACTATAAAAGCCCAAAATAGCTAACACTACTAAAATAGGCATAAGTCGAAATCCCGTGTGAAGCAACATGCTTCGACACTTCGACACACTAACACAACTTAACATACTAGGTGGTTTGACACTTCCTTGTTATGTCGAGCAACCTCCTTCGACACAAGGAATTACAATTAAACACACCACCTAATTCATTATGTCTAAGCTATCTACATTCATCATATCTCTTAGTCTTCTGAACACTTTGACCTACAGTCCCTTCGTCATGATGTCTGCAATCTGATTCTCAGTTCTGCAGTGTTCCACATTCATCTTCCCATCTACTACCTGCTCTCGAAGATAATGGAACCTCATTTTGATGTGCTTGCTTCGACCATATGTTATCAGATTCTTCTCCAGATTGATAGTTGACATGTTGTCGATCTTCATTGTAATTACTCCATGACTCTTCATTGTTATCTCTTCGACCAGATTCACCATCCATATTGCTTGACATACACAAAGAGAAACACATATGTATTCTGCTTCGCATGATGATAATGCCACTACTAGCTCTTTTCTCGAACTCCGAGCAACTGGTGCACCACTTAGCATAAACACATAGCCAGTTGTGGATTTTCTATCCTTAGCATCAGTACACCAACTTGAGTCGGTGTATCCCACTAATTTTCACTTTTTTCCTTCATCAGCGGCAGGAAACAAAATGCCATAGTCGAGAGTTCCTTTCAGATACCTTAGTATCCTCTTCACTGCTGCTAGATGTGATACCTTTGGCTTCTGCATGAACCTACTCACCATACCTACATTGTATGTTAAGTCATGCCTTGTATGACAAAGGTATCGAAGTGACCCAATAAGTCTTCTATATTGGATTGGATCGACATCATCTTCATCTGAATCTTTAGATAGTTGTAATCTGGGCTCAGCTGGAGTCGAAGTTGGGTTGCAATCTTGCATCTCAAATCTCTTGAGAATTTCTCTTGCATACCTTCTTTGATGCATCATTAAACCTCTACCACTCTTGTAGAATTCGATGCCAAGGAAATATGAAATGTCACCCAGATCTGACATTTTGAATTCCTTGTTGAGATCATCTTTGAAGTCTTCGATCTGCTTCTTGCAACTACCTATTATCAACAGGTCATCGGCATAGAGGCATAATATAAGCAATTCATTCTTGCTTCTTCTTACATATACTCCATGTTCAGATTTGCACTTCACAAATTCCTTCTCCCTTAGAAAGCCATCTATCTTCTTGTTCTAAGCTCTTGGAGCTTGTTTAAGTCCGTACAGGGCTTTATGCAGCCTGTACACTTTTCTTTCTTCGCCACGTTTCACAAACCCAACTGGTTGTGCAACATAAACTTCTTATTCTAATGGAACATTAAGGAATGCACATTTCAAGTCCATCTGACACATCTTCCAGTTGTTCATGTTTGTTAACAAACAACCAACCTGATTGTTTCGATCCTAGCAACAGGTGCAAAAACTTCATCGAAGTTGATTCCTTCTTTCTGAAGAAATCCTTTCGCCACAAGCCTCCCCTTGTGTCGAGGTACTTCTCCTCTAGGATTCAACTTCACCTTGTATACCCACTTCACATCGATTTATTTCTTGCCTTGGGGCAATTCGAAAAGTGACTAAGTGTTGTTGACTTCGATTGACTTCAATTCTTTGTCCATTACTTTCATCCACTTCGAATCTTTCAATGCCTCAGTTGCATTGACAGGTTCGACATCTGCATAGAAGGCATAACGTACCAGCTCACCTTCTTCATTGACCATATCATCTGATATAATCACACATTCTTGCAACCTGGCAGGCATGTGTCTTATTCTCTAAGGTTTGCTTGGGCCTGTTTCACCTCTCATATCCATGGTACTCCATGGGAACCATCTAGGATGTTTACGCTTGAATGGATGTTGTTTATCTAATGTTTGCTTGCCAAAGGTTTGCGGAGTGGAGGTAGATTTTAAATTAGTGTGCTCGCCAAGGATTGGGTCCTCGTGCCTACGTATGCCCACTTGTTGAAGTGAGAAATTAGAGCCCCGTAGTTCTTGGGTATAAAAGTTTGTTTTGTTGATTTTATTACCTTGAAGAAAGGTTTTCGGTGGTGATGCCTCAAGGCTCAAACAAAAGGTTTGAATGCGTTGAAGTTGTTTTTAGGTTTTGAGAAAGATGTTATTGATTTCGGATTGCACTAAAGACTATGGATAAAGGTGAATGCCTCGAACTACTAAGCCAAATGTCTTGTATTCGAAGCATTCAGAACGAGTGTAGGAAAGCTCCATTCTCATCCCTTCTTTACCACTTAAGGCTCGTGATATACAATCCTAATCATATTTATTGTGTTTTTGAATTTGATTTGGAAAAATATCGCTTGATGTTGGATCAAGGGTTTGCTTATTGATTTTGAAAGAGTGATCGTTCCTAATGTCTAACGGATAACTAACAAGCAATAATAAAGAAAGCGAGTAAAAGCATACATCTGAAAGGGAAGGGGGTACATGTAAAGTACAAGGGATTTGTGCAAGGAAAGAAGTCAATCAAATGTAAACTAAGTTTAAAGTTTAAACTCTATCTAAACATGAATTAAAACCGGAATTATCACACTAGAAATAACGGGATGCAGCAACCTAAACTAATTGACCGATTAGAAAATTCTATAAGTCCTAAATTAGGGGAGCATGCAAGATTAGCCTACTTGTAAATATAGGGGCAAAACAATCAATTCACAATTATGGACTAATTTCTACTTATGAAATTCCTAATTAAAAAACAATTATATCTAAAATCTAAGTTTAATATTTCTAATTATCTTTTTCTAATTTTCCAAAAATTAAAATCTAAATCTAAAAATTTAATTCTAATTAACTAGTTCTAATTGTCTTCTAATTATCTAATATTTCTTGATGTTCTAAAACAGTTAATTCTAATGTTTCTAATTAAAATTTAACATTTTTCTAATTACTTAATTCAAAAATTAATGAAAAAAACAATTATTAAAAACGTGACCATGAACCAATGCCTCAGCTCACATTGTCGTTCGCGTATTCTCCCTGCTGAAGGTACCACGTCGGAAACCTATTTCGCCGCGCCGGGATCGCCTCCGGCGGCGGCGGAGATCCTATATCGAAATTAAACATACTAACCTACACCTTTTAATCCAGGCGAACCGAATTCAGCTAGCGTTCATTCCAATTTCAACTCATAAAGCCAAATCAAATCGATCGACGAATAACCTAATCGAACCGATCGACGATTAAACCATGAAATCGCAGAATCCAAACCATGAAAGATGCTCTACATGATTGCAAGCAATTGATAGGAGATGACGGAGGATCAGAGACCTATCGGATTTATGAACCGCGTGTAGCGTTGCCGTCGAGGCTGAAGACTTAAGCTGCGTGTTCACGTTCTTTGATTTCCCGTTCGTCAATTGCGGCGAATCGAATATCCATATTGCTCCATCATCCGTTCACGATTCCAGGATTCGTGTCGTCAAAGTCGCGACTCAATCGGATTGAAGCTCAAAGCGGTGACAGGTACAGATCTTTTTCCTTGACTTCAGCCTTCCTCAATGGCTTCCCTCTCCTTCTTCCTCCATGATGTTCTCCTTCTGGTGATTTTCGTTATCTTTCTGGTAGGAGAGGTTTTTCTGTGAAATATTGAAAGTGATTTTTCTTCTGGTTTTTGTTACTTCTTTTCCCAATTCATGGAGTATGGTTTGTGAGGGCGAAGATTGGAAGGTTACAATGTTGGGAAGTGAAGGGTGAAGCTCGAAAATGGTTGAGTTCTTCGAAGAAGAGGGTTCTTTGGGAAGTAGGTTCTATTATGGATGTTGTTGAGAAGAGTTGGGTTTGAAGGATGTGGAGTTTTTGCTCCTTCCGTTGTTCCAATTTAGAATTGGGTATTGAAGGGTTCAGTGGGATCGTTCTGTTAGAATGTTGGAGAGAGTTTTGTGCCGGTTTTTGTTGACAGTTCGTTATTGATCGGTTAGGGAAGTTAGGAATTCTGTTATGGTTAGAAAATAAGTTGATGGAAGTTGGAGTGAATTCGGTTATGTTGGTTGCGATTCGGTTATGTGATTGTGAAGTTAATTTTCTGTTATAGCTCCCTTTTTCTCTTTTGTGAATTGAAGATGATGGTGAGGTTTGTGTGTAATGAAGGTGGATTTTATTGTCCTGTTATGGTGAGGAAAATTCTGCAGGATTGTGGATTTCGGTTTCATGGATTGTCGGCTGAGGGTTTGTTGCAGGTTACAGTTCTTATAACAGTTGGGAGAGAGTTGGTTGTGTGAACCTTCTATTACGCTCTTTCCAGTTTTTGTTATGGAGTTATTGACAGGTTTTTTTTTGTTGAAACTTGGTTACGACAGTTAGAAAAATCCTTTTAGAGGTTGGTTCTATTCTTCCCTTTTCTGTTAGAGAGGGAAATTAGAGGTTGTTATAGATTGTTGCGAGCGGTTGGGGATTCTGTTAGAATTTTTGGGTTCAGTCAAGTTTGTTGGCCGATTCTATTTTTGGTTTTTGAGCGGTTTTGTGTGGTATACCGGCTGCCGTATTTAAAGGTAAAGAAGAGGGTTCGGTTAGTGATGAGTTGAAGAAGGTTTCAGTTGTATTGAAAAATCCTGATGAAGTCATAAAAGTGAAGTTAGTTCCAAAATTTGGAACTTGGAAGTTAAGGGTGGTTTTTGGTCCGTTTAGGTTGGCTGGAATTGATTGAATTCTTCTGCAGAATTAGAGGTTGGAAATTCTGTTTTGGACATGAGATTCCGGAAGTGCCGTTGATTTTCGATTGCTATTTTCCTTCTCAAATTCTGTTACAACTTGTTGCATTTTGTTTATGAAGTTTATTAGGAGTTTTGTGATGAATCTTGTTATGCCACTAACCGAATGGTTGTGGATGCAGGTTAATGTTTGGACTTTAGAATCATGGAGTCTTCTTGAACAATGCTTGGTCATGGATAGCCCGGGTTTGGATCTATTGTGGGGTGCTGGCTATGGGAGATCAGCTTGGTACCAGCCGTGAAATGTGGATTGGGAATCATGGACTTGTGGCTTTTGGATTGTGTTGTTGCGTTTCGGTTTGTGCACGTTGCAACTTTTGACTTGCTTCGCGTTGCCGTCGGTTTGTGGCTTGTGTAAGCGTTTGCAGCTGCATCATTATGTTATGCTTAATTCACATTTCCAATTGTTTCTATTACTTTGCCTTGTTTGGACATGTAAATGATCATCTGAGTAATGGTTTGTAGTTTGTATTGTAAGGGATAATTATTGGATATATGTGAAATGTATTAATGGAAAATGATTTGCATATTTGGATTTTGCTTTATGGATATTTGGTTTGAAACTTAAATGGTAATGTTGACTTTTTAACATAAAAAAAAAGGATGAATGGGCTTAAGTTCTATTATTGACAAGCATGGCCCGTTAGTAAGAAATGGTTTAAATTCAATCGAAATTTCTAAAATTAATTTGAAATAAAAGATGAAATAATTTCCAAAATTAATCTAAATCTCAAAAATCAAATTAAATATCCAAAATCGATTTCGAATTAAAATCAATTTGAACTTCAAAAATAAATTTGAAACTAAAATCAATTGGAAAAAAGATTATGACACAATGACGAATGTAATAACAACATGCAGTGGATTATCGAATCCAAATGATAGCAAGACCTTGAATTAATTGAACCAGGGTTGAATGAAAATGAATGAATGAATGTATCAATGTACCAAGGAAACGTGTAATCAGGAACCACACGACTGACCAAGAATGATCATGGATCCAATAATAAAATGAGGCATGCAATCACATGGCCACCTGATTAACAAAATACGTGGCAAACCCTAATGATCAAGGCATGATCAAACTTGATCAAATGCCTAAAAACCAAGTAATTTACCAAGCAAATGAGACTCTTCACCAATGTTATAAACCAAAGGATTAAGGCTTGATTGATTGATCCACCTCAAACTACCGATGAGTCTTGGTATCCACCAGGTGCAAGCACAAAGCCATGAATCCAAGTTACATGTCTCCTTGTGTTGAACCATACTTATTCAAATGAAATGAATGAATGAAGATGATATGCAAATGTTCGGGGTTAGTGATGTGAATGGTAGGACGAATAGGATATTAAGAGGTTTTACGGTTATGGTTCTAAAATTTCTTAAAGTATTGTTAGGTTGGAAACTGAACACTAGACTAGGTCACCTAGATTGCTGATATTTATTGTTAAGTTGGAAACTGAACACTAGACTAGGTCACATAGATTACTGATATTTGTTAGTTTATGTGCATGTTTACATTATTAAAGTACTTTGTATGATCTTTAAATGATTTGGAAAGTTATATATGTTTTGGGAGATGATTTGAAAGTGTTAAAATATAAAAATATAAAAATATAAAAAAATTAATTCATATCTTCATGTGAATCGATTTAAATCTAAATTTTTTAATCCATGACTCGAATTACACTGATTTTCTAATTTTTCTTCTTCATGTGATTCAAATCCTACTCACGTGTGAATTAAATCACACTACTTTTTGAATCTTTCTGTTAATGTGATTTGATCACAAGATTATGTGAATTGAATCACACGCGCCAAAAGTCCAAAAATATTGCTTATCTAAGAACAATAAGAAAATATCTAAGAATTATAATAAGCATGGATTCTTTATTACTATTACTCAAACAAGAACCTAGTAACTCTTTATTATTTCATCATTAAAATTTTTGTAACTATATTATTAATTTGTTTTAATTAATAAAAAAGAGTTGTTGGTCATTTTAATCAATAGTATTTATAAATCAATTTTATTTTTTGAAAAAAAGGGAATCCTTGTACGTGGAACGTCTACTATACATTATTTCCAAATAATAAAAATTATTTAAGTCATTAATAGGAGTCAACTTTATTTATTTATTTAAATTAAAAATGAAAAGTATGTCATAGACAACTTCACCTAAAAAGTTTAAGTCTATAGGAACTGTCATAATTTGCTCTAATTTAATAAATATTTATAAAATTATAACTATTTTTTGTAATAAACTTAAAAAAATAATCTTATTTTTGTAAGAGAACTCATAGAATTGACTTGAAGGGTGAAAGAAATCTTATCTTCGTCTCAATTCAATGATATATCATAAAATAAATTTATGGGATTGAAAGAAAAGAAAAACTATGCATTTTTGGTTGAATGTAAGCACTACATTCTAAAATAAATCTCACATTTCATCGCATGAGCATGGACATCAATAGAGAAAATCATAGAAGTATGTAACTATTTTAAAACTATGCTCCAAAGTGAATAAAACAATTACATTAAGCAAACGAGTGATAATAAGATCCATCATCTCCACATCCACCAACGCACAATAAAGAATCTAAATGATCAAAATCACGACAAATTAAATAGACATTAGTTAGTAGTCTGTTCATGAACAACCTCAAAACGAACATCTTTGTTTAAAAGGTAAAAACTTATTCAAAATGATTTCATTATGCACTAAAAGAATCGTCTATGACTCATAACTAAGTAATGATAAACATCTTTAACTAAATGCCCTTCGATTAAATCAAGATGACATCTTCATTAATATTGACCTAAAAAAATTTCTTCCAAAAAAAGTATAACAATACACAACTTGTTCCTCCTCCTAATCAAGCAACCACTGATCCCAAATCCACCCTCCTCCATCAACACTCCACCACAGCCTAAACATCCATGTTATTGAAATATTCTTGATATTAAATAAATTAAAAAGTCTACTAAATATAACACAAAGGTTCACCCTTAAACCACCGATCCTTTCAAAAAGAAGTACTTGCACCATTTTCCATATTTCTACTAAGTTAAGCTTAAAACCATCGACCCGAGCTCAATCCAACCTATATCTAACATTGTTTGAATTACACCACCTCACCAACACATTTCTTCCCCATCCTTTATTTTGTTGAAGAATAATTCAATATTTTAGTATTTCGCCTACATGATATTATTGTTTGTGTATATAAGTAGTAGTGTGCTTAACCATTAAGTATGTAATAGCTGTAAGAACAGTCTGTGTAATAATGTGTGTAGCCATTTATTGTAATTATTTTAGTAAAGTAGTGGAAGTTTGTTATTCTCTCTTCTCTCTCTTCTTCCATCTTCATCCATTTCACCTTGTGCACCAACATATCTTACCATCCTTAAAACCATACTCTGAAAACAATACGTTAAACAACAAACCCTATGAATTCACAAGAATACTCCTCCACCATTTCTTTAATAGAGAAAAATAAAACTCCCTAACTCTCTAAACCTCTAACCCTCCATCATCACTATCAAGACACAACTTATTCCATTAATCGAATGGATTTTCCTACTCATCTCGCTTCCACCCCATAAAAAGATTTAAAAAGAAATTCAAAGAAATTATACTTGTTGGATCCTCTAAAAAGAAAATAAAATAAACTAGACGTAATGTTAAGGAAATTCTAAGCATAACCAAACGACCACATATAAAAAAATTACTCTTCCAACTCGATATTTAATTCCTAATTATATCAACCAAAGAATTCCAAAAGAAAAGGAAATAAGGATTATCACTAATTAGAAGACCCAAGGGAAAAAAAGGAACCTAGCTAGGTTTACATTTAAGCGCAACAAAAACATTTTCCAACCACATCTCATAAGCATTAACTCCAACCACCAAGCTTTTGTAAAAATTAGGTTTAATACATGTTTTAGTCCCTTAACTTAATTTAATATTCCGTTTTAGTTTATTAACTAAAAAACGTTACAAGTTAGTCCCTTAACATCACATATGTTACACTATTTGGTCCCTTTCATTCAACTTTTGACAAAAAAATGTTAAGTTTTGGTGATGTGGCGTGAAAACAATGTAATTTGTAAAAATCTGAGTCATAATATATAGTTAAAATCGAATACATTGTTTAAATTGGTATGATTTTATTTTCGCAATTTAAACATTTATTAGTTTTGCTCATAATTTACCAATGACCTTTCTGTAACGCCACGTCTCTAGAACTTAACGTTTTTTGTCAGAAGTTAATGGATGAGACCAAATAGAGTAACGAAAGTGAAGTTAAGGGATTAACTTGTAAAGATTTTTAGTTAAGGGACTAAAGTAGAACATTAAATTAAGTTAAGGGACTTTGTGACTAATTATGCCTAAAAGTTAATACTAAGCCATGAAATGAGTTAAAATAGGATCAACCTTTCTTTAATGGTCCTAATATTAGCCCAACTCTTATCACTAAATATTGACATGTCATCAATAAACTAGAGATGAAAGAGACAAATCTTCTTTTCTAACCCATCATCATCACTATAACCTTTGAACAAATGACCAACAACTATCGTCTGTAACATAACATTCAATTTTCCAACTTCCATAAAGAATAAAAAAGAGAGATAGAGAGTATCCCTATCTTAAACCCCTATACAAGTGGACTTCATAAGTATGGCTACCATTAACCAACACATAAGTTGTTGTTGAACTAACACATTCCATGATCAATTTCCTTCATTTCACCAGATAATCCATTTTAGATATAATTGCATCCAAAAAATGTTAATATACTAAATCAAACGCCTTTCAAAGTTCACTTTAAACATAATTAGTTCATTCTTCTATCTTTTAGCATTATCACCATTCCTTAACAAACTCATTGTAACGTGGGTTTGACCAACACTTCAATATCCAAAAAGGTTTAGGTCCCTAACTTGTCACGTTAATAGTGTTAGAATTAATTCATGTTTTCAGAAACTTGTAGACAAAGTTTGTTAGAGAGTATTTTAGTATTTCTCCTAAAGTCCCACTTGTATTTAAGCAAGTGAGTGGTGTGAACAAACTGTACCTTTATTCCTTTTGCAGTGTGTGTGTGCATTTTTCTGTGTAACCGTTTTGAGTAATGGAAGTTTGTTATTATTCTCTATTCTCTCTCTTGTTTCATTGTTCATCTTTATCACCTTGTGCACCAATAATTGATGTCTAGAGATCCGATTCAGATCCATAGAAACACCACGGGAAGCACAAGTGAAACGGTGAGACGTTGTGTGATTGATTTCTGTTCGAGGAATTCGTGTTGAATTTTTGATCAGAATCATAACAGAATCACATATCTTAATTTTGCGGGATTGACAAACACTGTGTTTATGTGAGATATGAGTTTTGTAGAAGGTTGAAGATGAACGAAAACGGAAATCTGAGAACCAAGCTTCCAGTGTTCGATGGCAAGAACTGGAATCGTTGGATGATTCAGATTCATATGTTGTTTGGCGCTAAAGATGTTCTTGATCTCGTCAACGACGGTTACACTGTGTTAGACGATAGTACGGATCTAGAAGGGGGGTTGAATAGATCAGTATTTAAATTTTAGCATTTTTTAAAATTATTTTTAAAGGTTGAGAAAGCTCCATAGATCACAATCGTCTAAACGGTTCGTTAATGGAAAGATCGGATATGCGTTAAACCAAATGGAATGACTAAGATAAAGATAATCAACAATTATCTTAGTCAATAGATTAATTACACCAATCCTTAAAATAATTACCGCTAATGATGAGATAACATAATAAGAGAACAAGTAAAATATTGATACACTTGTGTGAAGTTAATTTTATCAAACACTTGGTGTGCACTGTTGGTGTAAGCCCTAGAGGCCAATACTTTTGGTACTTGTATCGAATTATTTATTAATAATAAAAGGCTTTTTCTTTATTACGTTTGTTTAATAAAGTCCCTAGAATAGTTAGTCTGTTTAATGTATCAAGTATGACTTAATCATGAGATCACATTAAACATAAGGACACTATTCTTAAAGTATCCGTAGTCGAGCTTTAGTGTGAAGTGGGATAACATTAAAGCATTAAGACTATTATGTTTGTAGACTGATGATCACATCTCATGGATCATGGATAAAGAGTTATCAAGTCTTAAACATAGGTATGAATATTATGAGTAATATTTATACCGGATTGACCCGCTATGAGAATACTATATATAAAGTTATGCAAAGTGTCATAAGTTATTCTCATGGTGATAATGGTGTATACCACTCTTCGACCTGAAACCACCATGGACCCTAGATGTAGAGTCGAGTGCTTTATTGCTGATCAAACGTTGTCCGTAACTGGATAACCATAAAGACAGTTGATGGGTACTCCACGAAGCATGCTGAGGGACATGAGTGACCTAGATGGAATTTGCCCATCCTGCATAACAGGATAAATGTCTATGGGCCCAATATTGAACTGGACAAGGATGACACGGTCTATGCCTTGTGTTCAATATAGACATAAGGGCAAAAGGGTAATTATACACATAAGTATTATCACAGAAGGAATTGTCAGATCACATGACATTTTCGTGTCTTGGGTAGCAGTGATGTGTTGCTAGATACCGCTCACTGTTTATTATGTTAAATACATGATTTAATATAATTGCCAACGCCGCGAAAACCTACAGGGTCACACACAAAGGACGGATTGATGAGAGATAGAGTAACTAAGGAATAACGTAAGGTACGGTGCCCTTAAGTGAATTATAGAACATCGTAAGGTACGGTGTACTTGAGTAGAATACGAAATATGGTAAGGTACCATGGGCTTAAGTGATTTTGGGCATATTATAAGATATGGGGCAAAATACACTTAAGTGGGCCTTTTAGCTTGAAGCCCACACAAGTGGTTCTATAAATAGAACCCTTGTGCAAAAGCATTTGTTGGCGGTTGCATTATTTTCGTTTTCTCTCTCTCTCTCTCTCTCTCTCTCTCTCTCTCTCTCTCTCTCACTCAAAGCCTTCATTCGTACCAGCTAGCACTGAGATTGAAGGAGTCCGTTCGTGTGGACTGAGTAGAGACCTTGTCATCGTTCAACGTTCGTGATCGCTTTGTGGTTCTGCATCAAAGGTTTTTGATCGTCACAAGAGATCTGCAGCAAAGGTTTCAATCGTCACAAGAGGTAAATATTCTATCACTGATCATGACCATTCGTAAGGATCTCTAAAGGAGAAAATTTTAATTTCCGCTGTGCTTTGGGTCGCAATTCTCCTTCAGTGGTATCAGAGCCACTTACGAAACCATGACTCGGATAGCTGTTTATTTTCTGTATTAATATGATTAAAAGACAGAATGAATCAATTAATTAAACGGGCAATTAAATTTGGCATCATGAGTGTACGAGTTGGATGATTGATGTTGACTATGCTTCGGAATCCGACATTAGTATGGTGAAGCAGCGATACATCGATCGTCCATAGGTTACGCAATTGAGACCGATCAACTTATATATGATATAAGTAATCCTAATGCAAAGTACGGTATATGTGATATACTGTTTCTGTTTCATTCATTCGAACACTAAATGATTGTTTTCCTTTGAGCGATCAATGGTCATTTGCTTCGGAATCCGACATTAGTATGGTGAAGCAATGACATGTTGATCAATCATACTGAATCAACAATCGAGGTGTGTTTGACGGTCTGAAATTGGCGCATTAGGGTTGGTGACGGCGCAAGGGTTGTGCCGTCAAAGAGTTGTGAATTTAGGGCTTTTGGAACACGTCTGTTGACTATTTCAAAAGTTCTGTTATTTTGGCCGTGACGCTCGTGACAAGCTTGTAACGAGCGTAACATGATGGGCGTGACGGTCGTCACGTGCTTTGTGACGGTCGTCACATTCACAAGTCCAGAAAACTAGGCGTTTCTGTTTTTGGCCCTGTGACGGTCGTAACGTGTTTTGTGTGACGGTCGTCACACTCACATGGCCTGTGACGGTCGTCACATGCCTGTGACGGTCGTCACACTCACAGAGTCAAAATTTTGGGGTTTCTATTTTTTTGCCTACGCAAGAGTTGTGTTGATGCAAAAACAATGTCCACACTCACAGAGGAACCCCCGGCTAACTCTGCGTAGTGTGATCGGTCGCCGAAATTTAATTTGGTTTTAATTAATTAAAGGAATTAAAAATTAATAATAATAATAATGTGATTGTTATTATTGCCTTGTTGTGATCAGTTATGGCCTTAGTCTTCCTTCATTTTGTTTTGGTTTTTAAATACGACCTGCGTGTCGTGCCTCTCCTTTTAATCTCTTAGTGTAACTTCTTTTCTCATCTCAAACCCTCGTATGTAAAACGAGTTTCTTCTGGAATGTAATGTTATGAAGAAAGAGAAGAAGACAATGTTATGAAGAAAGGAGAAAATTTCAATATCAAAGGAGGACAACCTTGAAGATCTTGCTTGGAGAAGCTTAGAGAAGAATTCAATATTAAAGGAGGACAACCTTGAAGATCTTGCTTGGAGAAGCTTAGATCGTTATTAGGTTAGCTTAGGTTCTCTCATTGGCTTGGGAGAACAATTGCGCTAGGGGGCCATAACTGTTTCATTGTGTATGTATGTTGATGCATGTGAATGTATGTGAATGTATGTTGATGCATGTGAGAGACGATTTATATGATAAATAAGCCGGTGAGATCATAACGATTACAATTCCCTCAAACTAAAATATTAAGTTTATGCTTTCCAAGTTTTAGCACTCATCAAGACTAGTATCGAATAATATAGGTTTTGCCAAAGCGAGGTGCATGTTCTATATTGGTAAGGTGCGATGGGATAATTGTAATATCCAACTGCTAAAACAATGGGTCAAACTTAACTAAACAAATTATGAGAATATTATATATGTTTGCTTTCCAAGTTTTAGCACTCATCAAGACTAGTATCGAATAATGTAGGTTTCGCCAAAGCGAGGTGCATGTTCTATATTGGTAAGGTGCGATGGGATAATTGTAATATCCAACTGCTAAAACAATGGGTCAAACTTAATTATAATTTTCTTATATATGTTTAGAAGCAAGAGTTGGGAATGATCCATATGATGGATTGGAATAAGGAGTTATTCACCCAACTGAAATTTCGAGAGTTGTATGAGATACAATTGGAAGGAGTTCCTACCTAAATAACCTAGTTTTGTGTAATCCGCCTACGCGGACTTAGAACGAAGTGAAATATGGATCTCGACCCACTAGAAAATCTTCCAACGGGATTTTCCGAATCAAATGATGAGGGTCATTTGTTTTGAGTAAAATAGTGGGAGCATATTTAATTAAAGGCCTAATTGAATATGTTATTGATACTTATATTTTCATTAATTCTTATGTAGATTACCATGACAACAAACACCTCTAACAACATCTTGCGATCAATCCTTGACAAGGAAAAATTGTCTGGGACAAATTTCCTGGATTGGCACCGAAACCTGAGGATTTTCCTCAAACATGATAAAAAGCTGTATGTCTTGGAGACTCCTGTTCCTGAAGAGGAACCTCCTAGTTCTGCACCTAAGGCAGAAAGAGATGCTTATAAGAAGCATGTCGATGATGCCAATGAAACTGCTTGTCTCATGCTGGCTACCATGAACTCAGAATTGCAAAAGCAACATGAGAACATGTCAGCGTTCGATATGATCGAACACCTGAAGTTGCTCTATCAAGAGCAAGCAAGGCATGAGAGGTTTGAAGTTTCGAAAGCCCTTTTCCAAAGCAAGTTAGCTGAGGGAGCCCTTGTAAGTCCCCATGTGCTCAAGATGATTGGGTATGTGGAAAACCTTGAAAGGTTGGGTTTTCCCCTCGGAAAGGAACTTGCGACTGATTTGATCTTGCAATCGTTGCCAGATAGATTCAGTCAATTTGTCCTAAATTTCAATATGAATGATATGGATAAATCTCTTCATGGACTGCTAGGCATGTTAAGAACAACTGAACAGAATCTGAAGACAAAAGGGAAGTCCATTCTGATGATCAGAAATGGAAAGAGACAGAACAAAAGGCCCACCAAGCAGGGTGATAAAGGGAAAGGCAAGGAAGTTGCCAAACCCAGACCCACTGTTGCTGCTTTGAAGCCTACTGGAGGCATAGCAAAGGCAGGCACCTGCTTCCATTGCGGTAAGACCGGACACTGGAAGAGAAACTGCCCAAAGTACCTGGAAGATACGAAGAATGGAGTAGAGACTTCAACTTCAGGTATTTTTGTTATTGAAATAAATTTATCTACTTCTGCATCATGGATATTAGATACTGGATGCGGTTCTCACATTTGTACAAATGTGCAGGGGCTAAAAAGAAGTAGAGATTTGGCAAAAGGTGAAGTTGACCTACGAGCTGGCAATGGAGCAAAGGTTGCTGCTTTAGCCGTAGGAACTTATGTATTAACTTTACCTAGTGGTTTAATAATTCAGTTAGAGAACTGTTATTATGTACCTGCAATTAGCAGGAATATTATTTCCATTTCTTGTTTGGACAAGTTTGGTTTTTCATTTATAATAAAGAACAATTGTTGCTCAATTTATTTGAATGATATATTCTATGCTACTGCACAAATGAGCAATGGACTGTATGTCCTTGATCTCGAAATGCCTATATATAACATTAATACTAAAAGGATGAAACCTAACGAGTTAAATCCAACTTACCTTTGGCATTGTCGATTAGGCCACATAAATGAGAAACGCATTTCCAAACTCCATAAAGATGGACTCTTGGACTCTTTTGATTATGAATCATATGAGACATGCAGATCTTGTTTAATTGGAAAGATGACAAAGTCTCCATTCACAGGAAAAGGTGAAAGAGCTAATGATCTTTTGGCCCTCATACATACTGATGTATGTGGACCACTGAACATACCAGCCAGAGGAGGTTTTCAGTACTTCATCACATTTACTGATGATTTCAGTAGATATGGTTATGTGTATTTAATGAAACACAAATCAGAGTCCTTTGAAAAGTTCAAGGAATTCAAGAATGAAGTACAAAACCAACTAGGTAAGAATATTAAAACTCTTCGATCAGATCGAGGTGGTGAGTATTTAAGCCTAGAGTTTGATGACCATCTGAAAGAGTGTGGGATCCTATCCCAACTTACTCCTCCTGGAACACCCCAATGGAATGGTGTATCTGAGAGAAGAAATCGAACCCTGTTAGACATGGTCCGATCCATGATGAGTCACGCCGATCTTCCAAACTCCTTTTGGGGACATGCACTATTGACAGCAGCTTACACACTTAACCGTGTTCCATCCAAAAAGGTTGAGAAGACACCATATGAGATATGGAATGGTAAGAAACCACATATGTCTTACATGAAGATTTGGGGTTGCGAGGTTTATGTGAAACAACAAATTTCAACTAAGCTTGAGCCCAAATCTGACAAATGCTTATTTGTGGGGTATCCTATAGAAACAAAAGGGTATTACTTCTACAATCCTTCTGAGGGCAAAGTGTTTGTCGCTCGAACTGGAGTTTTCCTAGAAAAGGATTTTATTTCCAAAGGAACCAGTGGGAGGAAAGTAGAGCTTGAAGAAATTCAAGAATCACAAAGCATAGATACACCTATGGAGGAATTAGAGCAGGAAACACAAGAAGTTGTGGAAGAGCAACCTGCTCAAGTAGAACAAGACCAGCGTAGGTCAAGCAGGATACGTCAACTACCTGAGAGATATGGATATCTCATAACTGATCAAGGTGATGTATTACTCATGGATCAAGATGAGCCTGTGACCTACCAAGAGGCCATAACTGGTCCCGAGTCTGAGAAGTGGCTAGAAGCCATGAAATCTGAAATGGATTCCATGTACACAAACCAAGTTTGGACCTTGGTAGAGCCTCCTGTAGGAGTTAACCCTATAGGATGCAAGTGGGTCTTCAAAAAGAAGACTGACATGGATGGTAAGGTACATACCTATAAGACAAGACTGGTTGCAAAAGGATATAAACAAATTCATGGGATTGACTATGATGAAACCTTTTCACCAGTTGCAATGCTTAAATCTGTTCGGATTTTACTTGCTATCGCTGCATATCATGATTATGAAATATGGCAGATGGATGTCAAAACTACTTTCCTTAATGGAAATCTTCTTAAGGATGTGTACATGACACAGCCTGAAGGATTTGACATACCAGAGGAAGCCCAAAAGATATGTAAGTTACAAAGATCAATCTATGGATTGAAGCAAGCTTCCAGAAGCTGGAATCTTCGTTTTGATGAAACAGTAAAACAATATGGATTCATCAAGAACGAAGATGAGCCTTGTGTCTACAAGAAGGTTAGTGGGAGCATGATCGTTTTCCTGGTATTATATGTAGATGACATATTACTCATTGGAAACGATATCCCTACCCTACAACAAGTAAAGTCTTGGTTGGGGAAATGCTTTTCTATGAAGGACCTAGGTGAAGCAGCCTATATATTAGGAATCAGAATCTATAGAGATAGATCACAAAAACTGCTTGGCCTAAGTCAGAGTACATACATAGACAAAGTGTTGAGACACTTTAATATGCATGATTCCAAGAAATGATTCATACCTATGCAACATGGCCTGTGTCTATCAAAAACACAATCCCCTTTAACTAAGGAAGAAAGGGATCGCATGAATAAGATTCCATATGCATCTGCAATAGGATCTATCATGTATGCCATGTTATGTACTCGACCAGATGTCTCGTATGCTTTAAGTGCAACGAGTAGGTACCAATCTGATCCTGGTGATGCTCACTGGGTAGCTGTCAAGAATATCCTTAAGTATTTAAGAAGGACTAAGGACTCATTCTTGATATATGGAGGTCAGGAAGAGTTGGTTGTAATTGGATACACCGATGCTAGCTTCCAGACTGATAAGGATGACTTTAGATCGCAATCTGGTTATGTGTTTTGCTTAAACGGTGGCGCTGTGAGCTGGAAAAGTTCAAAGCAAGATACAGTTGCTGATTCTACAACCGAGGCCGAGTATATTGCTGCCTCAAGTGCAGCAAAGGAAGCTGTTTGGATCAGGAAGTTCATTAGTGAACTTGGCATAGTTCCTAGCATTGTGGATCCCATTGGTCTCTACTGTGATAACAATGGTGCTATCGCACAAGCCAAGGAGCCTAGATCTCACCAACGATCCAAACACATACTTAGGCGTTATCATCTCATTCGAGAGATAATAGATAAAGGAGATGTGAAAATATGCAGAGTACCTACACTTGACAATATTGCTGACCCACTGACAAAGCCTCTTGCGCAGCAGAAGCATGATGGCCATACTAGATCTATGGGTATTAAGGGTATGCCTGATTGGCTCTAGTGCTAGTGGGAGATTGTTGGTGTAAGCCCTAGAGGCCAATACTTTTGGTACTTGTATCGAATTATTTACTAATAATAAAAGGCTTTTTCTTTATTACGTTTGTTTAATAAAGTCCCTAGAATAGTTAGTCTGTTTAATGTATCAAGTATGACTTAATCATGAGATCACATTAAACATAAGGACACTATTCTTAAAGTATCCGTAGTCGAGCTTTAGTGTGAAGTGGGATAACATTAAAGCATTAAGACTATTATGTTTGTAGACTGATGATCACATCTCATGGATCATGGATAAAGAGTTATCAAGTCTTAAACATAGGTATGAATATTATGAGTAATATTTATACCGGATTGACCCGCTATGAGAATACTATATATAAAGTTATGCAAAGTGTCATAAGTTATTCTCATGGTGATAATGGTGTATACCACTCTTCGACCTGAAACCACCATGGACCCTAGATGTAGAGTCGAGTGCTTTATTGCTGATCAAACGTTGTCCGTAACTGGATAACCATAAAGACAGTTGATGGGTACTCCACGAAGCATGCTGAGGGACATGAGTGACCTAGATGGAATTTGCCCATCCTGCATAACAGGATAAATGTCTATGGGCCCAATATTGAACTGGACAAGGATGACACGGTCTATGCCTTGTGTTCAATATAGACATAAGGGCAAAAGGGTAATTATACACATAAGTATTATCACAGAAGGAATTGTTAGATCACATGACATTTTCGTGTCTTGGGTAGCAGTGATGTGTTGCTAGATACCGCTCACTTTTTATTATGTTAAATACATGATTTAATATAATTGCCAACGCCGCGAAAACCTACAGGGTCACACACAAAAGACGGATTGATGAGAGATAGAGTAACTAAGGAATACCGTAAGGTACGGTGCCCTTAAGTGAATTATAGAACATCGTAAGGTACGGTGTACTTGAGTAGAATACGAAATATGGTAAGGTACCATGGGCTTAAGTGATTTTGGGCATATTATAAGATATGGGCCAAAATACACTTAAGTGGGCCTTTTAGCTTGAAGCCCACACAAGTGGTTCTATAAATAGAACCCTTGTGCAAAAGCATTTGTTGGCGGTTGCATTATTTTCGTTTTCTCTCTCTCTCTCTCTCTCTCTCTCTCTCTCTCTCTCTCTCACTCAAAGCCTTCATTCGTACCAGCTAGCACTGAGATTGAAGGAATCCGTTCGTGTGGACTGAGTAGAGACGTTGTCATCGTTCAACGTTCGTGATCGCTTTGTGGATCTGCATCAAAGGTTTTTGATCGTCACAAGAGATCTGCAACAAAGGTTTCAATCGTCACAAGAGGTAAATATTCTATCACTGATAATGACCATTCGTAAGGATCTCTAAAGGAGAAAATTTTAATTTCCGCTGCGCTTTGGGTCGCAATTCTCCTTCATGCACTCCATACCAAGTCTCAATTTCACTAGAACTAACTGTGCAGAATTTTCCTTAGTTGCAATCAAAGTGATTGCACCAATTTATCGAACAAATTTAATGCACAATAACTAAGCGAGATTAAGTTTACAACTAAATTCACACAAGACTCAATTTATGCAGAATTTAAAGAGTTAGAGAAAGAGAGAACAAAACCGGATTTGTTTAGGTAATTCCCCTTTCGTCGCTCGCTTATGGTACGTCTACCCTCAATTCTAAAACTAGAATTGAGATATTTATTATCAAGTTGCAAAGTTTATACAAGAGAAGAAATGATCACCACCAAGCAAACCTAAGTGTTGTAATAGATCCTATTTACTTCTCTTCCCTTGATTCGAGGTGAACCAAGTGCTTCAAGCATTCTGAACAAACCTCCGATTGTAGCTACCTTATTGCAATAACTCCACGTTCTCCAAAACTCTAGCTCGACTGATTTCGATCAGATATGCGTGAAACCTCCGATTGTAGCTACCTTATTGCAAGAACTCCACGTTCTCCAAAATTCTAGCTCGGTTGACTTCAACCGCAAGACGCTTGAACCCAAACCTTTCTTCACAATCCTCCGGTTACCGTTACTTGTTTGAACAAACCCACCGTTCTTCAAACCCTTCACTCGGCCGAATTTATGAAGTAAAGATTTGTGCAAAAACTCCCAATTCTTGGAGGACAATACCCAGTGGTTTTATTCAAGAAAACCCCACTCAAAGCCTCTATCCAAACTAAGATTACACAATCCTATTTGGACGTTATCACCACAGTAATGCATTATGATCAACAAAAATTGTTATGTGTAGTTGTTGAAAAATGCAATGAAGAATGAAGATGAAGAGGAGCTTTAGTGTATATCTTTCATTTTCTTGTTGACTGTTGAAGAAGAGACTCTAGAATAAATATATATGATGCATGGACCAAGTAAGAGACACAACAAAATATTTTTGCAAAAATTACCCAGTAGAAAATTGAGTACCAACAACGACCACTCGGCCTGTTCAGACCCGCAACAAAACTACTCAAGTGAAGCAGGCGATGAGTCGACTCAAACAGGTTTCTCCAGAGTTGAGTCGACCTATGACTCGACCTGTTCAGACCCGTGGCAATATGGTTCAAATGAAACACACAATGAGTCAATGCAACATGTGGATGAGTCGACTCATTTAGTTTTCTCAGGATTGAGCTGACCTATGACTCGACCTGTTCAGACCCGAGAGTTACACAGAATCGGATATGTATGAATGAGTCGACCGCTCCAAGGCGTGAGTCAACTGAAAATTCTTAAACTGTCAAAAATTGGTTTTTGAGATGTATTTTGGTCAATTCAAACCATTCTTTTATGAACCTAAGGTACCAATGATGATCAAGTGCATTATTCACATCTATGAGATGCTCCTATATGCATGGACACATTAAACTTATACTTTGAGCATGTTGGAGGATGAATTTATTCTATGATATGATGACACCGTCCAAAGCACACATTATGAGCAACTAAAAAGGTTTGACATCATTAAAATAAGGACTAAGAATCTTTGCCCTCACATAATCCCCATTTTTGATGATGGCAAACCGTGGCACAATCGCGTACTTTGATAGACATCCTCCCCCTGATTTTATGCATTCCTTAAAAAATATACTATCATAAATTTGCTTTTATAATCAAGTTGTGTATGTTTCAATTGCTTCTCCCCCATTGATAACATCAAAAAGAAACAAGGACACGATCAATGGGAAACAAATATATTCATAAGCACGTAGTCAACTACTTTGTAACAGATTGACATTAACAACCATTCACATAAAATGAAGTCAATGTAAGAATTATAGTCATAAATAAGGCACGGAGCAAAAGAATTATAAACATAAATAAGGCACGGAGCAAAGGAAAATAAGTAACTAACATTGCCACATTTGCTTAACATAAACATTAAGACAAATAAGTAAATACAATAACATGCAAGCATAAAGAAATGGAAATGCACTAAATGAATCAATCATCTAAGATCGTCTCTCCCGTGACGGGTTATTTCTGCCTCTATAACCAGAAGGTTGACGCGGAGGTCTCTTTTGTTCACAGAGGTCAGTGAATTCAATGACGTTCCGGTTAAGCGTATTGAAGGATCCGGAAAGAGAGCGATGAGTGACATCACTCCATTGCATGATTGTGGAGGCAAATGAAGTGAAGTTGTCATTGTGGGTTTGGTTATGATTCCTTAAGTCTGGGTACCGTTCCTCTTGGAGAGTTGCAAAAGAGGCAAAGTTGTCACTTTGAATCTGAAGCTGATCTTGTAAGGCCATAAATTTCTCCTCTTGAAGTGTAGAAAGTTTGCTGCTGATGTATTTGTATGTTTCTCAATATTTCTATCACTTCAGAATTATCAGATTGAGAAGAAGGTGTAGGAATATAGGATGATCGTTGGCTGGTCTAGCCGGTGTGTTGCCACTCTCCCCAGCTGATATGAACTAACCTTTGAGACTTATGCATTTCCTTCAAAATTCCTGAAACAACTTTGTTAACTTTTGGAATATTAATTCTTTTGTGACTCAGAGGAAGTAATCTGCCTTATAATTGAAAGAATGACAGAATTTGATACATGCATATAAAATAAACGAGATTGATATGAAATAAAAGAGAAATAAGAAATGGAATTAAGTAGAAGGGGCGCCACACTCTTTCTAATCCAAGAGAGAATGATAAGCCTATGGATGAGGATCACCACAAGAAAAGGATTTCTTGATAAGATCAATTTTGGTCCAATCCAGAACCTAAGAGCAAATACTCTCACTTACACAATGTGTAAACTTGCCAAAATTCATTGATCTAAAAAGAAGATACATGCCTCCTTTATATAGGAATGGCTTAAGATAAAAAAATAACTCCTAAGAAAACAAAAGGGTTTCAACCACTAATTATCATGATAGTGGATTGAGTTATTACAAAGAAAGTGCAAAATAAAGAAGAGATAGTGGGGTTTTTGAAAGGGCAAAATAATGGCAATTCTTTATTTACCACTTCTCTTGTAATTTTCATCCATTATAGTGTGGTTATTGGTATTTCCTTTATTTTTATTTATTTATGCATTATTGGGCCTTTTATCACATGCTTGGATGATAAGAATAAACTTGGGCTCTTTTTCTTCAATCTGGCCCATGCATTCTATTGACTTGATCATGAAGTGAACTAAAGCATCATTGACTCTTCTTGCACGTGCCGTTGTCATAGGACCTCCTAAGCCTTGCATTGTATCATTTATGTCTTGGATTATGTCCTCATCATTCCCTCCTTCTTGAAAAGAATTCGACCTCGAATTTAGACCATCATCACCTACATCAAAAGGAGATAAATCATCCACATTAAAAGTAGTACTTACCCCATACTCACCTGGAAGTTCTATTTTGTAGGCATTGTCATTGATCCTTGAAAGTACTTGAAATGGTCCATCTCCCCTAGGTTGAAGTTTGGACTTCCTTTGTGATGGGAATCTCTCTTTTCTCATATGTATCCAAACCCAATCCCCGGGTTCAAAAATAACTTTCTTTCGCCCTTTGTTTGCACTTTTTGCATAACTTTTATTTTTCTTTTCAATTTGCAATTTTACTTGTTCATGCAATTTTCTCACAAATTCAGCTTTAGCTTTCCCATCTTTATGCTTCAAAATAGATGTGTTAGGCAATGGTAACAAATCAAGAGGTGTTAAAGGATTAAAACCATACACAATCTCGAAAGGTGAATGTTGTGTAGTGCTATGGACAACCCTATTGTAAGCAAACTCTACATGAGGTAACCATTCCTCCCACATTTTTAAATTCTTTTTAAGAACAACCCTAAGAAGAGTAGAAAGAGTTCTATTTACTACTTCAGTTTGTCCATCTGTTTGGGGATGACAAGTAGTGGAAAATAATAACTTTGTACCCACCTTTCCCCATAAAGTCCTCCAAAAATGGCTTAAGAACTTGGAGTCACGATCAGAGACAATGCTCCTTGGTAAGCCATGTAGGCGCACCACTTCCTTAAAGAACAAATCAGCAACATGACACGCATCATCCACCTTTTTACATGGAATAAAATGTGCCATTTTTGAAAACCTGTCCACAACTACAAAAATAGAATCTTTGCCATTCTTTGTTCTAGGCAGCCCCAAAACAAAGTCCATGGAAATGTCAATCCAAGGAAATTCAGGTACAGGCAAAGGAGTATACAAACCATGAGGCATAACTTTTGATTTAGCCTTTTTACACACAATGCATCTTTCACAAAGCTTTTGGACATCAATTTTCATGTGAGGCCAATGAAAATGTTCTTTTAAGAATTCTAGAGTTTTAGAAACCCCAAAATGACCCATTAGTCCTCCCTCATGTGCCTCTTTTACAAGTAATTCTCTAATGGAACCTTTAGGCACACATAGTTTTTTTTCTTTAAATAAATAGCCATTGTGCCTAAAATACCCATTGAAGGCAGTATGCTCACAAGCTAAAAATTTTGAAGAAAATTCAAGGTCACTTTTATACAAATCTTTAATATGCTCAAGACCAAAAACTTTTGTTTCAAGAGTAGAAAGCAAGACATGTCTTCTTGAGAGTGCATCTGCCACAACATTAGATTTACCTTTCTTATGCTTGATTACATAAGGAAATTGTTCAAGAAACTCAACCCACTTGGCATGCCTCTTATTCAACTTACCTTGTCCCTTCAAATGTTTCAAGGATTCGTGATCACTATGAATGACAAACTCTTTGGCCAGCAAGTAATGTTGCCAAGTTTGTAGAGCTCTCACCAAGGAATACAATTCCTTATCATATGTAGAATAATTAAGGGCAACCCCTTTTAGCTTTTCACTAAAATAAGCAAGTGGATGACCTTCCTGCAACAAAACAGCTCCAATTCCCACATTAGATGCATCACATTCAATTTCAAAAGATTTAGAAAAATTAGGCAATGCAAGAACTGGTGCTTGGGTGAGCTTTCCCTTTAGGGCAGCAAAGGCTTGCTCTTGTTTTTCACCCCATTTAAAACCAACATCCTTTTTAACAATTTCATTGAGGGGTGCTGCCAAGGTACTAAAGTCCTTCACAAACCTCCTATAAAAACTAGCCAAACCATGAAAGCTTCTTACCTCACTTACATTTTTGGGAGGAGGCCACTCTCGAATGGCTTTCACCTTTTCCTCATCAACGTGGACTCCTTTAGAGCTTACAATGAAACCTAAGAAAATCACATGATCGGTGCAAAAGACACATTTTTCTAGGTTGGCATACAAATTTTCATATCTTAGCACTTGCAAAACAGCCTTTAAATGAATGCAATGATCATCTAAGTTCTTGCTATAAATCAAAATATCATCAAAATACACAACAACAAACTTACCCAAGAACTCCCTTAACACATGGTTCATTAGTCTCATGAAAGTACTAGGTGCATTAGTTAATCCAAAAGGCATAACCATCCACTCATACAAACCAAATTTTGTTTTAAAAGCAGTTTTCCATTCATCCCCTTCCCTTATTCTAATTTGGTGATATCCACTTTTCAAATCAATTTTAGAAAATAAGCATGCACCAAACAATTCATCAAGCAAATCATCTAGTCTAGGAATAGGATGCCTATATTTAATGGTAATATTGTTAATGGCCCTACAATCAGTGCACATCCTCCAACTACCATCCTTTTTAGGGACTAGAATAATAGGGACAGCACAAGGACTTAAACTTTCTCTTACCCATCCTTTACTTATCAATTCAGCAACTTGCCTTTGTATCTCTTGAGTTTGTTGTGGATTGCTTCTATATGCTGGCCTATTAGGCAAAGATGCTCCTGGATTGAGATCAATATGATGTTCAATTCCTCTTATAGGTGGTAAACCACTTGGCACCTCTTCCGGAAACAATTCTTTAAATTCCTGCAAAAGAGACTCAATACAATTTGGCAATTTTTTTCATTAGAAATAGTGGTTAGCAAAGGCACCTCCTTGCAAAAGAGCAAGTACAAAGGCTGGTGTGACACAATTGCTTCTTTCACATCTCTTTTTTTTGCAATTAAACTTTGTTTCTTTTCTCTTTTATCATTCTTTTTCTTTTCATTCTTTTCTTTTTCTTTTTCTTTTTCTTTTTCCTTTTCTTTTTTCTTTTTTCTTTTCTTTCTTGATCATATTTTTCTCTCATTTTTCTTTGATCTTCTCTCACCTCACTAGGATTTAACGGTACAAGATTGATCTTTTGATCATGATACATAAAAGAGTACTTATTGGAGTATCCATCATGATTGGCTTTTCTATCAAATTGCCAAGGCCTTCCTAATAACAAATGACTAGCTTCCATTGGTACTACATCACACAACACTACATCCTCATATTTTCCAATTTTAAAACAAATCTCAACTTGTTTATTAACAAGCATTTCTACACTTTCATTAAGCCATTGGAGTTTGTAAGGCTTAGGGTGAGGTTTTGTTTCCAATTTTAGTTTAGAAACCAGACGCGTGCTTGCAACATTTGTACAACTTCCTCCATCAATTATTAAAGAACAAACCTTTCCTTGCACAAAGCATCTTGTATGAAAAAGGTTTTCTCTTTGACTTGTATCCTCCTCCTTTATTTGGCTTCCCAACATTCTTCTCACCATGAGTAAATCTCCACTAGGTATTTCTTCTTCAAACTCCTCATCATAATCACCATCCTCCTCTTCAACAATTTCTTCATTTTCTTCCATAAGCATAGTTCTCTTTGTTGGACATTGAGATGCAATATGTCCTTGGCCTTGACACTTGAAACACTTAACACTTTTGTTAGTTGAAACACTTGAAGAAGAAGATGTAATAGTTTTACCTTTGTTTTCAACCGTGGCTTCCTTAGATGATGAAGCACCTTCCTTCTTTGTTTTGTCCTTCCAACTTTGAGAATTGAAAGTGGTGGAATTTCTCCTTGCTTGGCTCTTTCTTTTGAGTTGTTGTTCCACTTTGATAGCTTGGTGTACCAATTCATCCATTTCAACATAGTGATGAAGTTCCACTATGTCACTAATGTCATGATTTAGACCATGGAGAAACCTAGCCATAGTTGCTTCATCGTCCTCCTCTACATTATCTCTAATTTTGAGAACTTCCATCTCCTTGAAATATTCTTCAACACTTTTAGAACCTTGAGTGAGCCTTTGCAATTTGTTGTGCAATTCCCTATGATAATAGGAAGGAACAAACCTTCTCCTCATGATTCTTTTCATCTCTTCCCAAGTATCAATTGGTCGTTCTGCATACCTCCTTCTATCTTTGGTCAATTGATCCCACCAAACTAAAGCATACTCCTTGAACTCAATAGAAGCAACCTGCACTTTTTCAAGGTTAGAATAATTGTGACAATTAAAAATTTGTTCAAGTTTAGTCTCCCATTCTAGATATGCCTCCGGGTCACTCTTCCCAACAAAAGTTGGAACTTTAATTTTTATGCCCCTCAAATTATCTCCCCCTTGTCTCCTTCTACGTCTTCTTTCCTCCTCATCGCCACTACCATCATTAGAATTTTGGGGCCTCCTTTCCAACTCATCAATTCTTTGTTGAAGTTGTTCACCTTGTTCTCTTAACAATCTTTCAAAATTGTCACGCATGGCTGCGATCTGAACAGTTAAAGTTGCTGTTCTAGGTGAAGATGGACTAGACATAATTGTGAAATATTTGTGAAATTAGGAACAAGTGTTTAAAAATGGACCTTACCACTCTACTCACGTGTTTACACTCAATCACTCGTGTTTTACTCAATTTTTATTTTCTTTTGGCTTTTTTTTTCTAATAAAAACACTCAGCCTTTTACCACTCAATTTGCTCTTTTAGTTCTTTAGAGAAACCAAAATGAATCAACACAAAGAAATCAATTTCAGATGATAATCAACACACAAAAAACAGCAAACAAAAAAAAAGAGACTCTAAAACAAAGGAAACAAGGAGAATTTTAAGAGTGTGGCAAGAAAAAAAAATAGAACTTTTCTCTTTTCTTTTTTTTTGAATCACAATCTTTAACAATGAGATCCTTTTTTTATATTTTTTTTTCTTCTTATAACTCTTTTTTTTCGATTTTTTTTATAATGATAAATGGATAATAATGAAGAACAAAGAATATAGACGATTTACCATATTTTGGCCCTTTTTTTTTTTGGAATATGCTCTGATACCACTTGATATGAACTAACCTTTGAGACTTATGCATTTCCTTCAAAATTCCTGAAACAACTTTGTTAACTTTTGGAATATTAATTCTTTTGTGACTCAGAGGAAGTAATCTGCCTTATAATTGAAAGAATGACAGAATTTGATACATGCATATAAAATAAACGAGATTGATATGAAATAAAAGAGAAATAAGAAATGGAATTAAGTAGAAGGGGCGCCACACTCTTTCTAATCCAAGAGAGAATGATAAGCCTATGGATGAGGATCACCACAAGAAAAGGATTTCTTGATAAGATCAATTTTGGTCCAATCCAGAACCTAAGAACAAATACTCTCACTTACACAATGTGTAAACTTGCCAAAATTCATTGATCTAAAAAGAAGATACATGCCTCCTTTATATAGGAATGGCTTAAGATAAAAAAATAACTCCTAAGAAAACAAAAGGGTTTCAACCACTAATTATCATGATAGTGGATTGAGTTATTACAAAGAAAGTGCAAAATAAAGAAGAGATAGTGGGGTTTTTGAAAGGGCAAAATAATGGCAATTCTTTATTTACCACTTCTCTTGTAATTTTCGTCCATTATAGTGTGGTTATTGGTATTTCCTTTATTTTTATTTATTTATGCATTATTGGGCCTTTTATCACATGCTTGGATGATAAGAATAAACTTGGGCTCTTTTTCTTCAATCTGGCCCATGCATTCTATTGACTTGATCATGAAGTGAACTAAAGCATCATTGACTCTTCTTGCACGTGCCCTTGTCATAGGACCTCCTAAGCCTTGCATTGTATCATTTATGTCTTGGATTATGTCCTCATCATTGGCTGGTCTAGCCGGTGTGTTGCCACTCTCCCCAGCCTTGGTTATCAGATGGCTTTTGTCTAGGAGTAACACCTAGCCAATCACCATGGTCAGTGACTTGTTGATCATGCTCCATAGGGTGAGTATCGTCATCATTATTTTCTTCCTCGTCTTTATCATCTTTATCATTATCATCATTATTATCATCTTCCAAATGATGAATATTAGAACTTGAAGCTTGAGTACGAATCTTGTATATTCGCACTGTAGGATCCCAAGTGTAGCCCATCAAACTTAATGATTTTTGATAGAATTCTTGATTTGCAGTCACATAGTTATATTGAATTCCTGGAACGGAAACTTCAGCCTGATTTAGGATACTTTGAATAAATGAAGGACAACAAAGAGCGGTGACTCAACCTGACTTCTTTAGGGCAAAGGTCCTGCTTGCAATGTAGTGTGGCCAGTTAACTTTCAGCTTGTGTTTCAACGCACAAACCAAGTGTACTTCGACCTTGTCCACTATGGAGTAACCTCCTTGTTTAGGACGAATAATAGGCGTCACAACCCAGTGTAAAATCCTGTCATCAGGCTTTAAAAGTCCCGTAGTCACATTGGTAGGGAACAAATTGCTCTCAACAACATTTGCAGAAAACAATTTCTTCAGCATTGAGTTTAAGGCATTCCTGAACTCATAGTTTGGAGGAAACACAGTGTCGGTAATCTTAAGATCATTAGGAGACGACAGTGGAGAAATTTCAAACAGAGACTTCTAAATGTCATCATTAACTTCAATAACCCTATTACCGATATTGCATGTAAACTCATAACCCTCGAATTTTCCAACAACGCCAGTATAAAATAGTTTGACTAAATCTTCATTATACTTAGTAGTACAGTCTAAGAATAAGTCAATTCCTTGAGCATTTAACCGCTCAACAACTTTTGGAATGCGCATGCGTCCAGCTACTAATGGTGAGTATACATACTGCTTTACAACTATTCTCTTTTTTAACTTATTTTCAAAGGATTCAACAAGACCATCAGAGAGTAAGGATAAAGCAGTTACCGAAATATTTGAGCGAGGTTGTGTAGTCCCAGTGTGAGAAGAGGGTCCCCTTGCAGTTCTTTTTCCAGAGGTTCTTGATGAAGCCATTTGAATGTTGTTTGTGAGGAGATTTTAGGGTTTGTGTGAGGAATAAAGAGGGAGGAAAGAGAGAAGATCAAATGGATTAATTATGCAATTGAAAAGAGATGCCTTGAAAAATGACTCGACCTATTAAAACGCAGATGAGTTGACTATGGGTAGCAAAGAGTCGACTCATGTGTCGACCTATTGGGACCCGAAACTAATGCAACGATGTAATGGGCAGCGAAGAGTCGACTCATACATGTAATGAGTCGACACATCCATGCTTGAAACCTCAGATGAATGCACTCTGGGTAGCAATGAGTCGAAACATGGGTCGACCTGTTGGGACCCGAAGGTAATACAAAGATGGAATTCACAGCGACGTGTCGACTCATGGGTCGACATGTTTGGACCCAAAGGTGATACAAAGGTGGAATTCACAGCGGCGAGTCGACTCATGGGTCGACCTGTTGGGACCCGAGTTAATGATTAGAAGACATGAGATTCAAAAATGCTCCTAATGATGAATGCATGTTAAATATGATACCTAATCAAGTTCAAGCATAATTCAAACATAAAAATGGATCAAACCGTAAAATGAACATCAATAATTACATTACATAGAACACATATAGACATACATAATTGATCAAGATAGTTCAAATAGATAGGAACGATATTACCTCCGATGATGATAGACGACGAGTGCCCTCACATAGCTCGCATGTTTTCATCCCGATCCATATTAACCACAGTAGGCATTGGGGTGTCGATTACTTTGGAGTTTTCCATATCGAAGCGCTTGAGTAACTAATTGTAATACTTCATTTGGCTCACAAAAGTTCCTTCTTCATGTTGCTTGATTTGAAGTTCTAGGAAGTAATTAGCTCCCCCATCATGCTCATTTCAAGTTCTCCCTGCATCAACTTAGAGAATTCCTTGACCAAATTTATGTTAGTAGATCTAAAAATAATGTCATCTACATAGACTTGAACTAAAATAGAGTGTTTTCCTTGACGCTTAATAAAAAGGGTTGTATCAACCTTCCCTCTTGAGAATCCTTATTCTAGTAGAATTTTGCTAAGATGCTCATACCATGCCCTAGGGGCTTGTTTGAGACCGTACAAAGCACGCTTAAACTTAAAAACATAGTTAGGATGCTCATAGTTTTCAAAATCGAGAGGTTGATATACATAGACCTCTTCATTAATGTAACCATTTAGAAAAGCGCTCTTAATATCCATTTGAAATAATTTGAAGTTTTGAGAACAAGCATAGGCAAGCAAAAGGCGTATAGCCTCGAGTCCGGCGACCGGATCATAAGTTTCCTCATAGTCGATGCCTTCCTCTTGGTTATACCCTTGAGCAACAAGGTGAGCCTTGTTGCGAGTTATAATTCCGTTTTCATCTAACTTGTTCCTAAACACCCATTTAGTACCAATTAGTCGATGGTCTCGCGGAGGGGAACAAGATCACATACCTCATTTCTCTTGAATTGATTAAGTTCCTCTTGCATTGCTAAAAACCAATGTTCATCAAGTAATGTGTCTTTGGAGTTTTTAGGCTCATTTTGAGAGACGAAAGTGAAATGATAACAAAAGTTACTTATCTTTGACCGTGTAGTAACTCCCTTTGAGATATCTCCTAGAATATTATCGATGGGATGATCCTTAGAAGATTTCCATTCCAAAGGAAGATCTTATTATTAATCGAATGATGATCCGACTCCTCCTTAGCTTTTTCCGGGTGGGGTTTAACACTCTTTTCTTCTTGATCTTTTATTATGTTTTCCGAAGGAATACCTGCACCATCAACAATAATACCTTCTCCGACAATTTTTGGATAAGATTCATCAAAGGAAACATGCATGAATTCTTCAATGATAAGTAACCTTTTGTTGTATACCCTATATGCTTTACTAGATTGGGAGTATCCGATAAAGATACCTTCATCGGCTTTTGAGTCAAATTTACCAAGGTTTTTTTACCATTATTTAACACAAAGCATTTACATCCAACAACATGAAGATGTGAAACAGTAGGCTTCTTTCCCTTTAGAAATTCATAAGGAGTTTTTTTAGAATAGGACGAATGAGTATCCTATTCAATACATAACAAGCCGTATTTATTGAATCGGCCCAAAAATATTTAGGAAGGCCATTTTCATTGATCATAGTCCTTCCAAGCTCTTCTAAAACTCGGTTTTTACGTTCCACTACTCTATTTTGTTGTGGAGTTCTTGGAGCAGAAAAGTTATGATCAATTTCGTTTGTTTCACAAAATTCCTCAAAGAGGTGGTTTTCAAATTCACCCTCGTGATCACTTCGGATAGTAACTATGCTAGTGTTCAATTTGTTTTAAGAAATCTTGGCAAACTTTTCAAAAGATGAAAAAGTGTCACTTTTACTTGCTAAGAAGATGGTCCAACAAAATCTAGAGTAGTCATCTACTATAACAAAACCATAGTAGTTTCCACTTAGACTTTTAATTCTATATGGCCCAAAAAGGTCCATATGGAAAAGTTCAAGGGGTCTCGTTATAGAAATAATATTTTTAGATTTAAAAGAGATCTTTGTTTGCTTTCCCATTTGGCACGCATTACATAAGTGATCTTTTGAAAATTTGATTTTGGGAAGACCAATTACTAGATCTTTTGCAATAACTTTATTTAGCAACTCAAAGTTGACATGCGCTAATCGCCTATGCCAAAGCCAATAGTCTTCACTCATGGAGACGAGACATTTAGCGCTAGTCAAAGATACTTCATTCAAGTCGATCATGTATACATTATTTACCCTCTAGCCCTTAAGCGCATCATTCTTTTTATCATTATGTTCAATCATGCAACAATCTTTTGAAAACGATACTTTATATCCTTTACCACATATTTGGCTAATACTAATGAGGTTATGCTTAAGGACTTTAACTAAAAGGACGTTTGAGATAGAAGTAGATGAGGGATTATCTACACTACCTTTTCCGAGTATAGCTCCCTTGTTATTATCACTGTAGGTTACAAGCCCTTTCTTATTAGCCACAAAGTCAAAGAATAAGGAAATGTCACCCGTCATGTGTCTTGAGCATCCACTATCGAGAAACCATGTTCTCTCCGTATCCTCAAGACATTCCACCTACAAATTAAACAAGGGAAAAAGGTACCCAATTTTCACTGGGTCCTAGTGTGTGAGTGAAACTTTGGTTGCATTTGGGCAACCATGGAAAAAGGCCTTTAGGAACCAAAAATCTCCTAAATCGGCATTTAGCAATAGTATGTCCCCTCTTGCAACAATATAGACAATTTAAGTTCGGATTAGAGTTGCTTTTGCTAACTTAATTCTTTTACCACATAAGTGTACTTTTGATAAGGATTATTCATGTTACTTCTAAAATGTGATTGATCAATAGGGAAGGTAACTTTAGGTTCTAAAGCCTTATCTAATTTAGCTTGAAGAGTTCTAACCTCTCTTTGTCAAATGTGACAAGTTTCATATCCAGACCATCTAAAACCAAAATCCCTTATCATCTTCAGTTTTACCTTTAGTAGCCTCTATCATAGATTTATTAAGAGTTTCTAATTCCTTTTTGGAATCAGAAACCTTCTTTTCTAAATAACATAAAATTTTCTTATTTGAGGCTAAGTGTTTAAAAGCTTCCTTGGCCTCATTGTGTAAAGTACTAAAGGATTTTTGCAAGTCAAAATAAGACATTTTATTAACATGATCATATTTAGAATGACTTACATTTTTTTTATTCTTTTGATGAGCCATAAGACAAAGATTGACATTTTCTTCTTCATCACTTGAGTTATCATCGCTTGAGGACTCACTATTGCTCTCCCATGCAATGTATGCTCTTCTAGATTTGCTAGACTTCTTGTGACGTTTGTCTCTTCCTTTGTCTTTTTTCAACAAGGGACAATCCGGTTTATAGTGACCAGCCTTTCCGCAATTATAACATGATCCTTTTGACTTAGTTGTCTTACCTTCCTCTCGATTCAGGAATTTTGATTGTCTTCTATAGTTGACAAGATTTTTATCCGAATGCTGAACTTCATTCTTTCTAAGGTATCGGTTATACATCCTTACAAATAGCCTATGTCTTCATTCAAATCTTTATCATCATCACTTGATTCACTCTCACACGTATCATTGGTGGATGACTTAGAACTTGAAGCCTTTAAAGTGATAGACTTCCTTTCCGTGTCCTTAGCTTTCTCTTTCTTTTCCTTCTTTTGACTCTTCTCATGTTTCTCAAGGTTCATGAGCTCTTGCTCATGCTCTTGAAGCTTACCTAACAATGTTGTCATGTCTAATGTTCTTAGATCATTGGCTTCCTTAATCGTGGTGACCTTTGGTTGCCATTCCCTATTAAGACATCTTAAGATTTTGTTAGTAGCAACATCATTAGGGGTAGTTCTATCAAGAGCATTTAACTGATTGATTAGATGAGAAAATTGATTTTGCATATTAGCAATGGTTTCACTATCCTTCATATGAAAAAGGTCAAATTCTTGAGTTAAAGTGTTTAGTCTAGCTAGTTTGACATCATTGGTTTCCTCATGGGTAATTTTCAATGAGTCCCACATAGCTTTAGCACTAGTAAAATGGGAAACCCTATAATACTCATCAACACCTAAGACGATGATGATCATATTTCTGGATTTCCAATCACAACTATACTTTTTCACATCCTCTTCATTCCATTGTGCTTCAGGTTTAGGTATAACAACACCATCCACATTGGTCATAGTTTTTTCCGTAGGACCATCTTGGATGACTTTCCATACCTTCCTATCAATAAAGTTGATATGGATACAGATACAATCTTTCCAATAACTGTAATTTTCATCAGTAAAAATAGGCGCTCTATTGTACGCCCCTTTAGGATCATTACTCATTTTCTAAAAAGTTATATGCGAAGCACAAGATGAATCGGTGCTCGTGATACCACTTGCACCAATTTATCTAACAACTTTAATACACAACAATTAAGCGAGATTAAGTTTACAATTAATTTCATACAAGTCTCAATTTATGCATAATTTAAAAAGTTAGAGAAAGAGAGAACAACATCAGATTTGTTTAGGCAATTCCCCTTTTGTCCTCGCTTAGGGTACGTCTGCCCTCAATTCTAAAACTAGAATTGAGATATTTATTATCAAGTTGCAAAGTTTATACAAGAGAAGAAATGATCACCACCAAGCAAACCTAAGTGTTGTTGCAGATCCTATTTACTTCTCTCCCCTCGATTCGAGGTGAAACAAGTGCTTCAAGCGTTCCGAAAAAACCTTCGATTGTATCTACCTTATTGTAAGAACTCCATGTTCTCCAAAACTCTAGCTCGGCTGATTTCAATCGGATATGTGTGAAACCTCTTATTGTAGCTACCTTATTGCAAGAATTCCATGTTCTCCAAAATTCTAGCTCAGCTGAATTCAATCGCAAGACGCTTAAACCTAAACCTTTCTTCACAATCCTCCGGTTACCGTTACTTGTTTGAACGAACCCACCGTTCTTCAAACCTTTCACTTGGCTGAATCTAAGAAGCAAAGGTTTGTGCAAAAAACCCCCAATTCTTGGAAAACAAAACCCAATGGTTTTATTCAAGAAAAAACCACTCAAAGCCTCTACCCAAACTAAGATTACACAATCCTATTTGAACGTTATCACTACAGCAATGCACTATGATCAACAAAAATTGTTATGTGTAGTTGTTGAAAAATGCAATGAAGAAATAAGATGAAGAGGAACTTTAGTGTATATCTTTCACTTTTCTTGTTGACTGTTGAATAAGAGACTCTAGATTATATATATATATATATATATATATATATATATATATATATATATATATATATATATATATATTATATATATATATATATATATATATATATAATATATAATATATATATATATATATATATATATATATATATATATATATATATATATATATATATATATATATATATATATATATATATATATATATATATATATATATATATATATATATATATAATATATATATATATATATATATATATATATATATATATATATATATATATATATATATATATATATATATAATGCATGGACCAAGTAAGAGACACAATAGAATATTTTTGCAAAAATACACATCAGAAAATTGAGTACCAACAGCGACCACTCGACCTGTTCACACAGGTCACTTAACCTATTCATACTCGCAGCAAAACTACTCAAGTGAAGCAGGCGATGAGTAGACTCAAACAGAGGATGAGTTGACTCAAACAAGTGTTTCCAGAGTTGAGTCGATCTATGACTCGACTTGTTCAAATCCGTGGCAACATGGTTCAAATGAAACAGGCAATGAGTCGACACAACATGTGGATGAGTCTACTCATTTAGTTTTCCCAGGGTTGAGTCGACCTATGACTCGACTTGTTTAGACCCGAGAGTTACACAAAATGGGATATGTATGAATGAGTCGACCGCTCCAAGGCGTGAGTCGACTCAAAGTTCTTAAACTATCAAAAATTGGTTTTTGAGACGTATTTTGGTCAATTCAAACCATTCTTTTATGAACCTAAGGTACCAACGATGATCAAGTGCATTATTCATATCTATGAGATGCTCCTATATACATGGACACATTAAACTTATACTTTGAGCATGTTGGAGGATGAATGCATTATATGATATGACGACACCGTCCAAAGCACTCATTATGAGCAACTGAAAAGGTTTGACATCATTAAAACAAGGACTAAGAATCTTTGCCCTCACACATTGAAATTCCAGAAAATGCAATATATGCACAAATAAATGCTCAATATGATATGAGTAAGAAGTATCAGAAGGCTCTATTCTACATCTATCAGTGCGTGGATGCGAACATGTTTGAGAAAATCGATGATTCGATGACAATCAAAGTTGAGTGGGACATACTGGTGCAGTGCTATGGCGGTAATGCATCAGTGAAGAAGGTGAAACTTCATTATCTACGTAAGTATGAGAATCTCAACATGAATAACAATGTGAAGGTACCTGACTATATCTCCAGAGTGATTCTGATCACAAATAAGATGAAGTCGTGTGGAGAAACTTTCTATGAATAAAGTATCATTGGGAAGGTACTTAGATCTCTTACTCCTCAGTTTGATTACACCGCTGTAGCAATTGAACATTCTAAGGATCTAAGCACCATGAGAATAGAAGAGTTGCAAAGCAGTCTAGAGGCGCAAGAGTTGCGTCTGACTGAAAGAACCTCTGAGAGAGAGGTAGAGTAGGCTCTGCAAGCTTCTTTTGTCAAGAAAGACCAGAAATAAGCTTGGTCAAAAGCCAAGAAAAGACATGGCCGGTCTCAGAAGTCAGAAAACTCAACTTCTGGGAGTCAGAATGGAAAGGAGAAGTATGACAAAAGAAAATTTCAATGTTACTGTTGTAAGAAGTTTGGCCATTTCGCTGTAGATTGTTGGTCAAACAAAGAGAAGAAATTAGAAGAATCGAATATAGCCAGAGTTTTTGATGATGAACATGTGCTATTAATGTCTTCTAATTCTGATAGAGCGTCTCTAGAAGACTGGTGGTATATGGACACTGGTTGTTCAAACCATCTTACTGGAAATAAGAAATGGCTGGTTGATTTTGACTCTGGGAAGAGGACCAATATCAGATGTGTTGATGATAAGTATATGAATGCTAAAGGAATGGGGAATGTTAGAGTGACTTTGAATAATGGCAAATATGCGTTAATTTAGAGCGTCTAGTATGTTCTTGGCATGAAAAACAATTTGATGAGTGTAGGTCAATTAATTGAAAAAGGATTCTCAGTTACCATGAAGGACAATCTTTTGAAACTATATGACTGTAATCAGAAGATGATTATGGAGTTATAACAAGGAAGGAATAAAACATTCAAGGTGAATGTTAAAACTGTAGACTCTGAATGCCTTGGCGCAACAAGTGTTGATAAGGAAAGTGAGATGTGGCACAAAAGATTTGGTCATTTAAACTCCAGAAGCTTAGGGCATCTGAATTCAAAGAAACTGGTACGTGGAATTCCTGCAATTAAGAAACTAGAAAAGTCATGCAATGTGTGCATGAGAAGGAAGCAATCAAGACTGCCATTTGCATCAGAAGTAGCTCCAAGACAAAAACATGCTTTAGGAGTAGTGCATTATGATAAGTGTGGACCATTTCTAGAACCTTCACTAAGAGGGAATAAATACTTTGTGTCATTTGTGGATGAGTTCACAAGTATGACATGGGTATCCCTTATAAAGTTCAAACACAAAGTGATTTCTGAATTTAAGAAATTCAAAATCAAAGCTGAGAAACAGAGTGGTCAGACTCTGAAGATTCTCATAACTGATGGTAGATGTGAGTATAAATCAACAGAGTTCAAGAATTATGTGAGGAGAATGGAATTGAGCATGAAGTGACTGCTCCATATACTCCTAAACACAATGGTCTTATTGAAAGGAGAAACCAAACTTTGCTTGATATGATAAGGAGCATGTTGAAGGAGAAGAAACTTCCTAACACTTTGTAGGGAGAAGTTGTTGCCACTGCATTATATATGCTTTATAGGTGTCCAACCAAGAAGCTGAAGGAAATTGTTATTTTTGAGAGGTGGATTGGAGATAAGCAAAGTGTGAGTCATTTCAGAGTATTTTGTTATGTTTGTTATAAACATGTCCCAGATGCTACTAGAAAGAAGCTGGATGATATAAGCAAGGTGATGTTACTGGTGGGGTGTCACAGTACATATGCTTATAAGCTTTATTGTCCATTCACTAATAAGGTTGAAGTCAGCAGAGATATTGTTGTGAAAGAGTCAAAAGTATGGGATTGGAGCAAGTCTCAATCTAACTCTGGTGTAGAGTTAACTTTTGAAGATATTGGTTCTTATTGTAAAGATGAGTCTGAGCCTGAAAATGATTCTAAGACCGAGTCAGAATCAGAAGGCGATATTGATTCTGAGGAAGAATCTGATTCTGATCCAGATTCTAATGGTGATTCAGATTCTGGTGGTAGTCCTGATTCTGGGAATATTTCAGATTCTGAAGGTGATCATGCTTCTGAAGTCGGTACTTCTAGAGTTCCAGCATCTAATATTTGCATATGATGCCGCTCCAACCCACTTTGTGAATTAGTCAATAGCCACCAGAATAAAATGATGTCCGTTTTACGCTTTCGGCCCAATCATGCCAATCATATCAATTCCCCATATGGAGAAGGGACAAGGAGAGAAAATGACATTCAGTAGTGTCAGAGGAACATGAATCTTATCTGCATAAATTTGACACTTGTGGCATTTATTCATAAACTTGCAACAGTCAGATTCCATTGTTAGCCAATAGTAACCTGCTCTTAACATTTTCTTCGCCATAACATGTCCATTGGAATGAGTACCAAAGGAACCTTCATGGACTTCAGTCATCAATAAGTCTGCTTCGTGTCTATCCATGCATCTAAGCAAAACCATATCGAAATTTCTCTTATAAAGCACATCACCATTCAGGTAGAAGCGACCAGCTAATCTTCTCAAAGTCTTCTTATCTTTTAAAGATGCCCCAGACGGGTAAATCTGACTTTGGAGGAAACACTTGATATCATAATACCATGGCTTTTCATCTTTGACTTCTTCAATAACAAACATATGAGTTGGCCTATCAAGATGCATCACAGTCAAATTGGGAACTTCATTCCAGAATTTCACCATAATCATTGAAGCCAACGTTGCTAGAGCATCTTCCATCCGCTTTTCATCTCGAGGGATATGATGAAACTCAACTTTTGTAAAGAAAGTTGAAATCCTCCTCTCATAGTATCTATATGGTATCAAATCGGGTTGATTCGTCTCCCATTCACCTTTGATCTGATTCATAACCAAAGCTGAATCTCTATAGACGTCAAGATACTTTATTCTGAGATCAATGGCCTCTTCAAGCCCCATAATGCAAGCTTCATACTCAGCCATATTGTCTGTACACTTGAAAGTTAATCTAGTTGTAAATAGAAAATGAGTGCCTTGAGGAGTAATAATCATTGACCCAATTCCATTACCATACGAATTAACAACTCCATCAAAATCCATGCCCCAACAGAAACCAGGTTCTAGCCCTTCTTCAAGCAATGGTTCATCACAATCTTTCATCTTCAAGTACAAAAATCTCTTCATTAGGAAAATCATACTACACTGACTAGTAATCTTCAATCGGTTGGTGAGCCAAATGGTCAACCAAGACACTACCTTTAATCTCTTTTTGCGATCGTTATTCAATATCATACTTGGATAACAACATCTGCCAACAGGAGATTCTCCCAGTTAAAGTAGGCTTCTAAAAAATGTACTTGATTGGATCCATTTTGGATATCAACCAAGTAGTATGACTCAACATATACTGGCGCAAACACTTAGCAGCCCAAGCCAATGCGCAACAAGTATTTTCAAGCATAAAATATCGAGTTTCACAGTCGGTGAATTTCTTACTGAGGTAGTAAATTGCGTATTCTTTCTTACCAGATTCGTCTTGCTGACCAAGAACACAACCCATACTCTCATCGAGTACAGTCAAATACATGATCAAAGGTCTTCCTTCAATAGGTGGAGACAAAATCGGAGGTTCGAGCAGATACTCTTTGATACTGCCAAAATCTTTATGGAAATCTTTGGTCCAATCACAAGACTGATCTTTCTGAAGGAGCTTGAAAATAGGCACACATGTGGCAGTCATATGCGATATAAATCTTGAGATATAATTCAAGCGGCCGAGAAAACCTCTGACTTGCTTCTCAGTTTTGGGTGCAGGCATCTCTTGTATTGCTTTGACCTTGGCAGAATCAACTTCAATACCCTTCTCACTAACAATAAAGCCCAATAACTTACTAGAATGAACACCAAACATACACTTATTGGGATTCAAGCGGAGTTTGTATTTCCTTAAACACTGGAACAACTTCAACAAATGCTCAACATGTTCTTCTTCATAACTTGATTTGGCGATCATATGATCAACATAAACTTCAATCTCTTTATGCATCATATCATGAAAAAGAGTGGTCATAGCTCTCTGGTACGTTGCACCAGCATTCTTTAAACCGAAAGGCATCACTCTATAACAAAATGTTACTCAAGGTGTAATGAATATGGTCTTCTCCATATCTTCAGGTGTCGTCTTGATTTGATTATAACCGGAAAATCCGTCCATAAACGAAAAGACTTTGAATTTAGTTGTATTGTCTACCAATATGTCAATGTACGACAGAGGGAAATCATCTTTTGGACTAGCTTTGTCCAAATCTCTATAATCAACACGCATGCGAATTTTTCCATCTTTCTTTGGAACATACACAATATTGGCTACCCATTGCAGATACTCGGAGGTAACAAGAAAACCAACATTAATTTGCTTCTGCACTTCCTCCTTGATCTTTACTGCCATATCAGGATGAGTTCTCCTTAACTTTTGCTTGACCGGTGGGCATTCTGGCTTCAACAGCAATCTATGCTCCACAATCTCAGAATCCAACCCAGGCATGTCTTGATAGGACCAAGTAAACACATCTAAATATTCTCGAAGAAGATCAATCAACCCTTTCTTAGCCTCTGGACACAATTGAGACCCAATCTTGACTTCCTTCACATCATCTTTGGAACCCAATTTGACTAGTTTAATCTTCTCTTCAAACGACTGAATGGCTTTTTCCTCATGCTCAAGTAAACGAGATAATTCATCAGATACTTCTTCATCATCAGTCTCTTCCTCAGCTTCAAACACAGGGAAATCAAAGTTTGGAGAGGGAGTAAGATCATTGTATTCAATGGGTTTGAAAATCAACCTGCATAATGATTTGATATTTTGATTTTAGAGAAGTAAATTGTGACCAAATATTATGCAGATGGAAGATTGTTATTTATGTTTTTTGTGATTACCATTTTCAGAAAAGCAAAAAGTAAAAACAAAACATCATAGACGTGGATGAATAAAATTGTATTTTATTGATGATAATAGAAATGCCCAACAATGTTCACTTCTCCCTTAGGCATAGGAGAAGGATTTTTTCTTAAAAATGAAAAAAAAAATTACTTAGATCGATGAATAACAGTAGGAATATCAACATCAACCTAATTGTTACAAGTCTGGCCATGCGCCACAAAGTTGGCGCAAGTTTCGTCTTCATCGTCACCATCATCAATCACGACGGTTGAGTGTTATCATTCCCATGAATGAACCCTCCACCGTGGAAATTTGGTTGCACATCTTTAGTTTTGACTTTGACCGGCCCTGGTTGAAATCCCAATCGAGTCCTATTCTTGTTCTCAGCAATCTCTATCATACGACCCCACTAATCAATGCTACCAGCCTCAATAGCCTTTTGTGCATCCTTTAAAGAGGACATGGGTGCCCCCGTTTTCTTTTCTTTAGTAATAGACAAGGCTTGGAACGATGTTCCAACCTCCTCCTCAGCTTCAATGTAAGAAAAGGATGACAAATGGCTTACCAACAATGCCTTTTCTCCACCAACAACGACAAGCTTTCCATTCTTCACAAATTTCAGATTCCGGTGAAGAGTAGACGTTACCTCTCCTGCTTCATGAATCTATGGCCTTCCCAATAGACAACTGTAGACCGGGTGGATATCCATTACCAGGAAGGTTATTTGGAAATCACTCGGACCTAACTTCACTGGAAGATTCACTTCACCAATGACGGTTTTATGAGAACCATCAAACGCCTTAATAATCACGCCACTATACCTCATTGGGGCGCCTTAGTAGGAAAGTCTTGACAAAGTTGACTTTGGAAGCACGTTCAGTTATGGCCTAGTGTCCACCAACACATTGAACATAGCGACCTCCTTACAATTCATTGAAATGTGTAGCACCAAATTGTGATTTCTGCCTTCCTCAGGAAGCTTACATCACAAAAGCTCAGATTATTACAAGAAGTAATATTGGCAATAATGTGGTCAAACTGATCCACAGTAATATCATGCTCAACATAAGCCTGCTCGAGCACCTTCTGCAATGCCTCCCTATGTGCCTCAGAATTCATCAATAATGACATCACAGAGATCTTTGACGGGGTTTGGAGCAGCTGCTCCACCATATTAAACTTACTTCTTTTTATCAATTTTAACACTTCATCATCATCATTAGCCTTCAGTTTGCTGGATTCACCAGACTGACACACTGGAGTACTAATTGGATTCACCACTGAAATCTCTGCCTTCTTACTGGTTACCGCACCATCTACCTCCTTCGAAAAAACCAGACCAAATACACGACCACTACGGGTCACCTTCGCAATATCAACAATATTTACCACAGAATCTGCAATTGGTAGAGGAACCTCTTGACCATTTTCAACCATCGTGGCATTGTACTGATAAGCCACATCTTTATCAGATGCATACGGAACAGGGCCCGTTAACCGTATAACCAACGATGATACCGATGTATTAACATTGTTGTTGTTGTTGCTATCAAACTGGATGACTACCCGCTCAGGGGTCTTGAACACATGCATGATCACATTCACATCATTTATACCTCTTGACTGAAAAATCTGAATAAGTCCTTCATCCATCAACCTCTGAATATCCTTCTTGATGATAACACATCCACGAGGGTTCACATTGCATATTACACAACCATCATGGTCATGCTCATAGTTATTGACCAAACATATATCTTTATGAATTGTCACCAAAGATTTCCTGACATGGCGAACATCATAAACCTTATACTCACCAGGACAACCATCTACCATGTTGACAGAAGCATTACCATGAGCAGGCAACATATTAGCTTTCACATTAGGCGCTTTGTCCTCAAAGGACACCATCCCACTTTTCACAAGCTTTTGTACTTCATACTTCAACGGATAACAGTTCTCTATGTCGTGGCCAGGGGCTCCCTGGTGAAAAGCACAACAAAGTTCATGTTTGAACCACCATGGAAGTGGCTCAAGAATCTGTGGAGGATTTCTGGGTTGAATGAGGTTCTTGAGAACCAATGATGGATATAATTCTGCATATGACATAGGAATAGGGTCAAAGGAGACCTTCTTCTTCTCAAAGTTTTATTGTTGATTATTGTCGTTGTTGTAGTTGGTTCTTTGTGGTGCTTGTTGTTAACGTTGTTGTTGCTAAATCGGAACAAATTGATTGTTGGAATTATTGGAAAAAACTGGAATCACTAAAGAAACTTGATGTTGATGTTGATGAGGTTAAGAACTCTTTCTAACATGAGGCCTCTTTTGCCTCCCCATGGTTACCGAATTAGTTTCCCCCTCCTTCCTCTTGGAGAAACTACCCCCATACTTATTGCTAGACTATGCTTCTTCTTTGGACAAACGTCCTTCACAGACTCCCTCTTCTAACCTCATCCCCATATTTACCATCTCAGTAAAGTCATTAGGGGCACTGGAAATCATACGTTCGTAGTAAAAAGAACTTATCATCTTCAAGAAGATCTTCATCATCTCTTTCTCTTCCAATTGTGGACTTATCTGGGTAGCAAGTTCCCTCCACCTCTGAGCATACTCTTCGAATGTATCTTTATCCTTCTGAGACATTGACCTCAACTGATCTCTATATGGTGTCATATCAACATTGTACTTATACTGCTTCACAAAGGTCTCACCTAAGTCATTTAAAGTACGAATGCTAGAACTATCCAACCCCATATACCATCTCAAAGCAGCACCAGTTAAACTGTCTTGGAAGTAATGAATCAACAACTGATCATTATCAGTTTGAGTAGACATCTTTCTAGCGTACATCACAAGATGGCTTAGCGGACAAGTGTTTCCCTTATACTTTTCAAAGTCAGGGACCTTTAACTTTATCGAGATTTTCACATTAGGCACTGTCGCAACTGGGCAAAAAAATAACCGGCGAAGGAAAAAAACAGAAGAGTCGCCACCGTTCGTTATTTATCCCAAAGGAGGGAAAGGAAACGATCGAAGAAAACCTGAAGAAAAAGGAAAAGACATGGTCTCGCAACCAAATCTTGGGTTCGGGAGTCGATTATGCGAAGGGAAGGTATTAGCACCCCTACGCATCCGTAGTACTCTACGGGATCCACTCTTGTTGTTCTTGTCTAAAGGGTGTAGGTTTATCTAAGGTACTATTTACTAAAAGAGGGTCAAAAGAAAATGACTCGCAAGGATGTCGCATCCACTGCCTACATATCTCATATGAGTATGAGAATCAGAGTCTTCGTAGCTCGGCTACCTATGGGCTAAAGAGAAATGTGCTCTCTAAGACATCGCGTCTTATGCCTACGTATCTCATCTGGAATGAGAATCAGAGCAAACCGTAGTTCAGCTAACTACGGGAACAAGGGTCTCGATTGTAACTAGGGCAAGAGAAAGGGAAAGTCTCGATTGCAACGAGGGCGAGAGAAAAGAATCGCAACGAGGGCGAAAGCAAGCAAGGATTAGTTGTTAGTTGTCAGTCAAAAACTCGGCAAGACATCATATCTCGTGCCTACGTATCTCATCTGAACATGAGAATCAGAGTTGTCGTAGTTCGACTAACTAGGGGTTAAGGATTTCCATCTGAACATGGACTTACAAAAGAGGACACCAGCTGTGTCAAAGGAAAGTGGGCAATGTGTTCAACGTCCTAGCAGTAGGTGTCGCAGCTCGCTGAATTGAGTCTTAGGCAGTTACCTCTTTGCAATAGAACAGATCGACATGCCACAAGATCGGAGACACACGGAAGATCTAAAAGTGGGGAAGCTCTGCCCTAGTGTTGTCATGCAATGTGGACCTATGTGTTAGGATTTATAGAGGGGAACATCTACCTAATGTTAGCATGCAAAGAATAAGGGAATTCTACCTATGTTATCATACAAAGGGTTCTACCTAATGGGTACTACCTAAACGGAACAAGAGTCGACAGATGGAGCAAGGAGAGGAGCCATGGATAAGGGTAGATGGCAATGCCCGAGGCAATCGACTTACAAGAGGTAGATGGCGATGCATGAAGCAATCGACTTACAAGAGGATGGATGAATACGTGTTGGTTCTGTTAAGTTTTGAAAATGATTACTCGACGTTGGATCGAGTTTTTGATCTTATTTTGAAATGATTATCGAATGTTCGTTTTAATTCTTGTATTAACAGATGAATAAAGAATGAAAGAATAAATATTATACACTTTATGGGAGAGGGGTACATTTGTTATGAATGGGGATGGTTCATGGCAATCAAACAATAAGAATATATGCCTCAAACATCATACAAGTAGGCAACAGCTAATCAAACAATAAGATGAGTAACCAAGTGTTAATTAAAGAATCAAATAATGGAGCATTAAACAATGCATGAGAATTATGAACATGTTAAACAATCAACAATAGTGAACATGGATGAAAGAAACAAGTGCAAAACATAACAGATGAATCAGACAGATGAAAATATGCACAAAAGGTCCACTGAATAATTTAATCAGGAAATGAGGTAAGAACCGAATAAAATCAAGGTAAAAGTCCTCTAATACATGGCACATTAGATTAACAAGGGAGGATCAAAAGATCTCTTCAATTTCCCTAAGCAATCCCTAAGTCAAACATCGATCATAAAGAAGTCAACTGAAAATTCAAGTCAACTTAAAAAATATCAAATAAATAGTAATTTAATCAAGAAAATTATGAAAAATTAAACTAAATAATGTGGGGTCAGGACATCATCATCCCCCAAAAAGATTTTTAAAATAATAAAAATTAGTGCATGAATTAATTAAAATAAAACAGAGGTCAAACCAAAAGTCAACCAACAAGACTAGGTTAGAAATAAATCCAAAATAAATTGAAAATGTGAAATAAAATTCCAAGAAAAGGTCAGGTTGACCATGAGACAGTGGTCAATCTTCATCCCAAAAATTAAAAGCTAAAAATAATTTTAAGTCATGAAAATAAAATCAATAGTAAAATGTATGCTAAAATGGAACACTTGGAATAAATAATTAAAATAAAATACTAATATTAAATAAATACAAAAATAAAAATTAAATAAAATTAAATAAAATTAAATAAGACATTAAGAAAAGTGAAAAATATTTTTGGGTAATTTTATGGACAAAGAAAATATTTTAAATAATTAAAAGTAAAACAGAAATTAAATGGAATTAAAAAAAGAAAATAAAAGGAGAATGTTGGTGGGCCTTGAGCGTGGGGTGTGGAAAGCATATGCGCAGGGCCCAGTCCACAATCACTTAAGTCAGCATGTGACACAACCAAATAACATTTTAATTAAATAAAACATGTCAACATCGTGTCAATTGGGCAAGGTCACTTAAAACACTAGAAGACAAAAATAGAATGCATGGCCAGGATTATAACATGAGCCTTGGATCTCGCGGCTTATAATGCGCCACGTGTTCATCTTCTTCCACAAACATAAACCCTAGCCATACAAGCTCATGCAGCCACGAAAATGCAGTGATTTTTTTCAATTTTCCACACAATAATACAAGCTCTATAGTGCACCAAATGCCACGAAATAAAGACCAAAATTCAAGTATAAAATGTGTAGATTATCATGGTTACTTGTTTTAGTAAAAATAATGGCTTAATCATGGAGAAAAATTGACCACAAGAGGTCAACATGGACATGGAAAAGGCAAAAGTTCAGCATGCATAAATTAATAATAAGAACACAAGCATGTGGTGACTAGCATGGTAATGATGATGAACATGGTAAGCAAGCATAGATATATCAAAACATGGCCATGGAAGAGATGATTACCTAATGGAAAATAGAAGTGTAATGGAAGAGGAATGGAATATGATATGTGATGAAGCTTTGCCTCCTTGCCGCGAAATTCCAATGCTCCATTAGGTTTAGGGTTTGTAGCTTTTAAATAGTGGTGGATCAAGTGTTTCCATGGGCTTTTTAAATAAATGATATCCATAAGAATAAAAGTGCAAAGTGAGGTGTATTTGGTGAGGGCAGGTGAAGTTTATGTTATTTTGGGTCAAATTTAAGTGAGTAAAATATCCAATTCATGGCCAAAAGAAGAAGCAAAAACGTGGGTTGGTTTGTAGCATGGCTTGGCAAGCAAGAAATCCATTCCAAGGTGGTGACTTTATAGCCATGTAACTTGATGAGCAAGTCTCTAAATGATGAAATAATGTAAACAGTAGAAAGATCTCATGGAGTACAACATCTTTCGTGTTGATCACAAGTTGAAATGATGAATGGAGGAAGGTGAAAATGGGCCTCAAGTTTAGGTCTCACCATGCAAAACTGATGCTGCCTAGAAAATCATGTCATGATGCCAACTTTAAGTGAATGTATCTTTCAAACCATAGATCCAAATGAGATGATTCAAAAAGGATGTGAAAGAGGACATGGCAAGGTATAATTGTTGTGAATAAAATATTTTCCATTGATGCCTTGAAGTGCAAGAAAACTGGCCAAGAAGTCTTGACAAACTTTGAAGATTTTGGACTTAGAATTTTTTCTAAGTGTCCTAAAAATATGTCTCACTTTGACTAAGTATACCTTTCTCAATTTTAATCAAATGGAGCAAACTTTATATCTCTAGAAATATTGGAACAAGAGGAACAACTTTCATGTTGGAGAAATTTTTAAATGGAGCTTTTATCTTGATGGAAAATGGGCTTAAAGTGAGTGCAACAATCATGAAAACTTGCCCTAAATGGAAAGTCAAACATTTCCAAATTAAGTAACTTTTCCAATTCCTGATTAAATGATGAATCAATGATCCAACCTTGATCAAATTTCACATGTAGGATCCCCTATGCATGAATTTTGAGATTCCACTCTCAAAAAGTCAGGAGTTGATTTTTCTGGCCCCACAGTTGACTTTTCCCAAACTGTCTGATTCCCGATTCTAGTGATCAATTGAAGCACTTCTGGCTCAAATAAAGAGCTGATTTTTTGTATGTAGACCCTTGTGGACATATGGAGGGCCATGGAAAAGAGTTTCACCCAAAGAATCAGAAATAAACTGATTTTATACCAAACCCTAGTTTAGGGCAAAATTGATCAGGAACTGATTGCACTGCTTGCCAATGGATCTTTCTGAGATAATGGTGAGTCTTCCTAGGCCAAGATGCCTCTCTAATCATGACATGGATAAGCTCCTCTACTTCCAACCAAACATTGGCTGTTGCAGGTAGCCATGAAACCCTAATTTCTGATTAAATCCAGATGAACACTCTGATAGCTCTGGATCCTTCACTGATGAACTGAGGACCATAATAAGATACCTGGACCCCCCTGAGACCCTTGAGACTTGTATACTTAGAGAATGAAGTCCAATTCTCAATCTTTCTTTGTGTGGGCTCCTTCTGCTAAGGAGTGATCAATCAAAAACCTGATTCCCCAGTCACTAATGCAGTATACAATGAGTATGACCTAGTATAATGCCAATGAAGTGTGAAACATAATCCCATGCTTCCAGGAAAATGAAGGGTAAATCTTAGGGTATTACAGGCACTAAGCAAAGCTCAACAACACTCTTCCCAAATAATTCCTTTCCTCTCAGAATTTTCAATTCTTTACCCAACTCGAGGAACTGATCCTTCATTTCGTCCATTTTCTCATATGCGTCTGGGCCCTCAGATGGCTCAGAGTGGTAGATGGTATCCTTAACACGAGGCAAAGTATGAATAACTGGAGGTGGTACTGACATGACCGGGCTAAATGCCGGCAGGGAAACAAAAGTGGGTGCATACTGTTCATGCATGAAGCTGGATGGCATTCCCTATGAGAATCCATCAGGCATAGAAGGACCGGATTGGCTGGCAGCAACAGGAACGGTTGAGGTAGCAGCCTCAGAAATAACAGTCCTCTAGGGAGGAGTTGCAGAAGTTGGTGAAGTCTGGTTATGCGCAGCAATGACAGATTCCATTAATGCTATTAACCTAGAAATTTTATCCTTCAGCTCTATGTTCTCTTGCTCCAGATGCTCCATTATCCTTGGTTGATTAGCGCGGGTGTTGTATCGGTGAGTCAGCTTAGCTAAAGCACAGAAGAATAATCGATAAGACATCTGGCGGAAGAGAACCTGCTATGCAAATGATACATGAAAGGCAATGTTTTGATTGTTTTAATTTCAAGGAACATATGAAGTTTTATTTGCAAATATATATAATAACAACAATTTGATTGACCATAAAATATCTTTTTATTCATAAAATTTGGAAGGATTACACTGAGTAAGATTTCAGAAACCAAAATACAAATATAAGAGAAAAGGAAACTAATCATCCTAAGGATCCCTTAGCAATGGTATCAGATGATCTGGTTGCGGGCGCGTACTTCCTTCGGATGCATCGAATCTCGAACTCAAAGGATGTTTTCATCCGAGTCTTCTCAAGGACAAGCTGGTTAACAATCTTCTTCCAAGCACCGGAAGGCTGAGGCATATTAGAGGACGATAGACCCTCTGGATCTCTTTGTCTCTTCATCTGTCGGTCTTCCAGAATCTCAATAAGTGTATCCTTGTCTTTCGACTCAAGCTGCAACTCTTCATGCTTTCGAATCAAAGCATGGAACCGCTTTTCCCACATATCTCTCTCTTGTTTCATCTTGGTGAGCGCATCTTCCAACTCCTCTACATCGTGGTTAGGGCGAGTTAATGGCTCATCCACAACCAAAGACATAGGTCTTTCACAAGCATACGACATATTTATCTCTAAAGCTCTCTTCTTCACCTAAGTAGTGTAAGCTTCCAAAGCTACACAATTGCGGGGACTAAACTCAGATCTTCCTTTCCTATGCACATTATGCCAAGAATGTATCATCTTTTGTTTCAAATGTTGGGGATCTTTACCCTCTTGATAGAAAAGACCTTCTAACTGAGTGTTATTAGGTTTATCTCTCAAGGGGAACCCAAGTTGACGACGAGCCAAAGCAGGGTTGAAGTTGATTCCTCCTTGTGTACCAATGAGAGGCACATTAGAGAATTCACCACAACTGTCAATAATATCCAAGCTACTCAATGCAGAACCATACCAAAAAATATCATCATTAGTGAGAGACATAAGTCTCTGAGACCATCGTAGACATTCCTTGTTCTCCATAAAAGCAAGCGTCTGAGGCAAGTGCGAAATAAACCACTTATACAGAAGAGGAACACAACACACAATAGTCCCACCGCCTTTAGAATTCCTTAAATGCAAAGAGAAATACATGTCACCCAACAGAGTAGGAACAGGTTTCCCAATCAAGAATATTCTAATGGAGTTAACATCAACAAAACCCTCAATGTTAGGGAACAAAGCTAAACCATAAATGAGCAATACAAAGATGGCTTGAAAATCATCCATACTACCGGCTTGAGCAAAAACAGTAGCTTTACCAATGAGAAACTCAGAAGTCAACCCAAAAATAACTCCTGTCTTCACCTAATGAGCCTCAATATCAGACTTCTTCAGATGAAGAGCTTCAGCTATGACATGAGATCTGGGAATCTCCTCTAATCGACCGAAAGGTACTTTGTTAGATACAGGTATTCCCAAGAGATGGGCATACTCCTCTAGCATAGGCGCAAGCTGATAATCAGTAAAAGTGAAGCACCGATAGAGAGGGTCATAGAACTGGACCAAAACACTCAGAAGCCCTTCAACCACATCAGTAGATAACACATACAAGAGCTTCCCATGGCGTTGCTTAATGTCCAAGGGGTCTAATACAAAAGATGACAACTTCCTTCGCTCTTTCAAATCAGGACATCTGAAACCGTACTTCTTAGTGTTCCTTCGTCCATAATCCATGGTATGAAAATATTTGCAAACAAGACCTGAGTTTACTTGAAATTTATTTTCCTGTGATGAATGTTATGATGCGTATGAATGCATGAATGCAACAATCACAAACAAGGGATCACACACAAGGCAAACACAAACAAAGGTCAAGGGATGGATCAAGTCATCATCAAGATCAATCATCCATTTTGGTGGATTATGGTTTTCACCTTATCAACCCCCAAGTTCCACTGATATTGATGAGACTTGATCGGATCAACCGAGAATCAAAGGGTTTGTTGTGAGTCACGAGCATGAAGCCAGGTTAAGAACCACTCCAAAAGAGTTTGCTAAGGATAAAAACCTGTGAATCATGTTCTAAAAAGTTCCCATAGTCTTGATTCCATCCATCAGATATTACAGGTTAAGATGACTGACTCATAAACCCATAATATTCTCAAGAGAAACTCGTCTGAGTGTAGTATTGCGTATCAACTATTATCAGGTCTACACCTGAACAGTCTCCGCACTACGTCCTAAATAGACCTAGTTAGGTTAAATGTTCTATAGTCCTCAACTTCTCGGACCCCAAATCAGAGAAAGTAATGCCTAACCACAAATAACTTGTGTGACATCAGTAACTCCAAAAGGGTCTCCATTGAGTAGATGGGTCTCAAGCCAACTTGTTAAGGACTACTCCACACAAGTTAATCATCACTATACCATCCTCCTATCTTAATTGCACTCAAGTTCGGGTTAGAACATATCTCACCACTCAGAGATCACCAAGCACAACAGATGGATTATATCACAAACAAATATACAAACATCAAATATACAAATATATACGCATAAAAAGTAGGCTAAACCCACTGAGGACTACTCCCCGGCAGAGTCGCCACTTAATTTTTGCAGCGGTAAATTCATGACCATCAAGCTATGGATAAGCTTGACGTCAATAAAACCAGAGTTGCCACCACGTTTTTATTGTTTCGAAAGGAAAAGGGAAAAGTACGAACAAAACCCAAAGATAAGAAGTTTTCAAATCAAAACTAATAAAATTCTAGAGATTACAGGTAAGGGGGTTGGTTACACGAAGGGAAGGTGTTAACACCCAAAGTGTCCTAGGTACTCCAAGGGAGCCCTTTCTATGTGTGTATGTGTTTTTGGTATAAAAAATGTTTGAGAAAAATAGAGCGTGGGGATGAGAAGAGAATTCATTGATTATATTTTTGTGTTTGACAAGACCTTCGAACTTGTGCCAATGTACCAACATAAGAATGAGGGATCAAAACCTCGAAGTTCGTGGTAACAATTTCAAAGTTAGTGAATTGTTTTTAACAAAAGTTTAAATGAAAAGGGCACAAAAGTCCAAAAATTTGAATGAAGTTGTTAGTTCTTTTTGTCTTTTGAAATTTTAAGTCAATATGATTAAGTTTATTTACAAATTTGATTTAAGAAAAGAAGTTTGAAAATTCATTGGCATAAGGCCATATTTTCTATTTGAAAATAGGTCTAAGTTTGAAATCACATGCAAAGAATTTTTTTGAAAAGGGGGAGAGAATTTGAAATTTAAGAAATGGGGGGAGATGAAGAGACTATCCTAAGCACAAAATTAAAAGTTAAGAGTTGAAAAGATATGACCAATGGGATGCAATCCAACAGACAAGAATGTCATATAGAAAACAAATTTTCCCTTTGGACTTTGAATAAAGCAATACTCAACAAGAAATTAGCAATATCCAAACATCAAGAAGATCAAGGCATCAAATAAAGATAGCCACGTCCAAGCAAATAAACCCCATAACTAGCAGTCCTCTTTGTCTTTTCATGTATCATATGAACTATTCCTTGATCAACTCAGAGTAAAGCATCACACACAAGGTCAAAATAACAATTAACACCAAGACAGAGTAGCAGATGAATTCCAACAAGATCCAAGGCTTGTATCAGATGAAGGCTCAGTTCACAACAACTTGGTCCCAAAGTGTTGGCATTCGCCACCTTTTTTGCACAAGGAATGTTGCCTAGTTCTAAGTCCAAAAGTTCAGATCAAGATCAATAGTCCACCAAATATTTTTTAGGGTTTTTGTTGTTTATTAAGTATTTTAAGGTCCTAAAACCACAAACAAGATCAAAATGCACAAACAAATTTTTACAATCACAAGATATGGCTCAAATGAGCAAAGTAAAAATGGCATAAACATAAACAAGTTTAATGAAATGTAAATGACAATGAATCATAAATGGTTGAAAATTAAATTGCATAAATTAAATGAATTGAAAGTAAATCAATATTAATAAAAGCTAGTCGAATGTTAGTGGTGTTAGTGGTGTTTTGCTTTTCAATTGATTAAGTTATTCTTTGGAGAACACTCAACCATCCATTCACAAGCATGGATCCTTGAACCAAGACATCTTCCATAGGAAGGAAAAAAGGCCAAGTTTCCACACAATACCATGAAGGATGAGAGACTTACAATCTCACTTACTAGAATGCTATGCCTTTAGGGTCAAATTTAGCTCCATGCTAAGCAATTGTAATTGGACTTATGTAGAAGTCGCAACTATCTGAGGCCGAGAAAAAGAACTTTAGGTGTCAATTCATGTTAGATATTTGGTATAATAGACCAAACTCCTAAAACATACCACACACTAAAAGAAAAGATCAATAGGGATGTACCTATCTCATCCATACTTGTATTGGTTCATCTGACACAAGGTCATTGATGAACCAATTAGCCTTATGACATTTGAGATTTCATTGGTCAATGAAAGGAATGGGAAAGAATATGGATGAAGATGAAAGGGGATGGAAAAGAGAGAAAAACAAATTGGTTATGGGAGGAATTTTATCAAATTAAAATCATTCATTCATTTTGGGAGATGAAATATCCATTTCATCAATCCCCTAAATCCAATGATTTTAATCCAACAAAAGTCAAATCAACCTTGACCAAGGCCCAAACAAATAGTCAAACATCACAAGACCATAAAAATGACTCAACACAATTGTTACACATTTAATCAATTAATAATCAAATTAAAAATGCATTAAAATTCAATTTAATTTGGTCAAAACCTAAAATCTCTTCAAAACACCAAATAAATGGCTAAGAGATTTATTCTAGGTCAAACAAGGTCAAAGGACCTTAGACAAAAAATTTCATGATTTTTGAAATGTCAGAAGTATTTTTAAACAATTAAAAATATGTACAAAAACATTTAATTCATGAAAAATATCAAAGTTAATCTAAAAAATAATTTTAATTCAGAAAATGAAAGGAAAATATTTAAAGATTTTTTGATGAAAGTCCCATATTTTTTGGATTAAAAGTGAAATTATTATGAATTAAACAAAATAAATGGATTAAACATAAAATTAGAAATAAAAAAGAAATTCAAAAAAACAAGGGCCATCAGATCTCCCTCATTAATTGAGGTGGCAGATTTGATGGCCAGAAGCGCGCATTCCACCAACACTTGAGTCAAACGCGTGGCACGGTTGGTAATCAAAACAAAAGGCTAAGATTAAAATGTGAGATCATGATCCAATGGCTTTGGACACGCCAACACATCACTAGAGCCCTAGCTCCGGTCATCTTCTCCGGTGGACCTCACTGGACTGGTCCACCACCAACCATTATAAAATTGAAAAACAAGGACATGGATTTAAAGAAAAAATGCAGAGGAGCTCGAATCTGGCCTCAATTTTCTCCAATTCCAAGTATATCAAGAGATACAGGGATTTGAATTTTGAGGATCATGAACTAAGTTGCTTTGATTTGACCTCAAAGCAATTCAAACTTGTTGCCTACATTGGTAGGACTTCAGCCAACCAAAAATCACAAGGAATGGTGAAGAATTGAGAGAGAATCGAAGAGATGAGAATTATAAAAAAATACCTTCGAAGGAGTTTCAACCTTGCTTGATCATGATTCCAATTGTCCTTGGCTTGGTTTCAGAAGCTTGTAGTAGGTGATTAGGATCAAAGAGAAGCTTGGACTCTTGGAGTTTCAATCTCAAAAAAGAATGAAATTTGAATCTCTATTTTCAAATGAAAACCTTTAAGATTATCCTTTAATGGTGAGGGTTTGGATTGCAGGTTTAAAGCTTGGGCATGAGGTCCTCAATTCTGAGCCACGAGGGTTGTATTTATAGCCAATGTGATTCATTTCCACACACTTCCAAAATTTGCCAAATTTAGCAAATTGCATCGCATGTTTGCATGGGCGTGTGATTGGGCCATCAAGTGATGTATCCAGGTCCAAAAATGCTTGTGTACAATGCTGAAACCATGTTATGTGGCCATGCATTTGAATTTGAAATGTGAAGGTGAAATCCATCCAAATTGTCTTTCGAAAAGAACCCATGGGCAGGTCCTTCATTCTTTGGCCAAATGAGATGATTTTGGAATTTTCTGGAAAGGTGAGATCAAGGGGAACAACTTTCATGTTGAACACTTTCCATTTGAAGCTTGGATCATGATGAAATTTGAGGTGGAAGTTTGGAAAATCATACATATTTGAAAATTTTCTAAGTACCAAGTCAAATGTTCACTTCTTCCACCTTGAATAACTTTTTCTATGGGATTCAAATGGAAACATTTCCTTCATCAAAGTTATAGATATTTCAAACCTATTTAATATGGTCACAATTTTTACCTCATTTGGATTTGGCATGAAGGAGTTATGCATTTTAGAAGTTGAGGAAAATCACATGTTCAATGGTAATGACCAAAAATGACCTATAACATTTCCTCTTGGCACATGCATCTGAAAGTTGAATTTAAACTTATTCCAAACATAAAAGTTAAAAAGTACATATTTAATTTGATCATGGAACTTTAATGGATTTCATATCATAAAAATTAAGCAAGTTATGGTCCTTGGAAGTTGACCTCCTAACTAGGGTTCAGACAAAATGACCTATAATCTTTTACCATAAAAAATGAATTTCCAAGAAAAAATATCTCTTTACTTAAACATGAAAGTTGTTTAAAATGTAATAAGGAGTAATGTTTCTCTTGGAATAATTTTCATATGACAAAAATTATAGGAGATAGGGTCTAGGGAACCCCAGTTTTGACTAGTTGAGTTTCTCTAGTCAACCACCATGAACCATCTTGCAAACTTGACATTCTATTGATATTTGGGACTCATGGAGGATCATATATGTTTAATATAATTTAATGTGAAGTATACCCTAAAATATTTGATCAAATGGTGAAAAAACTTACTGAGGAAGTCACACAACATACCTAGATGAATTAGGGCTTCCAATGCAAACAAGCTTTAAAATCTTGATGAATTCTTGATCAAAATGATATGTGAAGATTATGGAGACCCATATATGATGTATAAAGTCAATGTGAACCATTTCTTGATTTCTCTCCTTGCATTGAGGGTCTTAAACCCTACGTATGAGCTTGATGGAGCATGGGTGAACACATACACTACCTACAAAAGCAACAAACTATACATTGTAATATTTTTGGCATTTTAGTTAGTAAATAATGAAAAACAAAGTATGATACAATCAAAAGTGATTGGTGATCTCTCCCAGTGCAATCCCAATGAATGAGGGGTAAGGAGGATGCCAAGGTTTGATCCCAAAGCCAATGCCTATGATGAGATGACATAAGGGATTTTAGGGCCAGAATTGGGGTCTTACAAAGGGGAAGTTATTCAGTGTGCCATGCTAGTAGACTCTGAACCCGTGAGAAGATCTCAAGCATAAAGTTTGGCTGAAGGCCATGAAAGAAGAACTTGATGCCATAAAGAGAAACAAGACTTGGAAGCTGATAAAACTTCCAAAGAATAAGAAATCCATCAGCGTGCGATGGGTTTATAAGGTGAATCTAAAGCCAGATGGATCGATTGGAAAACACAAAGCAAGGTTAGATGTGTGAGGTTTTCTGCAGAAACCTGGGTTAAATTGCTTTGAAGTGTTTGCGTCTGTAGCAAGACTTGAAACAATTAGGATAGTGATAACGATAACTGCTAATAGGAATTGGCCTATGATACATTTAGACGTGAAATCTGAATTTATAGACGGTCCATTAGAAGAATAGGTTTATGTGTTACAACCTCCTGGATTTGAGAAAAAGAATCAGGAAGGGATGGTGTACAAATTACACAAAGCTTTGTATGGATAAAGCAAGCCCTTAGGTCTCTCCCTAGAAATCCAGTGAGAGGTACAAACCCTCAACCAACAACCCTTGCTCATGCGACATTGCTAACCAAATTACCTGATAAAATCAAATATTGCAGAAAGGGATTCAAACATAAATCTTTTATCAATCCACCCACCTTCTTAAACACCACCATCATACCTCTCTTACAAAACCCTCCATGTGTATAATTTCGTAAACTCTTCCCTGATGAAATATCCTCACGAGATGAAAAGATCCTTTGCTACAACTGTGATGAAACTTTCATCCTTTGTCACAAATGTAAAGTCAAATTCTCCCTCCGTGTTTTTGACGAATCAGACTCCATAACCGACAACACCATATTCGATGACTTATTCGATGAATTGCCACAAACATAGTTACTCTTGGATATCACCTCCAACCTTGACAGCCAAATCAATTTCCATGCTCTTTTAGGATTCCTAGCATCAGCCATTATTCACATTCTCGAACAAATCCCATCACACCGTCATAGTGCTTATCGATGGTGGTAGCACACACAATTTCATTCAAAGCGGCATGGAAAAATTCTTGAACCTTCCATCGGAGTGTTAACATGCTTAAATTTATGGGTGGTAATGACCACTTGCTAGAAGTCCAACACTTGTGTGCTGATGTGGCTTTGACGCTTCAAACAAATATTTTCAAAGTTGACTTTTATGGTTTGCCTCTTAGTGGAGCAGAAGTCATTTTGGGAGACCCTTGGCTCAAATCCCTTGGGTATGTATTAATGGTTACTCTAAACTCACCCTTTCCTTTACTTTCAACAACCGACCCATCACCCTCACAACTGATGCCCCCAATGGCCCAATTAACGTTTATAGTTGCATATCCCTATTTCACTCGGGGGAAATTTTTATATCCAATTATTTTGTTGCATGTCTTATCGTTTTTATCTTTGATTTTATTTCGATTATTTGAATCTCATTTATGATTGCACTTCTCGAAATCGAGTTTAAAGAGATTGTTTTAGCATGTGTAAGACCCCAATTTTGACCCTAAGATCCCTCATGCAATTTCATCATATGCATTAGCATTGGGATCATACCTTGGCATCCTCCTTACCCCTCTTTCATTGGGTTTGTTTTGGGAGAGATCACCAAGAAATATGTGATTGTATCATACTTGTATATTATCATTTACTAACCAAAATACCAAAAATATGTCTTTGCATTTGCCTAACTCTTTTGTAGGTAAGGCATGATCCCATTCATTTATCAAGTTCATATCTAGGGTTTGAGACCCTCATGACAAAGAGCACAACCATTGAATTAATTCAAGAATGGTTATAAGCATCATATATGAGTTCCATTGATTACTACATGTTATATTGATCAAATTTTCTTCAAGAGTTTGGGGTGATTTGCCTTGGAAACCCTAGTTTGACTGGGTATCTTGAGTAACTTCTCCAACAAGCTATCTCACTAATTGATCAAATGTATCAAGGAACACTTCAAAATTCATCATATTATGCATATATGATCTACCATGAACCAATAAAGTCCAAAGAGTTGAAGGTTAGCAAGGTGGCTGATGGTGGTTGGCCAGATGATTTCATCTGATCAAAACTGGGTCTCCCTAGACCCTATCTCCTACAATTTTCACCATATGAAAATTATTCCAAGAGAAAAGTTACTCTAGATGATATTACAAACAACTTCCATGTTGAGACCTAGAGCTATTTTTGCTTGGAAAGTCATTTTCTATTATGAAACATTATAGGTCATTTTGTCTAAACCCTAATTTGAATGTCAACTTCCCAAGGCCATAACTTGCTCAATTTTTATGATATGAAATATTTCCAAGTTGCACAATCAAATTCAAGATGTATAATTCAACTTTTATGTTTGGAGTGAAAGAAAATTCAACTTTTATGAGCATGTGATATGAGGTTACATTACAGGTCATTTTTGACCTATACCATTGAACAAGTGATTTTTCCAAACTTCAAAAATGCATAACTCTATCATTCTAAATCCAAATGACATGAAATTGGTTATCATTTTGATTGTCTTTAAAAGAGCTACAACTTTACGAAGACACTTTTCTCATTTGAAGCTCACATAAAAAGTTAAGCAGGGTGGAATATTGAGATATATGGCTTGACACTTAGAAAAAATTTCAACATGTTGAAATTTCCAAACTTCCACCTCAAGATTCTCCATGTTCCAAGCTCCAAATTAAAAAGTGCTGGACATCAAACTTGTTCCCCTTGATCCAAGCTTTCCAAAGAACCCAAGTTCATGCATTATGGACAAAGATTGCTAGGTCTACGCATGACTTTAACAAGGCTGCATCATTGGAAAGAATCAATTGCACAAACTTCAGTTCACAATGCCTTGCCATTCAAGCTTCATTCAGACCTTAATTGGAATCATTTTGGACCTTTTTGCATTGCATCATGGGCCTGTACATGCCCATGCGCTCGTGCCATCCACATTTCCAATTTTGGACAGATTTTTGAAGTGTGCAAATATCATTCCCTTTGGCTATAAATAGAAGGCTTATGAGCTCATTTGAAGGAGACTTTGCGCGCCAGCTTTTCCCCCATTGAAACTCTCTCATTCTAAAGGAAAACCTGAGAAATTTCAATTTGAAATTTGAGTTTGAATCTCAACTGTTGGAGATTCAAGAACTCCAGGATCCAAAGCCTTGCAACCTCTCTAATCACTTCCTGCTAGCTTCTCAAGTGTGATCAGATCGTGTTTGGAGCAAGCAACATCAAGAACTGCATAGCATTGAAGGTAATTTTTCAGAAAACTTCATCTCTTCGATTCTCACTCAATTCTACTCAATTCTCTTGGATCTTTGGTTGTCTGAAGTCCTACCAATGTAGGCAAGAAGATTGAGTTGCTTAGAGGTCAAATCGAAGCAACTCAGTTGACACACCTCAAAATTCAACTCCTCATATCTTTCTATATATGTGGAGTTAGTTAAAATTGAGGTCAGATTCGTGCTCTACGCCATTTTTTCTTTCAGATCATGTCCTCCTTTTTCATTTTCTTGATGGTGATGAGTGAACCAGTCCGGTGGACCTCGCCCGAGAAGGTGACCGGAGGTCCAACGCCGGTGGTGTGCTGGACAGGTTCTGAGCCATTGATCTCACTTGAAACGTTTTAATCTCATGCGTTGCTTGTAATTACCATTTTGTGTTACACATTGACTCGTGACTATGGTGGAAAGCACGCTGATGGCCACTTGATCTGCCACCTCAATTAATGAGGGAGATCAAGTGGTCCATGTTTTTTCTAATTATTTGAATTTCATTTTAATTGTTTTATTTTCATTAATTCATATTAATTTTAATAATTGATCCAAAAAATGTGAGAGTTTCACCAAAAAAATTCAAATAAATTCCTCTTTCATATTCTGAATTAAAATTATTTTTTGGATCATTATTAATATTTTTCATGATTTAATTGATTTTTTTGATTATTTTTAATTGTTTAAAAATACTTTTAAGTCTTTAAAAATTCTGAATTTTTTTTTCTCCAAGCTCCTTTGACCTTGTTTGACCTATGATAAATCTCATGGCCATTTCTTTGGTGTTTTGGTGAGGTTTTAGGAATTTGACAAACTATATTTAATTTAAATACCTTATTTTAGTATTTTTAATTTGAATAAATGCCAATTAATTGTGTTGACCACTTGTGATGACTTGTTTGAGTTTGACTCTTGTTGTTGGGCCTTGGTCAAGGTTGATTTGACTTTGTCAAGTTAATATCATTGGATTTAGGGGATTAATGGAATGTACATTCCATCTACCAAAATGAATGGATGATATTAATTTGGTAAAAGTCCTCCTTTGACCAATTTGAGTTTTGATCCATTCCCCTCTCTCTTCATCTCATTCCCCTTCTTTATGCATTCATCTCATTTGGCCTATGATATCTCAAAGTCCTAAGGCAAGTTGATTAAAAAATCAACATATGTATGGATGAGATTAGGCCACCTCTTTTGCATATTCTTTTTGTGTGTGGTATGTTTCATGAGCATAGTCCATTATACTATGTCTTTAACATGCATTAGCACCAAAATTCTATTGTCCGACCTCAAATTGTTGTGACTTCTACATAAGTCCAATTACAATTGCTTAACATAGTGCTAAATTTGTGACACAAAAGGCATAGAATTCTAGTTAGTGAGATTGTAAGTCTCCCCTCTTTCATGGTATTGTATGGAAACTTGGCATTTTTTCCTTCCTTTGGAAGATGTCTTGGCTCAAGGATCCATGCTAATGACTTAAAAACAAAAAGCAAAAACAAAACAATACTAACTTCTAACTCATTAACAACTAATGTTTAATTTCGAGCCATTTACTTTAATGCCATTTAATTTTAGTCTTTATTCATTTGCCACTATTCATACCATTCTAATTGTTTATGTTAATGCAATTTTCACTTTGTCCACTTGGACCATATTATGTGATATATTCCTCTTAGTGTATACTTTGTTTGTTTGTGTGGTCTTTGACCATTAATATACATAATAACAACAAAAACCCTAAAAAAAACTTTTGTGTAGACTGTTGGCTTGATCTTAGACAAATGGACTTAGAACTTAGGCAACATTCCTATGCTAAAGGACATGGCCAATGCCAACTTTCTGTGAAACCAAGTGCCTGCAATTTGAAACTTTATTTGATACATCATTCAAGATCCCTTTGAGTTCATCTGCAACATGATCATTGTGAAGCTGTTATTTTGAACCCGTAAGCTGTGGAATTCATATGTTGCATGGGCTAATTTGAAGAAGATCGTGGAGTGGCTAAGCTTGGATGTGGCTATCTTTATTTGATGCCTTTGCTCTTCAAGATTGATATTATTATGCATTTGTGTGTTGCTTGATTTTAAATGTCCAAGGGAATCTGGGTTTCTATTGACATTCTTGTCTATTGGATTGCTACCCATTGGTTAGATCTTTTCAACTCTTAACTTTTAATTTTGTACATAATATTAGTCTCTTCATCTTCTCCCCATTTCTTAAATTTCAAAATCTCTCCCTCCCTTTTAAAATCTTATTTGCCTGAACTTGTTTTGTTCTAAACTTTGACCACTTTGTAAAAAGATAGAAACTTTGGCCTTATGTCATTGCATTTTTAAACTTCTTTTCTTAAATCAAATTTGTAAATAAACTTAACTATAATTGACTTAAACTTTCAGAAAAGCCAAAAAGAACTAACCCATTCAAACCATTTTTAGGCCTTTGTGCCTTTCAAACTTAATTTTTGTTAAAAGCAATGCATCCACTTTGAAATTTGTATCACGAACTACGAGGTTTTGATCCCTCATTTTTATGTTGGTACATAGGCACAAGTCCGAAGGTCTTGTCAAACACAAAAATATAATTAATGAATTCTTTTCTCATCCCCCCATTCTATTTTTTTGTAAAACATCATTTTTGTACCAAATACATATGCACATAAAAAAGGCTCCCTGGGAGTACCTAGGACACTTTGAGTGCTAACACATTCCCTCTGTGTAACCAACCCCCTTACCTGTAATATCTGACATTTTATTAGTTTTGATTTGAAAACTTCTTACTTTTGGGTTTTGTTCATACTTTTTCCCTTTTCCCTTGGAAACAATAAAACCACAATGGCGACTCTCGTTATTCAAATCATATTTTTCTCTTGATTCAAATCTAACTAACCCTTTTCAACCATTTTGTGTGCTTCATCTCAAGCACATATAAAACCTTTTTGTCATCATCTCTTACATATAAACTATCATTCTGAACATATTTTTCAGTGTGATTTTTAGTGAAAATCAATTTCCCTTGTTTTGAGTGTTCAAAGTATTGCTACGAAATTCTTGCATCTTCAACTTCAATCAGATCTTGATAACGAGAGTTCTGAGATTGATTGAAGGAGGAACTTACTTGAAACTAATCATTCTTGGAGATCTTGTTGAGTTTTCCAGGTTGTTAGTAAGATTGATGGATTGTCAATGGCAGTGATAAATTCCATTGAAAAGAAGTAGATTCTTCTCTCAAGAGTTACCTTAGTAGTAACTCCGTGGAAGGCTACAAATAAGGCAAAGTTCTTCTCAGATCTTCAGACAATTTCACCACTCAAGGAATTAGTAGGATCAAGGGGTTGATTGCTACACACGAAGGCTTGGACCAGAATTGATGTTCTTGGAAAATTCAAGAAACGTATTTGAGTAAAGATTACGTCGAAGAGTTTGACAAAGTGTGTTGTATACAAGTCAAGATCCAAATTAGGAGATTTATCTTCTTAGTTGTATTGTGAATTGCTGATTGTATGAACTCTTGGAAATAATTGTCAAATAACAAGTGCTATGCATGTTCCAATAGGAAACCGTTGAAGAGTGCACGTAGCCAAAGCGAGGACAAACACCGAAGCACTATAAATCTCGGTGTCATCTCTTTAACTCTTACTCTTGCATTTAAATTCATAGTGATTGCATGATTAGGTTTTTCAATTCCTTCATATTACAGTTTGTTATTGATAACGATTTATTACGTAAGCATTAAGTTTTGTTGGAATTGGATAACGTGTTAAGAAAGATTGCAGATTCATAATCTGGAAACAAATTGAATTTAGAACTCCATAAATTGAATCATTATGTATACAATTCTTGTGATTACACAACTTGAATAATTTCATACATATTGTTTCATGATTATAATATTTGATATTTATGATGCAAATCATGTTAGTTTGATCAGTATTCAACTATATAATTTTCATTTTCGCATCAAACCTTCAGTCGTAACTCATTTTAGGAAACACTTTGATTTTGGAAAACTACGGTTGAATTTTTTAATTTGGGTCTATTAATCCTCTTTTATACCATTTTTCTACTTCCATATTCACACCTAACAATTGGCATCAAGAGCTAGTATTTTAATTGTGTCTAATCGACATCTAAAAGTTTGTGAATATGTCGGGAGATGACGATTCTAAGGGAGTGTATAATAGAGCACCCGTTTTCAAACGCGGAAATTATACATATTGGAAATCGATCATGTATGTACTCTTATTATCGGTTGATAAAAATTTGTAATGTGTTGAAACTGAAGGACCGTTTATTCCCAAGGGAAATGACAACATTGTAAACATCCAAAAGATTGGGATGATGCTGAAACCAAAAAGGATTCATATGATTTGAAAGCGAGAAGCATACTTATTTCAGCACTAAGTGCTAAGGTGTTCTATTTGATTTTATATCATATGAGTGCTAAAGGTATGTGGGATGCTCTCCAAAATCTCTATGAGGGAACGAAGGACATCAATGATTCTAAATCAATATGTTTACAGAGAAGTTTGAACTATTTCGTATGGAACCCAGAGAACCCGTGGATTCCATGCAAACTAGATTCCTCCATTTAATCAACAAACTGTGAGACTTGGGTAAAACCTTTTCCAACAAAGATTATACTAACAAAATACTGAGATCCATGTGCAGGGAGTGACAACCTAAAGTCAATACAATAAAAGAAGCAAATGATCTTAGTATTTTGGACATTACAAAACTGTTTGGGAAGTTAGCTGAGCATGAGAATGAACTGAAATGACTCGCCAATAGCAAAGTAAAGTTGAAGAAGAAAGAGAAAGGGAAAGAATAGAAACGAGATATTTCTTTGAAAACTTCATCCTAAAAGGTGAATAAGTCAAAGGAAGAAAGTGACAACTATGACAAATAAGTTTCCAAAATGGAAGAAATGAGTTTATTTGTCAGGCACTACAATAGATATCTTAAGAAAAACAAGCTTAAGCATAACGACAAAGGTTAAGTGAATTTCAGAAATACTCATCCACCAAAGAAGGATCAAAAGAAAGAAGATTATGAGATTACGTGTTACGAATGTGGTAAATTGGGACACTATATGACTATCTATCCAAATCTCACCAAACATCATAAAAGCAAAGACAAGGCTTTCTACAAAACGAAGGGAAAATCTTCCAAAGGTCGTAGAACCTACATCACGTAAGAAGAAGAGATTGAGAGCTCCACTTTCAGTTCCTGATCGGGTTCAGATGATGAGTGTGCCAACTTTTGCTTAATGACACGAAAGAAAAGTGGAACTTCAAAGGTATATAATTATGATTCTGAAAATGAGTATACTTATAATGAATTCTCTAATGCATTCAATGTCATGTATGCTGATTCCATTAAAGCGTTTTAAATTTCTCTACAAAAGGAAATGATTATAACACTTGAACATGAGATAAATAATCTTAATCGTACTTTAGATTATTTAAAGGAAACTCATACATCTCTTATGGATAAGCGTTGTATTGTTTTGGATACTTTATCTGAAAAGATAGAAGTTGTGGAATATGTTAAGTATCCAATTTTAAAACTTGAAGTTAAAACTCTTAAGGGAAAATTAACACATGTTGTCATACCCTAAATTTTATCCTGATGTTTTTCACATGCATCAACATAGCATAAGAATGAGGGATTAAAACCTCGTAGTTCGTGGTATTAATTTCAAAGTTGGTGAATTGCTTTTAACAAAAGTTTAAATGAAAAGGGCACAAAAGGCCAAAAATTTGAATGAAGTTGTTAGTTATTTTTGTCTTTTCAAATTTTAAGTTAATATGATTAAGTTTATTTACAAATTTGATTTAAGAAAAGAAGTTTGAAAATTCATTGGTATAAGGCCAAAGTTTCTATTTGAAAATAGGTCTAAGTTTGTAATCACATGCAAAGAAAGTTTTTGAAAAGGGGGAGAGATTTTGAAATTTAAGAAATGGGAGGAGATGAAGAGACTATCCTAAGCACAAAATTAAAAGTTAAGAGTTGAAAAGATATGACTAATGGGATGCAATCCAACAAACAAGAATATCATAAAGAAAACCCATTTTCCCTTTGGACTTTGAATCAAGCAATACTCAACAAGCACATAGCAATATCCAAACATCAAGAAGATCAAGTCATCAAATACAGATAACCACATCCAAGCAAGCAAACCCCATAGCTAGCGGTCCTCTTTGTCTTTTCATGTATCATATGATAGTATTCCTTGATCAACTCAGAGTAAAGCATCAGACACAAGGTCAAAATAACAATTAACACCAAGACAGAGTAGCAGATGAATTCCAACAAGATCCAAGGCTTGTATCAGATGAAGGCTCAGTTCACAACAACTTGGTCTCAAAGTGTTGGCATTGGCCAAGTCCTTTTTTGCACAGGGAATGTTGCCTAGTTCTAAGTCCAAAAGTTCAAATCAAAATCAATAGTCCACCAAATATTTTTTAGGGTTTTTGTTGTTTATTAAGTATTTTAAGATCCTAAGACCACAAACAAGATCAAAATGCACAAACAAATGTATACAATCACAAGGTATGGCTCAAATGAGCAAAGTAAAAATGGCATAAACATAAACAAGTTTAATAAAATGTAAATGGCAATGAATGATAAATGGCTGAAAATTAAATTGCATAAATTCAATGACTAGAAAGTAAATCAATATTAATAAAAGTTAGTCAAATGTTAGTGGTGTTAGTAGTGTTTTGCTTTTCAATTGATTAAGTTATTCTTTGGAGAACACTCAACCATCCATTCACAAGCATGGATCCTTGAACCAAGACATCTTCCATAGGAAGGAAAAAAGGCCAAGGTTCCACACAATACCATGAAGGATGGGAGACTTACAATCTCACTTACTAGAATGCTATGCCTTTAGGGTCAAATTTAGCTCTATGTTAAGCAATCGTAATTGGACTTATGTAGAAGTCACAACTATCTGAGGCTGAGCAAAAGAAATTTAGGTGTTAATGCATGTTAGAGATTTGGTATAATAGATCAAACTCCTAAAATATACCACACACTAAAAGAAAAGATCAAGAGGGATGTACCTATCTCATCCATACTTGTATTGGTTCATCTGACATAAGGTCATTGATGAACCAATTAGCCTTAGGACATTTGAGATTTCATTGATCAATAAAAGGAATGGGAAAGAATATGGATGAAGATGAAGGGGGATGGGAAAGAGAGAAACATAAATTGGTCATGGGAGGAATTTTATCAAATTAAAATCATTCATTCATTTTGGGAGATGAAATATCCATTTCATCAATCCCCTAAAACCAATGATTTTAATCCAACAAAAGTCAAATCAATCTTGACCAAGGCCCAAACAAATAGTCAAACATCACAAGACTATAAAAATGGTTCAACACAATTTTTACACATTTAATCAATTAATAATCAAATTAAAAATGCATTAAAATTCAATTTAATTTGGTCAAAACCTAAAATCTCTTCAAAACACCAAATAAATGGCTAAGAGATTTATCCTAGGTCAAACAAGGTCAAAGGACCTTAGACAAAAAATTTCATGATTTTTGAAAAGTCAGAAGTATTTTTAAACAATTAAGAATATGCATAAAAACATTTAATTCATGAAAAATATCAAAGTTAATCCAAAAAATAATTTTAATTCAGAAAATGAAAGGAAAATATTTAAAGATTTTTGGTGAAAGTCCCATATTTTTTGGATTAAAAATGAAATTATTATGAATAAAATAAAATAAATGGATTAAACATAAAATCATAAATAAAAAAGAAATTCAAAAAAACAAGGGCCATCAGATCTCCCTCATTAATTGAGGTGGCAGATCTGATGGCCATAAGCGCGCATTCCACCAACACTTGAGTCAAATGCATGACACGGTTGGTAATCAAAACAGAAGGCTAAGATTAAAACGTGAGATTATGATCCAATGGCTTTGGACACGCCAACACATCACCGAAGCCCTAGCTCCGGTCTTCTTCTCCGGTGGACCTCACCGGACTGGTCCACCACCAACCACCATAAAAATGAAAAACAAGGACATGGATTTAAAGAAAAAATGCAGAGGAGCTCGAATCTAGCCTCAATTTTCTCCAATTCCAAGTATATCAAGAGATACAGGGATTTGAATTTTGAGGATCATGAACTGAGTTGCTTCGATTTGACCTCAAAGCAACTCAATCTTGTTGCCTACATTGGTAGGACTTCAGCCAACTAAAAATCACAAGGAATGGTGAAGAATTGAGAGAGAATCGAAGAGATGAGAATTCTGAAAAAATACCTTCGAAGGAGCTTCAACCTTGCTTGATCTTGATTCCAATTGTCCTTGGCTTGGTTTCAGAAGCTTGTAAGAGGTGATTAGGATCAAAAAGAAGCTTGAACTATTGGAGTTTCAATCTCAAAAAAGAATGAGATTTGAAGCTCGATTTTCAAATGAAAACCTTTAAGATTATCCTTTAATGGTGAGGGTTTGGATTGCAGGTTCAAAGCTTGGGCATGAGGTCCTCAATTCCGAGCCACGAGGGTTGTATTTATAGCCAATGTGATTCATTTCCACACACTTCCAAATTTTGCCAAATTTAGTAATTTGCATTGCATGCTTGCATGGGCGTGTGATAGGCCCATCAAGTGATGTATTCAGGTCCAAAAATGCTTGTGTACAATGCTGAAATCATGTTATGTGGCCATGCATTTGAATTTGAAATGTGAAGGTGAAATCCATCCAAATGGTCTTTTGAAAAGAATCCATGTGTAGGTCCTTCATTCTTTGGCCAAATGAGATGAGTTTGGACTTTTTGGAAATGTGAGATCAAGGGGAACAACATTCATGTTGAACAATTTCCATTTGAAGCTTGGATCATGATGAAATTTGAGGTGGAAATTTGGAAAATCAAACATATTTGAAAATTTTCTAAGTACCAAGTCAAATGTTCACTTCTTCCATCTTGAATAACTTTTTTTATGGGCTTCAAATGCAAACGTTTCCTTCATAGAAGTTGTATATATTTCAAACCTATTCAATATGGTCACAAATTTTACCTCAATTGGATTTGGCATGAAGGAGTTATGCATTTTAGAAATTGAGGAAAATCACTTGTTCAATGGTAATGACCAAAAATGACCTATAATATTTCCTCTTGGCACATGCATTTGAAAGTTGAATTTGATCTTATTACAAACATAAAAGTTAAACAGGACATATTGAGTTTGATCATGGAACTTTAATGGCTTTCATATCATAAAAATTGAGCAAGTTATGGTCCTTGAAAGTTGACCTCCTAACTAGGGTTCAGACAAAATGAGCTATAATCTTTCACCATAAAAAATGACTTTCCAAGCAAAAATAGATCTTTACTTTAACATGAAAGTTGTTTGGAATGTAACAGGGAGTAACCTTTATCTTGGAATAATTTTCATATGACAAAAATTGTAGGAGATAGGGTCTAGGGAACCCCAATTTTGACTAATTGACTTTCTCTAGTCAACCACCATGAACCATCTTGCAAACTTGACATTCTATTGATATTTGGGACTCATGGAGGATCATATATGTGAAATATGATGTAATATGAAGTATCCCTTAAAATATTTGATCAAATGGTCAAAAAAACTTACTGAGGAAGTCACACAAGATACCTAGATGAATTAGGGCTTCCAAGGTAAACAAGCTTTAAACTCTTGATGAATTCTTGATAAAAATGATATGTGAAGATAATGGGGACCCATATATGATGTATAAAGTCAATGTAAACCATCTCTTGATTGCTCTCCTTGCATTGAGGGTATTAAACTCTACATATGAGCTTGGTAGAGCATGGGTGAAGACATACACTACCTACAAAAGCAACAAACTATACATTGACATATTTTTGGAATTTTGGTTAGTAAATAATGAAAAATAAAGTATGATACAATCAAAAGTGCTTGGTGATCTCTCCCAGTGCAATCCCGATGAATGAGGAGCAAGGAGGATGCCAAGGTGTGATCCCAAAGCCAATGTCTATGATGAGATGACATAAGGGATCTTAGGGCCAGAATTTGGGTCTTACAAAGGGGAAGTTATTCAGTGTGCCATGCTAGTAGACTCTGAACCCATGAGAAGCTGTCGAGCAGAAAGTTTGGATGAAGGCCATGAAAGAAGAACTTGATGCCATAAAGAGAAATAAGACTTGGATGATGATAAAACTTCCAAAGAATAAGAAATCCATCAACGTGAGATGGGTTTATAAAGTGAAGCTAAAGCCAGATGGATCGATTGGAAAACACAAAGCAAGGTTAGATGTGTGAGGTTTTCTACAGAAACCTGGGTTAAATTACTTTGAAGTGTTTGCGTCTGTAGCAAGACATGAAACAATTAGGATAGTGATTACGATAACTGCTAACAGAAATTGGCCTATGATACATTTAGACGTGAAATCTGAACTTCTGAACGGTCCATTAGAAGAATAGGTTTATGTGTCACAACCTCCTGGATTTGAGAAAAAGAACCAGGAATGGACGGTGTACAAATTACACAAAGCTTTGTATGGATTAAAGCAAGCCCTTAGAGCTTGGAATCTGAAAATTGATTCATTTTTCAAGAAGCAGGGGTTTTAAAAATGTGAGATGAAGTATGGTGTCTATGTTCAACATAATTTTGAAGGCAATATGATTCTGGTGTGTTTGTATGTTGATGACATGTTGCTAACAGGAAGTTGTGAACATGAGATAACTAAGTTCAAGAAGGAGCTGATAAATGAGTTTGAGATGACAAATCTAGGAAATATGGTTTATTTTTCAGGGATGGAGATTATGTACTATGAGAAAGCTATAATTTTACATTAGCTGAAATATGAACTTGAGCTTCTGAAGAGATTTGAGCTGCTGAATTGTAAAGTTGTTGTCACACCTACTGATATAAAATCAGAAATTGGATTCTGATTCTGATGGTGATGATGATGATGAGACAATGTTCAAGCATTTGGTAGGCTCTCTGAGATATTTGTGTAATACCAGGCATGATATTTGCTATGTAGTTGGAATGGTAAGTATGTTTATGAGTAAACTGAAGTGGTCTCATTACTAAGCTGCTGTCAGAATTCTGAGGTATATAAAGGGAACTCTGAAGTATGAAGTTTTGTTCCTTTCTGATGCTGAAACTGCTTTATAACTTCTGAGTTACTCAAATTTTGATTGGTGTGGAGACAGAGTTGACAGAAGAAGTACTTCTGGTTACTTGTTTAAATTTCTGGGAAGTCTTATTTCTTGGTATTCCAAGAAGCAACCAGTTGTTGCTTTGTCAACCTGTGAAGCAGAATATATTGCAGGTGTTGTGACTGAATGTCAAGTTGTGTGACTTCTGAATTTGCTGCAGGATCTGAAAATCAAGTAAACAAGCCTCTGAAGCTGATGATTGATAATAAGTTTGCAATCAATCTTGCCAAGAACCCAATGCTTCATGAGAGAAACAAGCATATAGCGACTAAATATGACTTTCTGAGAAATTAGGTTCAAAATGGAGTGCTAGAAGTTATGCACTATAGCATCCAGAAGCAACTGACAGATCTTCTGACGAATGCAATCAAGACTAATCAACTTCTTCGCTTGAGAGATGAAATTGGTGTTGTTAGTTATGGTTAAGCTGAATATGAATTAAAGGATGATGTTAGAATTAATTCATATTTTCATAAACTTGTAAACAAAGTTTGTTAGAGGGTATTTTATAATTTCTCCTAAAGCCCCATTTGTGTTTAAGCAAGTGGTGTGAACAAACTGTACCTTTATTCCTTTTGTAATGTGTGTGTGCGCATTTTTCTGTGTAACCATTTTGAGTAATGGAAGTTTGTTATTATTCTCTCTTGTTTCACTGTTTATCTTTATCACCTTGTACACCAACAAATAGAAAGTGAAATTCTGGTATCAGATATGAGATGTCGAAGGTAATGTCACGACACTAATATATGAACAATACAAACAGGATAAAAGATAAAGAACAGTAATGCAAGAGACACAAGCAATTGTTAACCCAGTTCGGTGCAAACTCACCTACGTCTGGGGGCTACCAATCATGGAAGGAAATCCACTAAATAGAATCAGTTCAAAGACTCTCAGTAAACAACTTCAAGTTACAGTCTTTTCACCTAATCTCTACCTATGTGACTTCTACCTAAGAACTCTTAGATATGAGATCCTACTCACTCCCCCTCAATCACAACAGTGATATAAAACAAGAATTACAATGAAAAGAAGACACTCTTCAAAGAAACATACTTGATCTTGCTTAAAAGCTTCAATCAAGTAAACATACACTCATGCTTCAAAGCTTAGAGTGGACAAATTACAACTCAAAAATCAGACCAATTCAATCATCTATGGATGAATTGAATGGCATACAATTCACATGACTACACAAGACTAAAACCCTTATTCTCTCTCAATATTTCGTTCGTTATTTCTTGTGTATAAAACCAGGTTTTCCATGTCCTTTATATAGAAGCAATTGGCTGGGCTTGGACATCATAAAACCCTAAAACTATTTTCCATTCAAATCTTCTCATGACAACTGATTATATCTTGTTGGAAAATAAGTCAATTTAGTTGTAATTACTGATTGATAGCGCGTTCAGTCATCTCATCAATCATGCATAGATTAGCATTAAAAACGCAATCACATAATACATAACATTCAGACTGAATGTTCTGTATACAGATGTCATGACATCGGGTCTGACATCTCAGTCAAATCCTGCATAATCACATTTTAAACATCCTGCAGGTATATGTTATCTTATGTCAAGACAACACTTGTGACAACTTGTGAACACTCTAGGTTTTACCAAAATTGTTGCCAACACCTAGAACCAACAAACTCCCCCTTTGGCAAATTTTGGCTAAAACATACATCAGTCCATTTGTTCACAAGAGTACAAAAAACACATCAGTAGTTTCGTAGCAGAAGTAATAACCACACATTTACTAGCTATAATAGTAATTAGTAACCATACATTAAACACATATGTGCTTCTTCTCCCCCTAAGTCTGTTCAACACAGACATCTCCTTCAACAACACATATAACATCCATCACCCCATCTGACATCTCCTTCAACATCACCTGTACAACACAAAACTTCATTCTGTTCGACATCAACTGTCATCTGTTTATAGCCTTGCTACTTCATAGCACATATTAACTGCAGCTCTCCTCTACAACTCTCCTTTAGCTACTACTTCTCCCCCTTTTTAGTCAAAATAGACCAAAGACACCAATGAGACAAAATAAATGTCTATTAGTCCAATAGAGAATGTCACAAAGAATGTTAAAACATATAGAATGTTAAAACATATTGCCAGGTGTTACAGAACCACAATTATACACAGCTATATAAGCTGAGATAAAAAGAAATCCAGAGAAATCACAAAGAGAACCCAAAAATTACATCAAGGCATCAAAACAAGACTGCCTAAAAAAACATCAAACATCAAGGCTTCCAGAACAGCACATCATCATAACAGGGGGACAATCTTCACCAACACTCAGTCAAAGGAGCTAGCATCTTCATCAACTTCAGATCCAGAGCTGCCACTTGATTTGTCTTGAGATTCAGACCTCTCACTTGAGGTGTGGACATCTGTTTCATTGGCTTGACCAACATTATCCATGTCTCCTTGCTCCAAGCTATTAATCAGAACCTCCAGAGCTTCTTTCCTAGCTTTAGCCACCATAATCCTAGTCTCCAATTCCTTACAGGTCTCTTTCAGTTTAGCAATTAGGCCACCTTGAGAGGCTGGCTTCTTTATAGCAGATGTCATGACAATGTCATTGACATGACTGCCTTCAAATAACGTGTAATGAATTGACAATGGAGGTTTTCTTCTACTAGGGATATCACTTGTGCTCAGTATTCTAGGTTGTTGGCTTAGGATTATCCCACAAATTATTGAGGGAAAAGCAATGGGCAGCTTCACTGCATTTGTGGAAGCATGTTTGACAATTTATTCAAACATGAACCTTCCATAATCAAAATTAAGCTTGGTTCCAATAGCAAATATGATCCTTCCAAGAGCATTAGAGATTGTAGAGATATGGTTTGTTGGTACCCAGTTTGCTGACCCTATCTTATGCAAGATAGCATATTTCACAGTTAATTTACCAGTAGAGAGATGCTTTTTGCTTGACCACTCCTTGACCTGTCCAGCAGTTATTGTCCTACAAACTTCATTGTCTGTGGCCTCTAGTTCAACAACACCTTCTGTTCCTCTTCCTAGGAACTTATTGATCACAATTGGAGAGAACTTCACACACCTTCCTCTAACAAACACCTTGCAAAACTCTTTGTTGTTCTTGTCAGCAATGTCCTCAGAGATGTTCACCACAAACTCTTTAACAAGACCTTCAAAATATTGAGATAACCCACTAACTGTTTTCATTAAACCAACATACTTGATCAATTCCATAACCTCCTTAACTTCCACAACATCCTTTCCCAGTTCTCTTTCCACAGCTACTCTCCTTTGGATTACAAATTTCCACTTGGATGTACCATCTTCCAGATGGAAGGAAATGTTATCCAAATGTACAACAACAACCTTAGCAAGAGATTTTCTAACAGTAAACCTTTTGATAGGAGAGATGTCTGGGACATCGTCTTCAACATCATCCTCTGAATCAGAACTTTCTCTTACCTTTCTCTTCTTTACCTCCACTTTACTCCATGACTTTGAAGGGCCTACAGCAGTAGCCTTCTTACTAGTTTTGGCTGTCATCATCTCAGCCACAGACCTCCCCTTTCTGGTCTTCATTCTCTTTGCAACACTTGGCATCAAGTGATGAAGCAAATTGTCATCTTCATCATCTGAGCTTTATTCTTCCAAGTCAATCACCTTCTTACCAGAGTCATGCTTCTTAGACTGAGAAGCATCTATAGATTTCTTACTAGGCAAGGTTTGCCCTAAAGGACACAGTCCCTCATCAGCTATATCTTTCTCAGACCTAGATGACTCATCATCTTTCTCACTGTGAGGTTCCACCTCAGGTGAGGGGTCCCTTCTAGATAGAGGAGTCGAGACTCCCTTGACTGAGTGTCCTTCATTTAGGATCCTCGTGACCAAATTTCTAATGACACGATTAGTATGATGCATGTCATCTTTAGAGGTAGGGTTATCAGAACTGTTACCTTGAGTATGTCCAGTAGTGGAAGATGGACCAGGAGCATCGCCTGAGATGACTGATAGGGGAATCACTTCCAAAATGTCTTCATGAAGAAAATCCATGGATGGTGTTCTTGCTTTGTGCGCAGGTTTAGAACTAGAAGATGAAGGATGTTGTGACATCTTGTTGAGCTTGTGAATTTTTTTGTTGCCCTAGCAGATATGTTCGATAAAGTTTGAGGAAGATGGAAGTGGTTGAGCTGAGGTTGCGTGTGAAAATGCTATAGATGGTAGTTCCAATACTAGGTAATGAGTTTCCATAAATGTGGCACTTTCTTTTAAGTGGACAGACAATATTTTTATTACCTTTTCAACTCCAAATTAATTGCTATAAATTCTCATGGATACAAATCCCTAATTTCCCTCTTAAACATTCAAATTGATTAACATCCAAAGCCTTTGTAAATATGTCAGCTAATTGCATTTCTGTAGGAACATGCTCCAGGGCTATGATTTTCTCTTCCACTAGTTCTATAATAAAGTGATGACGGATATCAATGTGCTTTGTCCTGCTGTGCTGAATAGGATTCTTAGAAATATTTATAGCATTCAAGTTGTCACAGTACAATGTCATGACATCTTGTGTGACATTGTATTCAGTCAACATTTGTTTCATCCAAACCAGTTGAGAACAACTACTCCCAGCTGCTATGTATTCAGCTTCAACAGTGGATAGGGACACACAATTTTGTTTCTTACTAAACCATGATATTAAGTTGTTCCCCAAGAAGAAACATCCTCCTGATGTGCTTTTCCTATCATCAGCACTTCCATCCCAGTCAGCATCATAGTATCCAGTCAGCATAGATCCAGATCCATGAGTATACAACGTCCCATAGTCACTAGTGCCATTGACATATTTTAGTATCCTCTTCACTTGGTTTATGTGACTGACTTTTGGTTCAGCTTGATATCTAGCACAAACACCTACAGTAAAGGCAATGTCAGGTCTGCTTGCTGTGAGATATAGCAGACTTCGTATCATGCTTATGTAGAGACTTTGATCTACACTAACACCATTTTCATCTTTGGAGACTTTCAGATGTGTAGGAGCAGGTGTTCTTTTATGACTTGCATTCTCCATGCCAAACTTCTTAACAATGTTTTTGGCATATTTGCTTTGAGATAGAAAGATAGAATCTTCCATCTGCTTTACTTGTAGCCCAAGAAAATAGGTCAGCTCTCCAACAAGGCTCATTTCAAACTCAGACTGCATTTGTTTAACAAAATGTTCGACCATCTGATCTGACATCCCACCAAACATAATATCATCCATATATATTTGAGCCACCATGAGTTTTCCTCCTTCATTCTTAACAAATAGGGTCTTGTCAATACCTCCCTCCCTGTATCCATTGTTGGTGAGGAACACTACCAGTCTATCATACCAAGCCCTAGGAGCTTGTTTCAAACCATAGAGGGTTTTCCTCAACTTATACACATGCTTTGGAAGATTTGGATTTGTGAATCCTTTAGGTTGTTCAACATATACTTCCTCATTTAAGTAGCCATTCAAGAAGGCACTTTTTACATCCATTTGGAACAGTTTGAACTTCAGAATACATGCCACTCCAAGCAATAGTCTAATGGACTCAAGGCGAGCTACATGGGAAAATGTTTCATCAAAGTCAACTCCTTCAACTTGAGTATATCCTTGTGCTACTAATCTTGCTTTATTTTTAGTAACCACCCCTTGTTCATCAGATTTATTCTTATACACCCACTTTGTTCCTATGACATTTATTCCTTTAGGTCTTGGAACCAGTTCCCATACTTCATTTCTCTTGAATTGCCCTAACTCCTCCTGCATGGCATTGATCCACAACTCATCAGTCAAGGCTTCCTTGACATTCCTAGGCTCAATCTTAGACACAAAACCTCCATGTGAGATCACTTCCCTTGATCTAGTTGTGACCCCTTTATTTGGGTATCCTATAATGAGATCTTCGGGATGATCCTTCTGAACTCTGATGGAGGGTCCGTTGTTGATTTTGTCAGCTTCAGGTTCAGCTTGAGGAGGTTCACTCTCATTATTTTTGTCTTGTAAATCAGTTGGGGCATCATTTAGAGATGTCTCAACATCGTCTGTGACATCAGTCTGTTAATCATCAACCACAACATTGATATATTCCATCATTACTTTTGTTCTGGAATTAAAGACTCTATATACTCTGCTGTTTGTTGAGTAGCCCAAAAATATTCCTTCATCACTTTTGGGATCCATCTTCCTTCTTTGTTCACGATCAGTGAAGATATAACATTTACTACCAAACACATGGAATTATTTGACTATAGGTATTCTCCCTTTCCAGACTTCATATAAGGTAGTAGGAGTTCCTTTCTTCAAGGTTACTCTGTTGTGAACATAGCAGGCTGTGTTCATAGCTTCAGCCCAGAAGTGGTAGGGCAATTTCTTGGCATGAATCATAGCTCTGGCTGAGAGTTCTATTTTTCCTTTCTACCACACCATTTTGCTGGGGAGTAATGGGAAATGAGAACTCATGACTAATTTCTTCTGATGCAGAGAATTCAGCAAATTTACCGTTCTCAAATTCCTTCCCATGATCACTTCTGATTTTGATAACTTGACTTTCTTTTTCTCTTTGAAGTCTTAGACAAAGATCTTTGAAGATTTCAAATACATCAGATTTTTCTCTTATAAAATTTACCCAGGTGTATCTGGAGAAGTCATCTACCACTACATAGGCATACTTCTTCCCATCAAGGCTTTCCACCTGCATGGGTCCCATCAAATCCATATGGAGGAGTTCCAGTACTCTGGAAATGGTGTCATGTCTGAGATTCTGGTGTGACATCCTTGTCTGTTTTCCAATTTGACATTCCCCACAAACCCTTCCTTCACCAATCTTCAAGTTGGGAATTCCTCTAACAGCTTCAACAAATATAATCCTCTTCATACCTTTAAGATGCAGATGGCCCAATCTTTGATGCCATATCTTCACTTCTTCTTCTTTGGCTAAAGTACACATTAAAGAATAACCAGTTTCTTGAGAACTCCACATGTAGCAGTTGTCTTTAGACCTGACTCCTTTCATGATCACTTCATTTTCTTTATTAGTAATCAGACATTCAGTTTTAGTGAAGTTTACAGTTAGACCTTGGTCACACAGTTGACTGATGTTTATTAGGTTTGCAGTCAGTCCCTTAACAAGTAGGACATTGTCAAGATTAGGAACTCCAGGGCAGTTAAGCTTACCAATTCCCTTGATTTCATCCTTTGCTCCATCACCAAAGGTTACATAGCTGGTGGCATGAGGATGAAGGCCAGTTAGCAGGTTTTTGTTTCCAATCATGTGTCTGGAGCACCCATTGTCAAAATACCAGTCCTCTTTGGCTGAAACTCTGAAGGAAGTGTGAGCTATTAGGTTTGTAACACCAGTCCTAGGAACCCATTGTTTTCTGTTGACAGGTATGTGATGTTTGGGTCTGGGTTGATGATGAGAAGGATTAGGATAGCCATACAACTTATAGCAGAATGGTTTTATGTGACCAAATTTTCCACAGTAATGACATCTCCATCTTTGATGTTTCCCTTTCTGTTGTCTTCCTTTATGATGTTGTGACATATGCTGTGACATCTCTGGTTTACTACCAGTGTGATTGCACTTAGGTTTGTATTTAGGTTGGCTACCAGTGTGACTGCACTCAAGTTTAGATTCATTGAACCCAATGCCAGACTTGTCTCCTACCATTTGCCCAGTCTGGAGAATTTTGTCTAAGGTGTCAGTTCCATTGTTCAGCATTCTGACATACTTTGTCATCTCATCTAGTTTAGAATTCAAGAATACTGCTTCAGTTTTTAAATTAGAGATGGTTTCCAAATGTTCTGCCTTCTCATTCTCCAGCTGTGCTATCACTTTCTTCTGACTTTCAACTTGTTGACACACTTCTTCACTTTTGTGACACAACTTTCTATAGATAGTGCCTAACTCATCAAAGGTCACTTCATCATCACTTGAGTCTTCATCAGAACCCCATCTTCCAGTCAAAGCAGTCACAAGATTTGCAGACTCTTCTGTTTCACTTTCATCAGACCAAGTAGCAGCAAGACTCTTCTTCTGTTTCTTGAGGTAGGTTCCACATTAAGCTCTAATGTGTCCATACCCATCACATTCATGGCACTGAACTCCTTTTCCTTCTTTGGTCTTTTCATCAGATCTTGTTCTTCTTCCAGCATTATTGGACTTACTGATGTCAAATGAGATGTTCTTGACGTTTGACTTAGACCTTACATCTATCTTTTTCAGAAGTCTGTTGAACTGTCTTCCCAGTAATGCTACATCATTTGCCAGATCATCATCAGTATCTTGACCACTTTCTTCCTCTTTCTCTTCAGTGTTTGACATGAAGGCTATGCTTTTGACTTTCTTTTCAGATCCATCACACTCCCATCTCAAATGTTTGAAGGGATCCAATTAGCTCATCAACTCTCATATTGGAAATGTCTTGAGACTCTTCTATGGCTGTCACTTTCATGGCAAATCTCTTAGGAAGTGACCTGAGTATTTTCCTCACTAGTTTTTCATCTAACATCTTCTCACCCAAGGCTCCTGAGGCATTAGCAATTTCAAGGGTATTCATATGAAATTCATGAATTTTTTCATCTTCTTTCATCCTTAAATTTTCAAACTTGGTAGTGAGCAGCTGCAGTCTAGACATCTTTACTCTAGAGGTGTCTTCATGAGTGGTTTTGAGAATGTCCCAAGCATCTTTAGCCACCTCATAGTTGTTTACCAATCTGAAGATATTCTTATCTACTCCATTGAAAATAGCATTCAATGCTTTAAAGTTCCCAAGGGCTAGATCATCCTCCTCCTTGGTCCATTGTTCCTCAGCCTTCTTATCAGTTGTAGCTTCTCCATCCTTAGTAATAACTGGATGTTCCCAGCATGTTAAAACAACCTTCCAAGCCTTATTATCCAAATATTTTAGGAAGGCCACCATTCGAGGTTTCCAGTAGTCATAGTTGGATTCATCCAGAATAGGTGGTTTGTGAACAGACCCTCCATCTCTCTCCATAGTACCAAAAAGTAACGTCCATAGATCTCACCCAGAACTAGAGCAAGATGCCTGCTCTGATACCAATTGAAATTCTGGTATCAGATATGAGATGTCGAAGGTAATGTCACGACACTAATATATGAACAATACAAATAGGATAAAAGATAAAGAACAGTAATGCAAGAGACACAAGCAATTGTTAACCCAGTTCGGTGCAAACTCACCTACGTCTGGGGGCTACCAAGCCAGGAAGGAAATCCACTAAATAGAATCAGTTCAAAGACTCTCAGTAAACAACTTCAAGTTACAGTCTTTTCAACTAATCTCTACCTATGTGACTTCTACCTAAGAACTCTTAGATATGAGATCCTACTCACTCCCCCTCAATCACATCAGTGATATAAAACAAGAATTACAATGAAAAGAAGACACTCTTCAAAGACACATACTTGATCTTGCTTAAAAGCTTCAATCAAGTAAACATACACTCATGCTTCAAAGCTTAGAGTGGACAAATTACAACTCAAAAATCAGATCAATTCAATCATCTATGGATGAATTGAATGGCTTACAATTCACACGACCACATAAGACTAAAACCCTTATTCTCTCTCAATATTTCGTTCGTTATTTCTTGTGTATAAAACCAGATTTTCCATGTTCTTTATATAGAAGCAATTGGCTGGGCTTGGACATCATAAAACCCTAAAACTATTTTCCATTCAAATCTTCTCATGACAGCTGATTATATCTTGTTGGAAAATAAGTCAATCTAATTGTAATTACTGATTGATAGCGCGTTCAATCATCTCATCAATCATACATAGATTAACATTAAAAACGCAATCACATAATACATAACATTCAGACTGAATGTTCTGTATACAGATGTCATGACATCGAGTCTGACATCTCAGTAAAATCCTGCATAATCACATTTTAAACATCCTGCAGGTATATGTTATCTTATGTCAAGACAACACTTGTGACAACTTGTGAACACTCTAGGTTTTACCAAAATTGTTGCCAACACCTAGAACCAACAGAAAGTAAAAACAGACCATGATTAGAAAGACATATTGACAAAGCAATTTTAAAACAATTCGGCCAATTCAAGCAACGCTCCTCCGAATACAAAAATGTGTCCAACCAACTCATCTGAATCATGTCACCAAAAAACAAGTGAACCACCTCCCCCAAGGCAAAGTAACTAAGAAAACATCAACTATTAAAACCACTAAAATATTCGAGTCTCACCTCTACCTCTTCCCTTCCTTTTCTCTTTCAAACAAACTAAATTAAGATCCACACACCAATTAGAATTACTCTAATTACTCCGTAACATACCATTTTCTCACAACCATCACAAGGGGCATTTTACATTTGTAACATAAAAAACATTCACGTCTTTCTTATAATAATCATTACCAATCAACTTATGATTAAAACAAGCCGAATATCAAACCTCCACTGAACTAGAATCTTAAAAAAGATCTAAAAGAGAAACAATCTTTGAATAGGCTCATGCGCTCTCGTTAACCAATCCTCCGCTACCTCTAATTTTGTTTGAAAACAAATGTAGTTTTTATTTTTAAATGATATTTATCTTTTAAGTGTTAATATTATGGGTAACACTTGGAATCTTTTTCAACTATAATAATTAAAATGCATCAATAATGAATAAGAATATTTTAATAAAATTATTTTTATCTCTCTTTTATTTATTATATTTATAATCTATATGAAATAGTACTCAAATAAGTTATTTATTTTGGGAAAAAACTTTTAACATTTGTGAAAGGGAGGAAGTACTAAAGATTTGTCTACTTTACCTTTGAGTGTATCGATGCATTAAAAATGTTGCCTTTCAATTATAGAGCATTTAGTGCCAATATTTGTCAATTTCCATTCAACTCTCTCAAAAGTTGATAAATCCATTTCCCAAAAATAAACAATGCACTACTAACTATACCGTCCAAAATCCACGTCACATCATTGACCCTTTGACCACTTTTCTTTTCTCATTTTTCACATTTCATTTCACAACATGTTTCACACTTCAATTTTTCTTCCACCGTCCACATGTTTCTTTGACCAACATTGTCCTATGTAGTAACCATGTCTTCGTTATATAAACCACCATTGCCTATGTTGTTTCCTCACACAATCTACTTACAAAACAATTCATCTAATCAAATTCCTCCATCATCAACAATGGCCACTTCAACCAACGTTTTGAGTTCCTTCGTTAACCCTACTGCTATCGCCACCACCCCAAAATCGTTTCTAACACCCCCATCTTCTTTCACACCTTTCTCTTCATCAAACTCATCTCTCGTAAAGAGCCTCAAGATGAACGCAGTCCCTAAGAAGTCCTTTACTTGCAAAAGTCAAGTTAGCGACCACGTCAACACCGGTAATAATTACAATAATTATTATAATCATATTCATAACAAATATTTTTTTTTTGAATTTTTTATATATATTTTTTGATTGACTTAACAGAAAATGCTCAAGAATTGTCTGTGTATGAACTCAACGAGAGAGACCGTGGCAGCCCTGCTTATTTGAGATTAAGCAACAAGAGTGTTAACACTCTTGGTGATTTAGTTCCTTTCAGCAACAAAGTATAGTTTCTCTCTATTATTATTTTCTTACTATCTCTAATATTAGCAACGTTTTGAAAGTGTTACTGATTCAATAAAACCGTGGTTAATATTTTGATTATTATGTAGTTGTACACTGGTGACCTACAAAAGCGTATTGGAATATCAGCTGGAATATGCATATTGATTCAACACAATGAAGAAAGGAAAGGTGATAGATATGAAGCAATCTACAGTCTTCACTTTGGAAACTATGGTCACTTAGCAGTTCAAGGACCATACCTTACTTATGAGGACACATACCTAGCAGTGACTGGTGGTTCTGGAATATTTGAAGGTGTTAGTGGACAAGTGAAGTTGCATCAAATTGTTTTTCCGTTTAAGATTCTTTATACATTCTATTTGAAGGGTATTAAGCCTTTGCCTCAAGAGCTTCTTGGTCAACATGTTGAGCCTCATATTGGTGTTGAAGCTTCTGCTGCTGCTAAGGCTCTTCAGCCTCATGCTGTCATTCCTGGGTTTAATAATAACTAGGAGATTTAAGTGGTGGGTTAGTTTAATGGAGGAATAATAAGTGGGTTGATGATGGATTTTTGTAATGGAGATTTTTTGTAGTGTTTGGCATTAGTATTTGTTTGACCAAATATGGGTAAAGTTTGAGTTTGAACTATAAATTAATATTTTAGTATTTATTTGCTACTTTAGTTTCCTAAAGTTCTAGAAGTGATTATGATGGTGTTTTGATTATTTTTAAGTTTGAAGTTTTTAAATCATATTGATTGGAATAATATTTGACTTAGATAAACACAGCCATGAATGTTTTCATTATGCTTGCAATTTAACTGATGTAAAATATTCAAGGAAGTTGATCTTCTATTGAATCTATTATGATATCATTCACTTGGTTCGATCCACTTTTGCTACACTAACTAATTCAGTTACACGTAACAAACTTTCTGTTGTCTTCTTCATTGATGGATTCGGGAACTTCTCCTTTCTTGCTTTCGTATCGATCATGACAGATCTTGCACAATTTGCCACAATGACCAGTCTCACTTCAACTTCGTAGCTGATTTTTTTGGTATCTCTGATTCGAGCTTGAATCACGAATTTGGTCCAAAATTGTCTATTAAACTACAAGAAAACACTGTCCTTTATGGATCCAGCATACATGGTTTTAAATTGTGGATGCTGCGGTTGCGGCCGATGCGATGACTGCGTTGCGCATTGCGGTCGTTGTGGCATGAAATTGTTTTATACACACATTAAATATAAAAAATATTATAAAATTATGATAATTCATTTTTGACCATCATCTTGTGTAGCTCCTTGATTGTTGATGATAAGGATTGTGATAATTCGTTGGTTGTTGGTAGTACGGAGGAGCTTGATCACTAGGATATTGATTATAAGGGTTGAAATATGAATATTGATAAACAAGTGGATAAGATTTGAAATTTTGGTATCAGATATGCAATGTCGAAGGTAATGTCACGACACTAATATATGAACATGATAAAAGATATTGAACAATAATGCAAGAGACACAAGCAATTGTTAATCCAGTTCGGTGCAAACTCACCTACGTCTGGGGGCTACCAAGTCAGGAAGGAAATCCACTAAATAGAATCAGTTCAAAGACTCTCAGTAAACAACTTCAAGTTACAGTCTTTTCACCTAATCTCTACCCATGTGACTTCTACCTAAGAACTCTTAGATATGAGATCCTACTCACTCCCCTTCAATCACAACAGTGATATAAAACAAGAATTACAATGAACAGAAGACACTCTTCAAAGACACACACTTGATCTTACTTAAAAGCTTCAATCAAGTAGACACACACTCATGCTTAAAAGCTTAAAGTGATAAATTACAACTCAAAAATCAGACCAATTCAATCGTCTATGGATGAATTGAATGACTTACAATTCATACGACCACACAAGACTAAAACCCTTATTCTCTCTCAATATTTCGTTCGTTATTTCTTGTGTATCAAATCAGGTTTTCCGTGTCCTTTTTATAGAAGCATTTGGCTGGGCTTGGACATCATAAAACCCTTAAACTATTTTCCATTCATATCTTCTCATGACAGTTGATTAGATCTTTTTGGAAAATAAGTTAATCTCGTTGTAATTACTGATTGATAGCGTGTTCAATCATCTCATCAATCATACACAGATTTGCATTAAAAACGCAATCACATAATACATAACATTCAGATGAATGTTCTGTATACAGATGTCATGACATCGGGTCTGACATCTTAGTAAAATCCTACATAATCACATTTTAAATATCCAGTAGGTACAAGTTATCTTATGTCAAGACAACACATGTGACAACTTGTGAACACTCTAGGTTTTACCAAAATTGCTGCCAACACTTAGAACCAACAAACTCCCCCTTTGGCAAATTTTGGCTAAAACATATATCAGTCCATTTGTTCACAAGAGTAAAAACATATCAGCAGTTAAGCAGCAGCAGAAGCAATAACCACACAATTACTAGCTATAATAGCAACTAGTAATAAACACACAATAAACACATAAGTGCTTCTTCTCCCCCTAAGTCTGTTCAACATAAACATCTCCTTCAACACCGCCAGCATCTGTAACATTCAGAATCACCCTCTGACATCTCCTTCAACATCACCTGTACAACGCAGAACATTATTCTGTTCAACATCAGCTGTCATCTGTTTAGCCTAGCTACTTCAGCATATATTAACTGCAGCTCTCCACATATTAATTACAGCTCTCCATATATTAACTTCTCCCCCTTTTTATTCAAAATAGACCAAAAAGACGAATTAGACAAAATAAATGTCAATTAGTTCAGCAGAGAATGTCACATAGAATGTTATAACATATAAAATGTTAAAACAAAATGTTAGGTGTTATAGAACCATAATTATACACAGCTACATGAGCTGAGATAAATAGAAATCCAGAGAACTCACAAAGAGCCCAAAAATCACATCATGGCATCAACCAAGACTACAAAAAAAAAACAAACATCAAATAACAAACATCAATGCATCCAAAACATCCAAGCATCCAAGCATCCAGAACACACATCATTATAACAAGGGGACCATCATCACCACAACTCAGTCTGAGGAGCTAGCATCTTCTTCACCTTCAGATCCAGAACTGCCACTAGATTTATCTTGAGAATCAGACCTCTCACTTGAGGTGTGGGCATCTGTTTCCTTGGCTTCACCAATATTATCCATATCTCCTTGCTCCAAGCTATTAATTAGAACCTCTAAAGCCTCTTTCCTAGCCTTAGCCACCCTAATCCCAGTCTCTAATTCCTTACAGGTCTCTTTCAGTTCAGCAATTAGGCCACCTTGAGAGGCTGGCTTCTTCATAGCAGATGTCATGACAATGTCATTGACATGACTGCCTTCAAATAACTTGTAATGAACTGACAATGAAGGTTTTCTTCTACTAGGGACATCACTTGTGCTCAAAGTACCAGGTTGCTGGCTTAGAATTATCCCACAAATTATTGAGGGAAAGGCAATTGGCAGCTTCACTGCATTTGTGGAAGCATGTCTAACAATTTGTTCAAACATGAACCCTCCATAATCAAAATTAAGCTTGGTTCCAATAACATATATTATCCTTCTAAGAGCATTAGAGATTGTTGAGATGTGGTTTGTTGGTACCCAGTTGGCTGACCCTATCTTATGCAAGATAACATATTTTACAGTTAATTTGCCAGCAGAGAGATGCTTTTTGCTTGGCCATTCCTTGACTTGTCCAACAGTTATTGTCCTACAGACTTCATTGTCTATGGCCTCTAATTCAACAGCTCCTTCTGTTCCTCTTCCTAGGAACTTATTGATCACATTTTGGGAGAACCTTACACACCTTCCTCTAACAAACATTTTGCAAAACTCTTTGTTGTTCTTGTCAGCAATATCCTCCGGGATGTTCACCACAAACTCCTTAACAAGACCTTCAAAACATTAGGGTAATGCACTAACTGTTTTCATTAAACCATCAAACTTGATCAAATCCATAACCTCCTTCACTTCCACAACATCCTTTCCTAGTTCCCTTTCCACATTTACTCTCCTCTGTATAACAAATTTCCACTTGGCTGCACCATCTTCCAGATGGAAGGAAATGTTATTCAAATGCACAGTAGCAACCTTGACAGGGGATTTTCTAACAGTTTACTTTTTGGCAGGAGAGATGTCTGGGACATCGTCTTCAATATCATCCTCTGAATCAGAACTTTCTCTGACCTTTCTCTTCTTGACCTCCACTTTACTCCATGACTTTGAAGGACCTACAACAATAGCCTTCTTACTAGTTCTGGATGTCATCATCTCAGCCACAGACCTGCCTTTCATGGTCTTCATTCTCTTTGCAACACTTGGATTCAAGTGATGAAGCAAGGTGTCATCTTCCTCATTTGATCTCTCTTCTTCCAAATCAATCACCTTCCCAACAGAGTCATACTTCTTAGACTGAGAAGCATCTACATGTTTCTTACTAGGCACGGTTTTCCCTAAAGAACACAGTCCTTCTACAACAATATCTTTCTCTGACCTAGATGAATCATCATCTTTCTCATTTTGAGGTTCCACCTCAGGTGAGGGGTCCCTTCTAGACAAAGGAGTCAAAACTCCCTTGACTGAGTGTCCTTCACTTAGGATCCTTGTGACCAGATTCCTAATGACACGATCAGTATAATGCATGTCATCCTTAGAGGGAGGGTTATCAGAACTGTTACCTTGAGTGTTTCCTGCAGCGGAAGATGGACCAGGGCGTCGCTTGGGATTACTGAAAGGGGAATAACTTCCAAAATGTCTTCATCCAGAAAATCCATGGAGGGTGTTCTTGCTTTGTGAGTAGGTTTAGAACCAGAAGATGAAGGATGTTGTGACATCTTGTTGAGCTTGTGAAAGAATTTTTGTTGTCCTAGTAGAGATGGTTGATACAGTTTGATGATGATGGAAGTGGTTGTGCTGAGGTTGAGTGTGAAAATGGTATAGATGGTAGTTCCAATACTAGGTAATGATTTACCATAAATGGGGCACTTTCTTTTAAGTGGGCAGACAATATTTTTATTACCTTTTCCATTCCAAATTAATTGCTATAAATTCTCATGAATACAAATCCCTAATTTCCCTCTTAAACATTCAAATTTATTAGCATCCAAAGCCTTTGTAAATATGTCAGCTAATTGCATTTCAATAGTAACATGCTCCAGAGCTATGATTTTCTCTTCCACTAGTTCTCTAATAAAGTGATGACGAATATCAATGTGCTTTGTCCTGCTACGTTGAATAGGATTCTTAGAAATATTTATAGCACTCAGGTTGTCACAGTATAATGTCATGACACCTTGTGTGACATTGTATTCAGTCAACATTTGTTTCATCCAAACCAGTTGAGAACAACTACTCCCGGCTGCTATGTATTCAGCTTCAGCAGTGGATAGGGACACACAATTTTGTTTCTTGCTAAACCATGATATCAAGTTGTTCCCCAAGAAGAAACATCCTCCTGATGTGCTTTTCCTATCATCAGCACTTCCAGCCCAGTCAGCATCACAGTATCCAGTCAGCATGGATCCAGAACCATGAGTATATAACATCCCATAGTCACTGGTGCCATTGACATATTTCAGTATCCTCTTCACTTGGTTTATGTGACTGACTTTTGGTTCAGCTTGATATCTAGCACAAACACCTACAGCAAAGGCAATGTCAGGTCTACTTGCTGTGAGATATAGCAGACTTCCTATCATGCTTCTGTACAGACTTTGATCTACACTAACACCATTTTCATCTTTGGAGACTTTCAAATGTGTAGGAGAATGTGTCCTTTTATGACTTGCATTCTCCATGCCAAACTTCTTGACAATGTTCTTGGCATATTTTCTTTGAGATAGAAAGATAGAATCTTCCATCTGCTTGACTTGTAGCCCAAGGAAATAGGTCAGTTCTCCAACAAGGCTCATCTCAAATTCAGACTGCATTTGTTTAACAAAATGTTTGACCATCTGGTCTAAAATTCCACCAAACACAATATCATCCATATATATTCGAGCCACCATGAGTTTTCCTCCTTCATTCTTAACAAATAGGGTCTTGCCAATACCTCCCTTCCTGTATCCATTGTTAGTGAGGAACACTGTGAGTCTCTCATACCAAGCCCTAGGAGCTTATGTCAAACCATAGAGGGCTTTCTTCAATCTGTACACATGCTTTGGAAGATTTGGATATGTGAATCCTTTAGGTTGTTCAACATATACTTCCTCATTTAAGTAGCCATTCAAAAAGGCACTTTTTAAATCCATTTGGAACAGTTTGAACTTCAAAATACATGCCACTCCAAGCAACAGTCTAATGGACTCAAGACGGGCTACAAGAGCAAATGTTTCATCAAAATCCACTCCTTCAACTTGAGTATATCCTTGTTCTACTAATCTTGCTTTATTTTTAGTAACCACCCCTTGTTCATCAGATTTATTCTTATACACCCACTTTGTACCTATGACATTTATTCCTTTAGGTCTAGGAACCAGTTCCCATACTTCATTCCTCTTGAATTGACCTAACTCCTCCTGCATGGCATTGATCCAGAACTCATCAGTCAAGGCTTCCTTGACATTCCTAGGCTCAATCTTGGATACAAAGCAGCCATGTGAGATCACTTCCCTTGATCTAGTTGTGACCCCTTTATTTGGGTCTCCTATAATGAGATCTTTGGGATGATCCTTCTGAATTCTGACGGAGGGTCCCTTGTTGATTTTGTCATCTTCAGGTTCAGCTTGAGGAGGTTCACTCTCATTATTTTTGTCTGAGACATCAGCTGGGGAATCATTTAGAGATGTCTCAACATCGCCTGTGACATCAGTCTGTTGATCATCAACCACTACATTGATAGATTCCATCATTACTTTTGTTCTGGAATTAAAGAGTCTATAAGCTCTGCCGTTTGTTGAGTAGCCCAGAAATATTCCTTCATCACTTTTGGGATCCATCTTCCTTCTTTGTTCACGATCAGTCAAGATATAACATTTACTACCAAACACATGAAAGTATTTGACTGTAGGTCTTCTCCCTTTCCAGACCTCATATAAGGTAGTAGGAGTCCCTTTCTTCAAGGTTACTCTGTTATGAACATAGCAGGTTGTGTTCATAGCTTCAGCCCAAAAGTGGTAGGGCAATTTCTTAGCATGAATCATAGCTCTGGCTGATTCTTGAAGGGTTTTATTTTTCCTTTCCACCACACATTTTGCTGGGGAGTAATGGGAGATGAGAACTCATGATGAATTCCTTCTGATGAACAAAATTCAGCAAATTTGCTATTCTCAAATTCCTTCCCATGATCACTTCTGATTTTGACAACTTGACTTTCCTTTTCTCTTTGAAGTTTTAGACAAAGATCTTTGAAAACTTCAAATACATCAGATTTTTCTCTTATAAAATTAACCCAAGTGTATCTGGAGAAGTCATCCACCACTACATAAGCATACTTCTTCCCACCAAGACTTTCCACCTGCATGGGACCCATCAAATCCATATGGAAAAGTTCCAGCACTCTGGAAGTGGTGTCATGTTTGAGCTTCTGGTGTGACATCTTTGTCTATTTTCCAATCTGACATTCTCCACAAATTCTTCCTTCATCAATCTTCAAGTTGGGAATTCCTCTAACAACTTCAACATAAATAATCCTCTTCATTCCTTTAAGATGCAGATGGCTCAATCTTTGATGCCATATCTTCACTTCTTCTTCTTTGGCTAGAGAACACATTGAAGAATAACCAGTTTCTTGAGAACTCCACATATAGCAGTTGTCCTTATACCTAACTCCTTTCATGATCACTTCATTTTCTTTATTAGTAATCAGACATTCATCTTTTATGAAGTTTACGGTTAAACCTTTGTCACATAGTTGACTAATGCTTATTAGGTTTGCAGTCAGTCCCTTAACAAGTAGGACATTGTCAAGATTAGGAACTCCAGGGAAATTAAGCTTACCAATTCCCTTGATTTCACCCTTTGCTCCATCACCAAAGGTTACATAGCTGGTGGCATGAGGATGAAAGCCAATTAGCAGGTTTTTGTTTCCATTCATGTGTCTGGAGCATCCACTATCAAAATACCAATCTTCTTTGGCTGAAACTCTGAAGGAAGTGTGAGCTATCAGACTTGTAACATCAATCCTAGGAACCCATTGTTTTTTGTTGACATGTCTGTGTTGTTTGGGTCTAGGTTGATGATGAGAAGGGCTAGGATAGCCATACAACTTATAGCAGAATGGTTTTATATGGCCAAATTTTCCACAGTAATGACATCTCCATCTTTGGTGTTTCCCTTTCTGCTGTCTTCCTTTATGATGTTGTGACATATGATGTGACATCTCTGGTTGGCTATCAGTATGACTGCACTTAGGTTTGAATTTGAGCTTGATACCAGTGTGACTGCACTCGGGTTTAGATTCATTGAACCCAATGCCAGACTTGTCTCCTGCAATTTGTCCAGTTTGGAGAATTTTGTCTAAGGTGTCAGTTCCATTGTTTAGCATTCTGACATTTGTCATCTCATCAAGTTTGGAATTCAAGAATACTGCTTCAGTTTTTAACTTAGAGATGGTTTCCAAATGTTCTGCCTTCTCATTCTCCAGCTGAGCTATCACCTTCTTCTGGCTTTCAACTTGTTGACACACTTCTGCACTTCTGTGACATAGCTTTCTGTAGGTAGTGGCCAACTCTTCAAAGGTTACTTCATCATCACTTGAGTCTTCATCAGAACCCCATCTTCCAGTCAAGGCAGTCACAAGATTTGCAGACTCTTCTGTTTCACTTTCATCAGACTAAGTGGCAGCAAGACTCCTCTTCTGTTTCTTGAGGTAGGTTCCACATTCAGTTCTAATGTGTTAATACCCATCACATTCATGGCACTGAACTCCTTTTCCTTCTTTGGGCTTTTTATCTGATCTTGTTCTTCTTCCAGCATTGTTGGATTTACTGATGTTAGATGAGATGTTCTTGACATTAGCCTTAGACCTTACATCCATCTTTTTCAGAAGTCTGTTGAACTGTCTTCCCAGCATTGCTACATCATTTGCCAGATCTTCATCAATATCTTGACTACTTTCCTCCTCTTTTTCCTCAGTGTTTGACATGAAGGCTATGCTTTTGACTTTCTTTTCAGATCCATCACACATTCCCATCTCAAATGTTTGGAGGGATCGAATTATCTCATCAACGCTCATATTGGAAATGTCTTGAGACTCTTCTACGGCGGTCACTTTCATGGCAAATCTCTTAGGGAGTGACCTGAGTATCTTCCTCACTAATTTTTCATCTGACATTTTCTCACCCATGGCTCCTGAGGCATTAGCAATTTCAAGGATATTCATATGAAATTCATGAATATTTTCATCTTCTTTCATCCTTAAATTTTCAAACTTGGTAGTGAGCAGCTGCAGTCTAGACATCTTCACTCTAGAGGTGTCTTCATGAGTGGTTTTGAGAATGTCCCAAGCATCTTTAGCCACCTCACAGTTGTTTACCAATCTGAAGATATTCTTATCTACTCCATTGAATATAGAATTCAATGCTTTAGAGTTTCCAAGGGCTAAATCATCCCCCTCCTTGGTCCATTGTTCTTCAGCTTTCTTATCAGTTGTAGCTTCTCCATCCTTAGTAATAACAGGATGTTCCCAACCTATTAAAACAACCTTCCAAGCCTTATTATCCAGAGATTTTAGGAAGGCTACCATTCGAGGTTTTCAGTAGTCATAGTTGGATCCATCCAGAATAGGTGGTCTGTGAACAAATCCTCCATCTTTTTCCATAGTACCAGATAGTAACGTCCCTAGATCTCACCCAGAACCAGAGCAGGATGCCTGCTCTGATACCAATTGAAATTCTGGTATCAGATATGAGATGTCGGAGGTAATGTCACGACACTAATATCTGAACAGGATAAAAGATATGGAACAATAATGCAAGAGACACAAGTAATTGTTAACCCAGTTCGGTGTAAACTCACCTACGTCTGGGGGCTACCAAGTCAGGAAGGAAATCCACTAAATAGAATCAGTTCAAAGACTCTCAGCAAACAACTTCAAGTTACAGTCTTTTCACCTAATCTCTACCCATGTGACTTCTACCTAAGAACTCTTAGAAATGAGATCCTACTCACCCCCCTCAATCACAACAGTGATATAAAACAAGAATTACAATGAACAGAAGACATTCTTCAAAGACACACACTTGATCTTACTTAAAAGCTTCAATCAAATAGACACACACTCACGCTTAAAAGCTTAGAGTGACAAATTACAACTAAAAAATCAGACCAATTCAATCATCTATGGATGAATTGAATGGCTTACAATTCACACGACCACACAAGACTAAAACCCTTATTCTCTCTCAATATTTCGTTCTTTATTTCTTGTGTATCAAATCAGGTTTTCCATGTCCTTTTTATAGAAGCATTTGGCTGGGCTTGGACATCATAAAACCCTAAAACTATTTTCCATTCATATCTTCTCATGACAGTTGATTAGATCTTTTTGGGAAATAAGTTAATCTCGTTGTAATTACTAATTGATAGCGTGTTCAATCATCTCATCAATCATACACATATTTGCATTAAAAACACAATCACATAATACATAACATTCAGACTGAATGTTCTGTATACATATGTCATGACATCGGGTCTGACATCTCAGTAAAATCCTGCATAATCACATTTTAAATATCCAGCAGGTACAAGTTATCTTATGTCAAGACAACACATGTGACAACTTGTGAACACTCTAGGTTTTACCAAAATTGCTACCAACACTTAGAACCAACAAGATTCTTTACTACTTTGTGATGAATCACCAATCCCAAAATCACTAAAATTATGAGTAATACTAGAAGAGGAAGAATCTTGAAGTGGAATATTTTGTTTCCTTTTCCCTTTTCTTTCAGATTGTGACACATTTCCTCTTGTCTCAATTAGCAATTTGTCAGAATGGTCCATATCAGTTAAGTTCCTATAACGCCTATAATTTGGTGGTGTTTCATGATATGGATCAAGTTCATCATCTTCTCCTTCATCATCACCACCTCCATTTTCACCTTCACTTTCACCTTCATTATCCACTTCAGTACCACCCCATCACCATTATTATTGCTTGGTGGACTTAAACCACCACCACTTTTATTAGTTTCACTATTATCATCAACATTTTCATCATCTGTATCAACTATCGGCAACCACTCTGTATTTTGAACTCCATCCAATAATGGATTTTCCCTCTCTTCTATCCAATGAGATAACGAATCTTCTTGAAATATATAGTCAAGATTTATCGGATCAAAATTTGCTTCTATCTCTTCCTTAATTTATCCCTCATTCTCAACTTCATATTGTAATGTGTGAAGACAAGCTTATGCAATTTTTTTACTTCAATCTGTTTCTTGTCTTTGTGTGGATATAGCTAAATGTACTCCAATTTCTCTCACAGTTTTTGGCAAAGGTTGTTTGACTAACAACTTTCATAGCCGAACGTTGAAGTTCAAGAGCACATGAACCATGGTATTCCCACCATTGAGCTTTTCAAAGAAGAAAAAAAGAACATTATTGATTATATTAAAAAAATAAAGTATATTTATAAAAAATTATAAAAAAAAATTGTATTTTACCTGCATCCATTTTAGACCAAGATTTATGAGCTAGAGGTGTACCAAAAGTTTCACTATTTTCTCTAAAAAGTGTTAGCTAGGGAATATAACAAAACATATAAGTACATACACAAATTTCTTAATAAATAATTTATCAAATGAAAATATAATATTAATTACTTACTTGGGTTAAAGCTATATGTTGCTTCAGTCTTGTAATGCCACCTTTTATTACTACATTACAAAGTTTGCAACGAACGTTATTGCGATTTTCGGGTTCTGGTGTTCCAAAATACCATCCAATATCCTCACTTGGAACACCATCCAAACCTTTTGTAGGAAATTGTTCTCGTGGAGGCATTATTCAATAATATATATTAATTGAATATATAAATAATTAGTTATAAATATAAAATTTAAATAAAATATAATATTCTCTTGAAAGTTTAGTTAATTAATTTAAATAAACAAAGTGTTTGTCAAAAAAATAAAATATTGATTTTAAGTATTGGATGAATAAAATTTAATAATTAACTTTTTTTAATATTTACATAATTAACTATAAGACACAAGATTATAAATTCTAAAAAAAATTAAAATTCTTCAAGCATCACAAAATCACAAACTTTAGCTAAATTTCATTCATTAAAAATTTATTTCCTCTATAAATTCTCTTCCATTTATTCACTAATACAATTTAAAAATTTAACTAATAAAATCTATTCCCTCTATAAATTTCATCTCATTTATTCACTAAAATTTGTTCTCTCTAGTTTCCCTCTTTAAATTCCGTCCCACTCACTCACTAAAATTTTAAATAATAAATAAAAAATACAAGTGATAAAGTCAATAAAATAAAATAAATAACATAATGATAAAGTTTACTACTCCACTCTCTCACTCCACCAATACTTTGTCGTGTCCCACACAATACAACAATGATAAAGTAATTTTTTTTTCTATTTCTTTCTCACAGTCTCACACTTTTGTAACAGAAATGAAAAAAAACCAGTAACCACAAATCTACTACAATGGATGAAATTGGATGAAGAATATACTAAAAGGAAATCTACCACAAATCTCCTATAATAACAAGTTACTGCAAAGATTATAAGTGAAGTGAGAGAGTGAAGTAGAGTTCAAAGTTCAGACTTTAAAATGGATGAAATTGAAGAAGAAAATGTGAGTTTTTTCAGTTCTGCTTCACAAAATACAACCAAGAGAGAAGAAGATGAACATGAAGTCTTGAAGGTATGAATTAATGAATGTAAATTATTGAAGCAAAGACAGTATAAATAATTTTTTTCTTGTATTTGAAATCTTAATGGATGAGATAGAATGACATAATGTAATTAGTTTTTGTATTTGGAATCTTGATGCAGAAGAAAATTGGACATAAAGCTAATATTCCTGCTTTTTAGATTCATTTCTTGCATAAAAGATTCTTATTCTTTACTTTTGTTTTAAAATCAAAATTGAATTATGTAAGAGTATCATGTGTTGTAGCTGTTGCGGTGGAAATACGGTTCTGATGCGGTAATTACCATTATGTTACAGCAACGTTGCGGTAGTGATGCAGTTGTTGCGTGTGATTTCCATTCACACCGCAATTGCGGTCTGTTGCCGATGCGTTGTCGGCCGCAACCGCAATATTGTGGCCACATCAAGTGATGTGGTATGCAATTTCAAACCATGCCAACAAGTATAAGGAGTGATTCTCACTCAGAAAATGCACAAACTAGCGGTGAATCCTCAAGTTCGGCTTGAAGGCAAGATTTATGAAGAGTACAAATCTTAGATTGTGCAAGATCAAGCCATGTTCATATGACTTCTATAAGCGGTCTCTGAATCGGTATTACGTAGAGCCCTATTGTGCAAGTGTGCGTTTGAAAAGTTGGGAAAAACTTCATGAGTATTTCAATGAACAAATGAAGGAGAGAGTTAGACAACTGTGAGTTGATTTGAAATAGATGAAGAAATACAATCACTCCATTACTTAGTATGTCTTGTGAACCAAAGCCACTGAAAATTCCTTTATTACTCGTGGTTGATGATTTCATCTAGGAGAAAATTCAAGTTGACTCCATTTTGAATGGTCTATCGGAGGAGTACAATCCCTTGTGATGCAAATGTCTAAACGCTTCATAATGTTGAAGCACTTCTTTAGGTCTAAGAAGCTCAATTGGACAAGTTTCAGTAAGAACTAGTTGTGTCAAATGTCTATGCGAAGAATGTAGCTCTAACAAATCAACAAACAAGTGGTGTGCATGATAAATTCTCTGGTGCTCATGGTAGATATCGAGCATTTCACAGCAGGAGTCGTGGAAGAGATCATATCTCAACTATAAATCGACCTACATGCCAACTATGTGGAAAGTATGGCCACTCAGTCACACTGATTGAAATCACAAATTTGATGATTTTTTTATGTCCTCCTACACTCAGGCAACTCTGTCAGAAAATCAACATACAATAAGTGAGTAGCATGAAGCATCTACCTCAGAGTCACATGCCATGTCCATAATAGCTACAACACATCAACCACAAACCTACACTTAAGAATACTTTTTAGTTGCAGAGCTTCTTGAAGATGTTAGTTGTAATATCCCATATCCTCTTAAAAACTCTATTACTTGTCAGTTGGGACATATTGAGTTTCTGAATATTCTATTCGTTATCAGTTATTATTAGTTGAGACAAATAGAGTAATTAGTAAACTTATATGAAACTAATTAATACTCAATTTGGGAATTAAGATTTTTGTGTGAATCTTGCTACATGCATGAAATTGATTTGATTCTTAAGATTGTTGTGTGATGCATGTAGTTATTGATAAACCCTGATGTTTGATGTTGCATATGTGTGATATATGTCATGATATGATGTGTGATCATCCTCTTATTCCATGTTTCATTTTCCTGCTATGGTTGTTTTGTATTACTCGCTAAGCAAGAGAATGGCTCCTTGAGCAATCATTCATGATTTCTCAGAAGTGATGTTTTGTCAACCTTGCCAGGCAAGGGAACAACTCGCCAAGCGAGAATATCAGAACCTAGTAGCAGAAGATTTTTGCTAAGCTCTCTAGGCGAGATAAGTGAAATTGAGGAAATGTGACATTTTGTCTAGCCTCGCTTGAGCTTCACTAGGCAAGAGCTCACTTGGAGGCTGTTGAAAAGTATATCTTCGGCAAATATTTTTATATCGTATCCACAGAGATTGGTTGATATTACCGCCGTTCTATAATCCGATTTGTTATAAGTTTAAGAAGTGACAAGGTTGTTTTGTTTGTAAAATTATCTTGTGAGTAAATGTTAATAAAAATTGTAAAATGGTTTTAGTCAAGTATAAAAGCTTGGCAAGATTGGAGTTCACTATTTCAAATGCGTATGATTCCTTATGATAAATAAATAGATTCAAGATTATTGATGGTGTTCAAGTATCCTCTCAAAGTCATTTATGTCTAAATGATATTGTGATAATCACTATATTGATCCTTAGACGATCTCTCCACCTAACTATCAATATAGCAATCTTTAATGCTTAATACCAAAGAAGAGTAATGAATAAATCTATCTCTACAACTTATTCACTACTTGAAAATCTGTTTTATGTCAAGACTCAAATAATCTCTCTCGACAACTACTCAAATCTGGTTTTCAACTTAGGGCAAAAACAGTATTCAATACATCAACAATCTTTATCATATATATAAATCAAATGGAATACATAAACATATGAGAATAGCTACTACCTCCAATCTTGACAAAAGGAGTTTAGCTCCTCATCACCATTGTTACAAAGCAGAAAGTTTTAGCAGAAAAACTCTGTTTTTCTCCCTTACAAAAAGCTCTCAATATCAATGTGTGAATGATAATGAATGAATGTGAATAATGTGTTTTTCTCTCCTAAAAGAGTTGACATTTCCTTAATTGATCATTTCCATCCAAAGCAGAAAAGCTATCCCAAGGCAGACACCAAAATGGCAAAACCAGCTGGCCTTTAAAACAACACTTTTGACCCAAAAATCAGTTTGATGGATTCGCAGGGTTCGCGAGGCGAACTTTGTTCGCGGGGCGAACTTTGTTCGCGGGGCGAACTGAAGCTGCCTCAGTTTCCTTGCTTTGCAAGCTTCATCCAAAATCTTCCATATTATGATGCTGCAATCCAAAGCTTTCTCACCCAAAAATTCTACAAAACTAATAGAAATGTGAAATAACTATTCAAAACAAAATAAATTAAACATAATTGCATTTATACGAATTAATAAGAATAAAAAGTGTGTAATTACATCAAAACTTGGTAAAATGGACCAATAAAATGATATAAAAAGTAGTACTAATTGGTCCCTAACAACTCTCCCCAACTTAGCATTTTGTTTGTCCCTAAACAAAAGTTTCCACCCTTACAACCAAAGCAATGACACAAAAGATTTAAACAAGAATTTATCAAGGACATTCAAATGGTTCAAAAGCGTTTGACATTTTCTCAATTCACCTATCTCAATTCTAGACAAAACATGAAATAAGGGAAATGGTAAAGTGCAAAAATCATTCCAAGGAATTCCAAGCCATATATGTCAAAATTGAATCAAACTTACACACACATCATAATAATGATGAATAACATGAAGGGTTACTTTCACTCATCCAAGCAATTAAATCAACAACAATTCAAATCATGCGGTTATCACAACAAGTATCAAATCATGTGAAAAATGAGAATCAAGAGGTCTTTCAAAGGTTGTAATGTGGCTTAGGTTACAAGAAAGGATATGATTAAGAGAGTTCAACCAAATTGCCTATCCTAAGGGAGCATTCCCAAATATTCAACTCTACACAATTTCCATTTCTTTGATCCCTATCTTTTTCTTTTTCTTTCCACATCCACACAACCATGAGCATTTCTTTGTTTTTATTTTTTTTATTTTATTCTTTTTTCTTTGCTCTATGGTTTCAAGGGTGATTTCTTTTTCTTGTTTCTTTTCATATTTTTACCCTTTCATAAAAACTCACTTTTCCAAGTTTCTAATCAACTTTTCACTTTACTCTCCCCAACTTTAGATTCCAAAACCAAATTTATTCAATAATGCTCCCTACTTAGACATAAGCAAAAGGCAAAATTTTGCAAACAACTCGGTTTGAGGTTTCAACTGATACTAAAGAAATTAGGATTCATTTATTTCACAATTTTCAATTGATTTTACAATGATCAATCAAATGAATCCTAAAATAAGCTCAAAGGGGTTTAACTAAGGATTATTCGTCACAAGGTTAGTTGATTCAAACTTTTTGGTCAAGTGGTTTTTCTCACAAACAATGCCTCTATCATTTTCAAAATTTTCACACAAAAATAGATTGATGCATGATTTAGCATGATAAGAATGAGTTAAAATAATGCTCGGTTTCCCGCTTTTTAGTGTACAATGGAAAGCCTCCTCACAATTGGTTAAGTCCTATTTTGATTCAAAAATGACATATACTTCAATGAATTTATGACATGGAATTTGCACACACCATCAAACTACTCATGTTAAGTCTAGAAAGCGATAAAGTGTACCTTGAAATGCCGACACTAATTCTTATCATCACCACTCGAAGTGTCCTATGCTTCTTTCTTTGCGATCATTTCTCGGTTGCTTAAAGCTTGACTTAAGAATAAGAACAATTAAACAAAAATGTTGGTAAACCAAAATTTGATTAAAACACACTTAAATCTCAAAAAGTATTCATGCAATTATCAAGACAAACTCTAAAGTTCAACAAACTCCTCAATCTTCCTTCAACTCATCGCCATGGGTTACACCACCTCCTGCACCCCCCCAAAAAAAATTTGGCCTGCCCTCAGGCCACTTAGCATAATCAACAAAATATTCTTAGGAAGGGAATGGAGAGGGGAAGTTTTGACATTTGGAGGTTTGGACGTGGAGTAGCGAGGTTATTGAAAGAATCTCCTAAGTTCGTGAAAATAGGAATGAAACGAAAATGACATAAAACAAAAGTGTTTTTTTTTTTTTCAGTTCGCGAGGCAAACTTTGTTCGTGGGGCGAACTGAAGGAAATTTCAAAAAAATTGCTTCTGCCATTCACTGTTCGCGGGGCGAACTTTGTTCGCGGCGCGAACTGAAGCTGTGAATTCAGTTCGCGGGGCGAACTGTGTTCGCGGGGCGAACGGTAAAAAACAGAACCCAATTTTTTTCAAAATTTAACACAGCAAAAACTCACACAGCAGAAAAAAAATGAAAATGCAGACTTACAACGTTGGGTTGCCTCCCAACAAGCGCTTTGTTTAACGTCGTTTAGAGCTCGACGGTTCAACGGTCTTCACGATCCGGCTTTGTTGAGCAACTTCCTCAAGGGCTTTGTTGTCTTCAAGAGGTTCTTGATGAACCTTCGATAAAATCTGATACCACCCATCTTCAGAACTACTTGCACAACACTCACCCATTCACCATCGGAGATAGAACAAATCATCCCGGCCTCCAATAGTTTGACAACCTCCTTCTTTTTCAGCACTTGAATCAATTTGTATTCCTCTTTTGTGGACAATGTATTACTAACGACCACCGGTTTAGTACAGTCATCACCCAAGAACAAATACTTCAAATTTGGCTCAAGTTTTGGCTCTTCCACTTCCTTTGTCATATCCAAGCCTTCGTTTGTCTCTTCATGATAAACAAGTTCTCCGCGAGGTTCTAGTTCATGCAACATTGCTTCCATCTCTTCTCCTTCATTTTGGGTCGAAACTTTGTAGACTCCGATAAGAGATTTCTCTGATGGGTTAGAAACATGAGCCTGGTTTGCGATCTCCACTGGTTCCTCCTTGGTGGCATCGATTCGGAAAGACTCACACTTACCATTGAAATGCCTTTTGGCTTCAAAAAGATTGAAGGCTACCTCTTCATCTTGCACCCTCACTTTCATTAGCCCATCATCTATGTCAATCATCATCCGAGCAGTTTTCATAAAAGGTCTTCCAAGAATTAGGGGTACATCACGGTCCTCATCCATCTCTACTATTACAAAATCCACCGGAAACAAAAATTTGTCCACTTTCACAAGCATGTCTTGAGCGATTCCGTATGGTGAGGTGGTAGACTTGTCGGCTAGTTGTAGAGTCATTCTCGTCGATTTAATCTCAACATTCCCCAATCTTTTTACAATGGAGAGGGGGATTAAATTTATACTAGAGCCCAAGTCAATCAAACCATTTCCAACGTATGTGCTTCCAATGGTTACCGGTAAAACGACTCGGCCCGGATCAGATTCCTTTCTTGGGAGGGTCTTTTGAATGATGGCACTACAACGTGCATCGAGCAAGATTGTCTCGTCTTCCACATGTCTTCTTTTCTTTGTGAGAATATCCTTCATGAACTTTGCATACCACGGCATTTGGTCTAATGCATCGGCAAATGGAATATTGATTTGAAGTTGTTTAAATATGTCCATAAACCGTGCATAGTGTCTAGCATTATCCTTCTTTGATGGTGCGTGCGGATATGGTAAATGTTGAACTGGACTGACCTTCACTCCTTTCTCTCCTTTCTTCTTCTTCCTTGGTTCGATTTCCTTATTCATTTCCGCTTCACACTGCTGTTCCTCCATCAATTGCTGGTTCTGCTGTTTTCGCGGCGCGAAGGGAGATCGCGGCGCGAACTGAGCAGTTTCTGCCACTTTCTCCTTTCCACAAGCTACGTCCTCATTTTCCAGCACAGCATCCATATCATTCTCAACTGTAATTTCCTCACCTTTTTTACTTGCCAACTCTCTACCGCTTCTAGTAAAAATTGCTTTACAATGCTCCTTTGGGTTGGGTTGAGTGTTAGCGGAGAAAGAAGATCCTGCGTTTTATTCCGACAGTTGCTTTGCAAGTTGGCCTACTTGAGTTTCCAGATTTTTAATTGCTGCTTCGTTACTCTTCTGATTTTCCATGGAAGCTTGCATGAATTGTTGAAGAGTATCCTCTAGCTTGGAACTTCCTCCTTGCGTTTGCTGTCCTTGAGAATTTGGATGTTGGTAAGGATTCTGCTGCTGAAAATTTTGATTGTTGAACCTTGATGGTTGGTAACCTTGATTGTTCCTTTGATAGCCTTGATTTTGATTGTTCACATAGCTCACTTCTTCTAGCGGAGGACAAAAACCAGTAAGGTGATCTCCTTGACATAACTCGCAACATGCTACTTGATGTCGAACTTGAGAACTTTGAATCTCCTTCATTTGCTGTGGAAGCTTGGCCATTTGTTGAGTAAGCAACTCCACTTGTTGAGAGAGTAGCTTGTTTTGAGCAAGAATGGCGTCATTTGTATTTAACTCAAGAACTCCCGGTTTACGTTGTGAAGGACTACGGTCATGTTGACTTTGACGATCATTGAGTGCCATCCGGTCAATAATGACGTTAGCTTCTTCCGCAGTCTTTGACATAAGAGAGCCACCCGCGGTAGCATCCAAAAGTGTTCTGTGAGTTGATTGGAGCCAATTTAGAAAAATATGGATTTGAGTGAGCTCATCAAAACCATGACCCTTGCATTTTCTCAACATTGACTTGAATCTTTCCCAAGCCTCATTTAAAGACTCGTTGCTTCCTTGAGTGAATACCGCAATAGCCGTTTTGGCTTCCATGAATCGGGATTGAGGGAAATATCTTTCTAAGAACTTTCCTTCTAGCAAATTCCAATTCGTCATCACTCTTGATGCTTGATCAAGGTACCACTCTTTTGCCTTTCCCACTAAGGAGTGTGGGAACATCCTCTTGAATAATGCTTCTTCACCCGCCTCGTCTATCCCCGTAGAACCCGCAATCTCATAAAATTTGATGAGATGGGTGTACGGATCTTCATGATCCATTCCGGTGAATGGATTTGCATAGAGAAGTTGGAGGATTCCGGTCTTCATCTCCGTATTTCTTCCTCCACGGGCAAATTGAGCATTTCTTCTTGGACTATTAGCGGACATTTCGGTACGATTATCCTCTGCCATGTTTCCTTCACAAGCCTCTACAACCACTTCTTCGATTGGAACAAGTGCGGAAGTAGATGCTTCTTCTCTCCGGTTTCTCTCTTCGGCTAGTTTCCTTCTTCTTCGTGTTTTGCTATTGAGCTTCCGAAATGTTCTTTCAATTTCCGGATCGAATTGAAAATGCTCCTCGGTAGCTTTTTCTCGCATGCACTAGAATCTACAAAACTCACAAACCAAGTGAAACACAAGAGGGATAATAATAAAAGTAACAAAACTTAAAACAATGAATTATTGCAATGCTTGTAATATCGAACACCAATCCCCGACAACGGCGCCAATTTGTTGAAAAGTATATCTTCGGCAAATATTTTTATATCGTATCCACAGAGATTGGTTGATATTACCGCCGTTCTATAATCCGATTTGTTATAAGTTTAAGAAGTGACAAGGTTGTTTTGTTTGTAAAATTATCTTGTGAGTAAATGTTAATAAAAATTGTAAAATGGTTTTAGTCAAGTATAAAAGCTTGGCAAGATTGGAGTTCACTATTTCAAATGCGTATGATTCCTTATGATAAATAAATAGATTCAAGATTATTGATGATGTTCAAGTATCCTCTCAAAGTCATTTATGTCTAAATGATATTGTGATAATCACTATATTGATCCTTAGACGATCTCTCCACCTAACTATCAATATAGCAATCTTTAATGCTTAATACCAAAGAAGAGTAATGAATAAATCTATCTCTACAACTTATTCACTACTTGAAAATCTGTTTTATGTCAAGACTCAAATAATCTCTCTCGACAACTACTCAAATCTGGTTTTCAACTTAGGGCAAAAACAGTATTCAATACATCAACAATCTTTATCATATATATAAATCAAATGGAATACATAAACATATGAGAATAGCTACTACCTCCAATCTTGACAAAAGGAGTTTAGCTCCTCATCGCCATTGTTACAAAGCAGAAAGTTTTAGCAGAAAACTCTGTTTTTCTCCCTTACAAAAAGCTCTCAATATCAATGTGTGAATGATAATGAATGAATGTGAATAATGTGTTTTTCTCTCCTAAAAGAGTTGACATTTCCTTAATTGATCATTTCCATCCAAAGCAGAAAAGCTATCCCAAGGCAGACACCAAAATGGCAAAACCAGCTGGCCTTTAAAACAGCACTTTTGACCCAAAAATCAGTTTGCTGGATTCGCAGGGTTCGCGAGGCGAACTTTGTTCGCGGGGCGAACTTTGTTCGCGGGGCGAACTTTGTTCGCGGGGCGAACTGAAGCTGCCTCAGTTTCCTTGCTTTGCAAGCTTCATCCAAAATCTTCCATATTATGATGCTGCAATCCAAAGCTTTCTCACCCAAAAATTCTACAAAACTAATAGAAATGTGAAATAACTATTCAAAACAAAATAATTTAAACATAATTGCATTTATACGAATTAATAAGAATAAAAAGTGTGTAATTACATCAAAACTTGGTAAAAGGGACCAATAAAATGATATAAAAAGTAGTACTAATTGGTCCCTAACAGAGGCCTCACTAGGTCTCTCTAAACGAGACAAGTAAAAATACAGAGGCATGAGCTTTCTACCTCGCCTCGCTTGGAGCGCGCTAAGCGAGGGTTCTGAAATGTTGTTCATGTTTCCACCATAAGACGGGATTCGTGACTCCGATTGAGATGGGGTCAGATGCATTAGAAAGTGATTCCATTGTCCTACCTTTTAATAAAGAGGAATCATACTTATGTTTCAATTATTGGTTGGATATTTGGTGAGGAAACTTTGTTCCAAAAGTCCTAATTGATGATGAACTATTAGTTGTGCTTCATGGATATATTGTGATATGCACACATTGAATAAATAATGAATAAATCATGTGTACATTGTACATTATAATATGACATGTGATGAATGTATAATATTTGATTAAATACTATGAAGATGAGTGAGGGTAAACCTAGGATCGTGGCTAGGTGAATGAATTAGTAAAGATAACTTAGGTTATGGTAATTAACTTATGTTGTGATACTCGAAAGTAAGTGGTACCTCGGTGTGTATCTGTGAACGAGTAGATGTGAGATGAGTCGTTACATCTACGAAGTGCCGAGGGCATATATGGTAAACGATGTCATAATTACAATACAATGAGCTCATATGGAAACATGTTATGATATATTATGATTATGATATAATCACATGGATATTGATGAGAATAACCCATATTCTTGCTCGTTGTGTATCCAACTGCTTGACGATACATATTTCGTGTTTTATTAGTTAAACAAAAGCATTTGGAATTTTGGATTGTTTGTCTGAGCAATTGAAAATAAAATGCAATAGAAGGTAAAAACAATAGTTAAACAGATTAAAAGACATTATGAGTAAATATGCTAGGGAATGTGTATGATTCAATTCATCAACAATAATAAATTAACCTTGCAACAACTTAATTCAATAACATTGACTACTGGTTCTTAAAGGTGTTTACTCCTAAATCATTAGTGAGAAAACCTTTAATCATTTAAATTAATCTGTATGTCCATAGTGAATTACAGATAAAATTAAGTATTATTTTAATCAAGAATATTCCAGTTTCCACATGGTATCCATAGACCTAAGTGATATCTACTATGAATTATTCACTATTGAGCATTAACAATGACGGTCAAGCCTAAATATTAACTACATATTAGACTCAATTTTTTGAAAGAGAAAGCATTAAGCATAATTTGTAAATAAGTCATATATCATAAAATCAAAGTTATTACAAGTTAAAAATCTAAAATTGTATTATAAATTCGAATCAGGGACACCGCATAGAATTGGAGGGTTTAACTACTTGTAATAATAAAGAAACAGATAGTAAAATTCATAAACATTACAGATCTAGAGATGAAATAAGTCTTCAATCACTTAAAGCTCGTAAAAATCTTGATCCACCTTGAAAATCTGAGTTTTCCAGCCTTCTACACTTGTTTCTGCCGTCAAAATTCGTTCCAAATCAGTTTAAACCTCAAAAAAATAACTTTCTGACTTTAAATACTCGAAATTGGGCTTTTTTTGTGATTATGGACGCCCATACGTGTATGGGGGGTGTCATATGCGTATGGGGGTGCCATACGTGTATGGGGTAGCTAAAATGTGCATTTTAGGTGTTTCATACGCGTATAGGACGTATGGGGGAGGGGAGGGTAGGTCATACGCGTATGGGGGCACGCCATACGTGCATTTTTTTCCAGATTTGATACGCGTATGAGCAATTTGATACGCATATGTGCAAAAAAAATCGAATTAGCATTTGGTGTTTTCATTAAAGTTGTAGCCCTGAATGCTAGCTTTCATTTGCCGTCATTCCCATATTATTCCGAGTTACAGTGCTCTAGATATGATCAAAATACCACATGCCTATCCTGATTTAAAACGTGCTGAAAAATAGACTTTCTGAAACTTTTTGAAAATTCGTCGCGTTTCTTTTCTGGCCATTTATTGACTTCCTCCAACCTACAAAACATGTTAACCTTCCCAAAAAGATTAAAAGTATCAGGAATAATTACAACATAGACAAATACGAAATTAAAGAAACTGAGATATAAAACATTCAAACTATATGGAAAATGAAAAAGACTCGCATACTTTCACCTGTTAAAATAATAAATTATAGCAGAAATGGTGATTGATCACAGATGCTTATCTAAAGTAGTGGTTGGTATAGAACAATTAATATGACTCCGTAAAACGTATTCCATGGAGTGGAGGTATATATTCCATTGACAATATCTAGTGGATAATGAACTTCAAGTAGTGAATGTCTGGTATCCGCTGACCATATATGGTGGGAAGACATTTAGTGCTTCCATGCAGTGGATGTATGATTCCATTGACCATATCTGATGGGGACTGTAACCCATATAGTGGAGGTCTAATATCCATTAACCATATCTAACGGATAATGTAATCTACTCAATTGAGGTCTAGATTCCATTGACAATATCTAATGGTGAAAGTAATCCATGCAATGGATATTTGGTATATATTGACCATATCTGGTAGACAACATGTTTTGTGCAGTGGAGGTCTGGTATTTCCATCGATCATATTTGACGGATGAGTTAGTAGATCTTTGTAATCGATTTTGAACTAATCACCCCTGTGTTACACAATAATATGAGAATAATGATTCATTGAATTATGAGATCTCTTTTTGTGTGTTTCCATACGAAGCATAAATCCCCGTAAAAACTTAAGTCCTTGTTCTATTTTGTAAGTGTACGCAAGCAAGTAGGACGAAATTGAAACTCTTAAGTTAAGAAATCAGTAAGAATAACCTTTAGAATCAGAACAACCCAATGGAGGATAAAGACCCAAAAGAATCAGAAACATACCCAACTATCTCAATAATTATGAGTGAGGAAAGCAAGGAAGCATGAATAAAGACTCATATGATTCTAGAAGAATTACAACTCATCATACCTGTTACATGCTAGAAGTATGTTAGGATTTGTTTTAGATTTCCATTTCAATTGCTATATCAGAATGGTTAGTGGAATTTCATCCTTACCGTGTATCGATTTGGCTGAATGAGAAAAGGCAACAAGAAAATTTCAAAAACCTTCTTCTCTCTTACTCTCTTGTGGATGCCCCTTGTCCTACAAATCAAGGAAGTTACCCTTAATAATTTTGTGCTTTCATTGCTCCTCCACTTCTTCTTAAATGGTCGACAGACCAACACACGCCAAACGCCTTGTGATTTAGCGGAAAAGGTTTATTTAATCATCATCCAACAAACTATCCTCACAACTCAACCAACTCCACCTTCACCCCCACCTCCCACACCACCACCATTCCTCTCACACATGAATTTAGAGGTTCCCCACTTTGATGACATTGACGCCATGGACCGAATCTTCAAGATCAATTAGTTATTCGATTACCACCACGTCCCGGAAGAAGAACGTATCGTCGTGGCTTCCTTCTACATGGACAGCCTTGCAAGGAGCTGGTTTTAGTGAATGCACCGCAATGGCCTCATCGCCACCTAGTTTGGTTTGTTACAAGCTCTGGAAACCCGTTGTGCACTTAGTTACTACGACGACGCAAGCCAACCTAATCGTAGGTCTTCCACAACCCTTCCTCCTCAACTGTTTCATCTCAGGTCTCTCCCTAGAAATCCAGCGAGAGGTACAAACCCTCAACCAACAACCCTTGCTCATGCGACATTGCTAACCAAATTACAAGATAAAATCAAATATTGCAGAAAGGGATTCAAACATAAATCTATTACCAATCCACCCACCTTCTTAAACACCATCATCATACCTCTCTTACAAAACCCTCCATGTGTATAATTTCGTAAACTCTTCCCTGATGAAATATCCTCACGGCGTGAAAAGAGCCTTTGCTACAACTGCGATGAAACTTTCATCCTTTGTCACAAATGTAAAGTCAAATTCTCCCTCCTTGTTTTTGACGAATCAGACTCCATAACCGACAACACCATATTCGATGACTTGCCACAAACATAGTTACTCTCGGATATCACCTCCAACTTTGACAGCCAAATCAATTTCCATGCTCTTTCAGGATCCCTAGCATCCACCACTATTCGCATTCTCGAACAAAACTCCCATCACACCGTCACAGTGCTTATCGATGGTGGTAGCACACACAATTTCATTCAGAGCCACATGGAAAAATTATTGAACCTTCCATCAACTCCAGTTAACATGCTTAAATTTATGGGTGGTAATGACCACTTGCTAGAAGGCTAACACCTGTGTGCTGACGTGGCTCTAACGCTTCAAATAAGTCTTTTCAAAATTGGCTTTTATGGTTTGCCTCTTAGTGGAGCAGAAGTCATTTTGGGAGCCCCTTGGCTCAAATCCCTCGGGCATGTATTAATGGTTACTCTAAACTCACCCTTTCCTTTACTTTCAACAACCGACCCATCACCCTCACAATTGATGCCCCCAATGGCCCAATTAACCTTTATAGTTGCATATCCCGATTTCATTCGGGGGAGTTTTTATATCCGATTATTTTGTTGCATGTCTTATCGTTTTTATCTTTGATTTTATTTCGATTCTTTGAATTTTATTTATGACTGCATTTCTCGAAATTGAGTTTAAAGTGATTTGTTTTTTAACAAGCATAAAACTTCGTTTAGATTTGATCTTGTTCAAAATGTTCTTTGATAAATAGCATGTGTTAGTGGAATGGAATCATTTTGTGTTTTGGTTAAACATTGATTCAAAAGTAAAATCTCAAAATGCTTTTGAAAATTTGAAAATTTGAGATCTTACAAGATTGATTCGAATCATTCAGTTTTACACTGAATTTTTGATCCTCATCAAGTTGGACAGAATTAGAACACAATCATTTGATTCAAATCAAAATTTGCACTTGATTCTGATCATTCTCCGGGTGATAAATTATGTTTGATTTGATTTGAATCAATATTGGTACATGATTCAAATCAATTTCTTTTTCAAAAATTCATTGTCAGTTTTTTGGCATTTGATTCAAATCAAATTTTAAACATGATTCAAATCACGTGGCATTTGATTCAAATAACTCTTTTTCTGACCCAAATTCAATTGGAATTTTTTCAAAAATCAGTTATTTCTTTTATTCCACATCATTTGCTCATTTGATTCAAATCATATTTTTCTCTTGATTCAAATCTAACTAACCTTTTTCAACCATTTTGTGTGCTTCATCTCAAGCACATATAAAACATTTTTGTCATCATGTCTTACATATAAACTATCATTCTGAACATATTTTTCAGTGTGATTTTTAGTGAAAATCAATTTCCCTTGTTTTGAATGTTCAAAGTATTGCTACGAAATTCTTGCATCTTCAACTTCAATCAGATCTTGATAACGAGAGTTCTGAGATTGATTGAAGGAGGAACTTACTTGAAACTAATCATTCTTGGAGATCTTGTTGAGTTTTCCAGGTTGTTAGTAAGATTGATGGATTGTCAATGGCAGTGACAAATTCCATTGGAAAAAGTAGATTCTTCTCTCAAGAATTACCTTAGTAGTAACTCTGTGGAAGGATATAGATAAGGCAAAGTTCTTCTCAGATCTTCGTACAATTTCACCACTCAAGAAATTGTAGGATCAAGGGGTTGATTTATACACACGAAGGCTTGGACTAGAATTGATGTTAATGGAAGATTCCAGAAACGTATTTGAGTAAAGATTACGTGGAAGAGTTTGGCAAAGTGTGTTGTATACAAGTCAAGATCCAAATTAGGAGATTTATCTTCTTAGTTGTATTGTTAATTGATGATTGTATGAACTCTTGGAAATATTTGTCAAATAACAAGTACTATGCATGTTCCAATAGGAAACCATGAAGAGTGCACGTAGGAAAAGCAAGGACAAACACCGAAGCACTATAAATCTCGGTGTCATCTCTCTAACTCTTACTCTTGCATTTAAATTCATAGTGATTGGATGATTATGTTTTTCAATTCCTTCATATTATATATTTTGTTATTGATAGCAATTTATTACATAAGCATTAGGTGTTGTTGTAATTAGATAACTTGTTAAGAAAGATTGCAGATTGATAATCTGAAAACAAATTGAATTTAGAACTCCATAAATTGAATCATTATGTATACACTTCTTGTGATTACACAAATTGAATCAATTCATTCCCAGTGTTTCATGATTATAATATTTGATATTTATGATGCAAATTGTGTTAGTTTGATCAATATTCAACTGTATAATTTTTATTTTCGCATCAAACCTTCAGTCGCAACTCATTTTTGGAAACACTTTGATTTTGGAAAACTACGGTTGAATTTTTTAATTTGGGTCTATTAATCCTCATTTATACCATTTTTCTACTTCCATGTTCACACCCGACAATTGGCATCAAGATCTAGTCTTTTGATTGTGTCTAATCGACATCCAAAAGTTTGTGAATATGTCGGGAGATGACGATTCTAAGGGAATGTATAATAGAGCACCAATTTTCAAAAGCGAAAATTATACATATTGGAAATCGATCATGTATGTACTCTTACTATCGGTTGATAAAAATTTGTGGTGTGTCGAAACTGAAGGACCATTTATTCCCAAGGGCAATAACAACGTTGTAAACATCCAAAAGATTGGGATGATTCTGAAACCAAAAATGATTCATATGATTTGAAAGTGAGGAGCATACTTATTTTAGCACTAAGTGCTAAAGTGTTCTATTCAATTTCATATCATATGAGTTCTAAAGGTATGCGGGATGCTCTCCAAAATCTCTATGAGGGAACGGAGGACATCAAGGATTCTAAATCAATATGTTTACAGAGAAGTTTGAACTATTTCGTATGGAACCTGGAGAATTCATGGATTCCATGCAAACTAGATTCCTCCATTTAATCAACAAACTATGAGACTTGGGTAAAACCTTTTCCAACAAAGATTATACTAACAAAATACTGAGATCCATGTGCAGGGAGTGATAACCAAAAGTCACTACAATAAAAGAAGCAAATTATCTTAGTACTTTGGACATTATAAAACTAATTAAGAAGTTAGTTGAGCATGAGAATGAGCTGAAATGACTCGCCGATAATGAAGTAAAGTTGAAGAAGAAAGATAAAGGGAAAGAATAGAAACGAGATATTTCTTTGAAAGCTTCATCCTAAAAGGTGAAGAAGTCAAAGGAAGAAAGTGACAACTCTAACAAAGAAGTTTCCAAAATGGAAGAAATGGGTTTATTCGTCAGACACAATAATAGATATCTTAAGAGAAACAAGCTTAAGCATAGTGACAAAGGTTTAGTGAATTTCAGAAATACTCATCCACCAAAAAAGGATCAAAAGAAAGAAGATTATGAGATTACATGTTACGAATGTGGTAAATTGGGACACTATATGACTATCTGTCCAAATCTCATCAAATATCATAAAAGCAAAGACAAGGCTTTCTACAAAACAAAGGGAAAATCTTCCAAAGGTCGTAGAGCCTACATCATGTGGGAAGAAGAGATTGAGAGCTCCATTTTCAGTTCCTGATCGGGTTCAGATGATGAGTGTGCCATCTTTTGCTGGATGACACGAAAGAAAAGTGGAACTTCAAAGGTATATAATTATGATTCTGGAAATGAGTATACTTATAGTGAATTCTCTAATGCCTTCAATGACATGTATGCTGATTCCATTAAAGCGTTTTAAATTTCTCTCCAAAAGGAAATGATTATAATAGTTGAACATGAGATAAATAATCTTAATTGTACATTAGATTATTTAAAGGAAGCTCATACATCTCTTATGGATGAGCATTGTATTGTTTTGGATACTTTATCTGAAAAGATAGAAGTTGTGGAATGTGTTAAGTGTCCAATTTTAAAACCTGAAGTTAAAACTCTTAAGGGAAAATTAACACATGTTGTCATACCCTAAATTTTACCCTGAGTTTTTTCACATGCATCAACATAGCACAAATATTTCATTTGATCATGCATTTCATCAGTCAAAAGCATTCATCAGGTTTTAGATGAAAAGTCAGGAGTTCTGACATTTTATTTGGTCTTAATGACATTCATTCAGTCATTTGTTGATTAAAGAGTCGAAATATTTGGTTTCTTAGTCTTAGTGCACCATCCGTTTCATTGAATTAAGTTTCAGGGGTCCAAAGGGTGACAATCAAGAAAATTGTTGTCATCTGAATCTTTGTAAGATTTTGATTGTGTTTGAGAATTAGAAGCGAATGGTCCAAGAGAGATTCCTTTGCACCTGATTATCTATTCACAATTCTTCAATCAGTAAATCAATACATTTATAAGACATGTACATTTTCTACTTATCACAACATGCATTTTGTTCAGTATACTGCTTAGAATATCAACCATTTTTTTTTTCCGGATCTACCGACAGATCGGTTGAATCAATTTTCAAGCGTACGTCGAATTAGCGGGCAAATTTTTTAAAATTCAAGCTTGCAGACCTCGACTTTTTTAATCTACGTTTTACATAGTTTTAACTTTGCGTGCTCGATTTATTTTTTCTGCTACTTTTTCGATTGCATTCTGATCAGCCTGAGCCTTTTAACCAATTGTTTTTTATTTCAAAATTTGACCAAAACATGTATGTTTCTGAGAAATTTATTTCGCGCTGATCATTTTGGTGCATTCGGTTTAATTTTTTGAATATTTTTGCATCTAACTTTTATTCATTTTTAATCCTTTTATTATTGCGTCTTTATCAAAGCGTGGAGAAAAAAAAATAGAATTCTTATTTCAAATTTTATTGTAATTATCTTGAGTGTTTGATTTTTATGTAATTTATTTAGTTTCATTACATTTTTTATCGCTAAATTATCCAAAAGGGACTTTTGTGGAATTTCCAAATATTTTGAAACCCACCTTGCTATAAGTACATGCATGGCATTGTATGTAACAGCCAATCAGAAAAATAACGCACTCCTTTTTCACTTTTTTTCAAATGGAATTCTCACCGAACACATACCATTGAGTAACTCTCTTTCTTTCTATTTCAGTACACACATATTGCTTATCTTTTGAATAAAAAAAGGGGTGACCTTGCTTTCAACATGAGCTCATAAATATCTCTCTCATAGTGTATAGTTTTAAAGAAAGAAAATAAAAAAGAGTAAATCCAAAAAATACATAACTTATTCCCTTCATCAAACATTTAACAACAACACAAACACAACAATATCATCATCTCTACATAATATAACACAATACAAAACTCTCGCTTTTTCTCCTTCACTCATAATAACTCAACATCCTTCACTCTTTTCATTTTCACAACAAAATCACCATCATTAATATCACAACAAAACGTCACCCTAAAAAAAATAGAGAAAACAAAAAGAGTAGAAAAAAAAGTCTAAAATCAAAATCATTGGTGAAGTGGTAAATTTTTTGATATTAAGCTATTGATTAACTTAATTCATAAAACAAGAGTCACCACCGTGTTTTTATTGTTTTCAAAGGAAAAGGGAAGGTTTTGAACAAAACTAATTAAAATAGAACAAGGCTCCGGAGGTTAGTTATGCAAATGGAAGGTATTAGTATCCTAAACATCCATGATACTCCATGAGAACCTCTTTGAAAATGGTGTTGTTTGTAAAAAAAAATATTGGAGATATGGAAAAGAAATATTTTTTATGATTTTTGTGTTTGTCAAGACTTTTAAAGTCTCATGCCTACGTACCAACAAAGTGCAATGAAGGGTCAAAACCTCGTAGTTCATGATAAAAATAACAAATGAGTTTGTTTTGATTCATTTTTAATGAGAAGACATTTTGTCATTTTAAGGAGAATATTCAACTAGTCACCCACAAGTATGAGTATTTTGCATCATCATGAGAAATGCTCCAACTTGGATAAGGATCAACAAGTATGCCACTAACTCTCACAAATGGAAAAAAATTATCATCAATACTATGAGGATAAGAGAATTATATCTCAACTATGGGAACGACTCATGTCTAATGCCTTGAGAAAAGTTTTTTAAAAAGGAAAGTGCACAAAGGGCACAAAAATGATTTAAATGAGTTAGACATTTTTTAGTCTCTTGAAATTGGTTTGTATATGCTTAAGATAGATTAGCATTTATTAAGAAAAAGGTTTTGAAAATCACTTAACAAAAATCAAGGTTTGTTAAGAAAGTGGTTCAAGTTTAAAAAAAATATTTTGAAAAAGAGAGAATATTTTGAAAATTAAAGAAAGGGGAGGAGAAGAAGAGACTATCCTAGAGCATAAAGTAAAAACTAGGGAGGAAATATCTAACCAAGAAATAACAAGTTTTGTGACATAAGTCAAGCAAGAATTCCCTCATTTGGATTAAGCCTCAAGCAAGCCTCAAAATAAGCAAATAATAATCCACGTATCAGATGAAACCATAGCAGCTCAACCAAGTCTCCAAAGAAAGTCCAAAGTCAAAGGTATCAGATGAATTCTAAGATCTCAGATCACAAGTCCAAAGCAAAGGTCAAGGTCCTAATTCTAAGTCCATAACCCCACGATGATGCCAAGGATAGTAACTACAAGTCCATGAATCAGGATAACCAAGTTTTTTTTAGGTTTTTTATTTATTAGTGTTTTCTTTACAAAGATATGAAAGTAAAGTCCAAAGAACAAATGACATAATCACCAACCATATGATATTAAATGCTAAACATAAAGTATAAAGTAAATGACATAAAAATAAAAGAGCATAAAGTAAATTACTTTGAAGTAAAAGGCTAATACAAGTAAAATATTAGTAAAGGATGTTAGTAAGAGATGAAAATATATTTTGGTCACTTTTTGGAGAACAATCAACTATCCACTCACAAGCATGAACATATGAACCTATACACCATTCATGAGAAGGGCTCCAACTTGGATAAAATCAACAAGTATGCCACTAGTTCTCACAAATAAAAAATGAGCAACATTTTCACACAATACCATGAGGAATATGAGACGTACAATCTTACTTATAAAAATGTCTTTGTTTTCTTTGGGACAAATTTTACGTTATGTTAAGTAATCGTAATTGAACTTATGTAGAAATCACAACTATCTGAGGCCGGTCAATAATAATGTTTGTGTTAATACATGCTAGAGAAATTATATGTAAATCATTCTCTTAAAGACATGCCACACAAAATAGAAAAAGGGATGATCAAGCACAAAGGCTAGGAAGATGGTCCATTATTTCAATCCACACTTCATGACACTTAGGATAAACTTATGCATCAATCCAAAGTACCTTAAATGATCTACGATCAATTATGAGGTAGTTTTGAAATGATGAAAGTTCATCAAGTACCAATCCATACATCATGAACAAGATGGACACAAGTCATCCAATTGATCAAAGGAAAAATAAGGAGATGAAGAAGAGAGACACAAGAGAAGTCACACCAAAATTGAACCAAAAGTTTGATAAAGTCATCATCAAAATCAATCATCCATTTTGGTGGATTAGGGTTTTCACCCCATCAACACCCAAGATTTATTAAGTTTGATGAGACTTGAAATCCAAACCATCATGATCCAAGGCCAACAGAATTTCACAAGGGTCACACAAATAAAAATGCAGTTAAATGAAATAAAAATGCATTAAAGGTATTTTTAAATAAATTTTAAAATGAAAATAAAATAGAAAATCCACAAAGTCCTTCAAAACACCAAATAAATGGCTAAAAAAATTATGGAAGGTTAGAAATAAAATAAGAAGTTTATAATAACTTTTTCGAATTTTAAAATACAGAAAATTATTTTTAAACCAATTAAAACAAAGGAGAAAAGAGAAAATTCAAGAAAAATAAGAAATCAGTGAAATAAAATATGGAAAAATAAAAAACTGATAAAAAAAAATAAAAGAGAATTTTAAAAATTATTTTGGTATTTTTTGGATGAAAAGTGAAATTACTATGAATTTTTAAAGAAAAAGCAATTAAAAATGATAAAAGAAAAATAATTAAAATCAGAAAAACACTGAGCGTTTGATCACACCTCATTAATTGACGTGACAGATCCAACACTCCAAATGTTAGAGAACATGATGAAACGCACTGCAATTCAAACACAAGATCCAGTTTAAATCCAACCAATCAAAATATTTCAATCTGCCAACATGTCTGATCAAACAACTTGAGAAAAATCTGGTCGTCTTCTCCGATGAGCTCTCACCGAAGTTTCATCATTTGGTAAATTTAGAACACGAGACCACCACCATTGTGATCATCTTCTCATCCCGAATTCAATCTTATGCTCCAAATTCATTTATATGAATTGAGCAAAGGAAATTTCAGAGAAGTTTTGAAAACAAGCAAGCCACAAAAAATAAAATTAATTGATGAACACGATCAATCAACACCAGATAAGTTAGGGGAAATCATCAGAGATTGAAGGACTACATTGTGGTAACTTGTTTGAGTTCAAATGATGCTCAAAACTACATTGTCCAGATGGTGATCAGAAATTGATGAACCTTGATATGGTTAGAGCACTTCAGAAGGTCTCAGAGCTTGAGAATTGTTGCAAAAGTTTCAGAGGATGTCGAAGGTGCTAAATGGAATCAAGAAATTGGATTGAAACAAGCTGAAACTCAAAACACGATAATTGAATTTTTTGGAAAAATTTCAAGTTGCATTAGGTATTTTTGGCTCTCCGAAGCTTAGAAATGAATGTGATAGCTTTCTATATTTATAGAGAATGTTATTGGATCCAAATACGTGTGAAATGATGTAGAATTCGTGCAAAATGAATTGGATCCGAGTGTGTGAAAAGTGTGACTTGAAACTCATCAAGACTCAGCCAAATGATGCATTTTAAGGGTCAATTAACTTCTGGAGACTTGGTTAAACATGTTTAGGTCCAAAAAACATGCTAATTTGGCTTGGAATTTAGATTAGTGAAATTCAAATCACGGGCAATGATAATTTCTTTAGTTGCAAATCACCATGTTCAACCTAATGGGTCACCCTACTCATGAGGTTTTTTGATCCCATTCTTTTTGCAATGTGTTAACATCATGGCCAAGATTACAATGTGTCAAGAAAGGTTGCATTTGGATGCTTGAGCATAAAGTTATGTCATGTTGAAGTTGACATGAAAAATTGATCATATAACTTAGAAAAATTTGAGTGATTCATGGCTGAAAATGACTTGTAATGTCTCAATGAATTTCATGGCCTTCCAAGCATATTCTTACCTTGGTCCTTGAAGTAAACTTGTAGAGGGCATCACAAATGACATTATTCAAAAAGAATCATCCTCATATGTTGAAAATTGAAGAAGTTATGAATCTTGAAAGTTTGACTTCAAAATGTTGACTTTTTGGTCAAACCTCTTGGAACAAGCTTGTGTACTTGGGTTTTCCTTGCATTTCAAAGTACATGGGTGATCATATTAGCTAAAAATAAGGTGTTCTTGGTTGCCTATTGATTAAATTTCCCAAAGCTTAAAGTTGCTTGCTGAAGAAGGCATGAAAATAAACACATGAACCTTTGACTTTCTTTGAGAAGTAAGCCACAAAACTCTGAGATGTCCTTGGTTAAAAAGCCCTTACCTTGCACAATAAACTTAAGGGAAACAAGACATATTTTTGATATTTTGATTAGTTGGTTAGATAAGCAATCAATCATGTAAACATAAAGGTAAAACAAAACAACAAAAAAGTGTTTGGTGATCCCTACAAGAAGCAAACCAAAGAAGGAAAAGAGGAAAGATCAAGATGTGACCTTGTTTTTGTACAATGATGCAAATGATATGTGAGATCTTAGGGTTAAAAATTTGGGTATGACAATGACTTATTTTATCGGAATCACTCCGGTAATCCGCAACCATCACCCCTATGTACAACCACATCGTTCATGCACAACGACTTATTTCGACCCCGCCGCGTTTGTTCCTACGATCATCATCGTTCCTATTCGAGAGAAATATTTTTTGTATTCAATTGTTGTTGAAGAAGCGTTATCTTGAAAAATTATGAGAGTTTGTAGGAGGGTCACAATTTATTTACAGCGAGAGGTACTGGTGTGTTTCATTTTTGCTCATGACTTTTAGTTTGTTGATATTTAATAATAATAGAAAAAAGTGTTTATTTAATTTGGTTGAAGTTATAAATTAGGTCCAAGTGATTTTCAGATTACTTTTCAAGTAATGGATATCCACCCAGCCTATAGTTGTTTATTAGGAAGGCCATGGATTCATGAGGCAAGAGCTGTAACATCTACCCTACACTAGAAGCTTAAATTTGTAAAGAACCATAAACTTGTCGTTGTTGGTGGAGAGAAGGCACTTTTGGTGAGCCATCTGTCATCCTTTTCTTATGTTGAAGCTGAGGAGGAGGTTGGAACTCCGTTCCAAGCCTTGTCTATTGTTGAAGTGAAGAAAACTAGGGCACCCATGTCTTCTTTCAAGGATGCTCAGAAAGCTATTGAGGCTGTCAGCACTGATCAGTGGGGTCACATGGTAGAAATTGCTGAAAACAAGAATAGGGCCAGATTGGGATTTAAACTAGGGCCGTTTAATGTCAAAGCTGAAGAATGATCAACCGAGTTTTCGCAGTGGAGGGTTCATTTATGGTAATGATCAACACTCAACTGCTGTAATTGAGGATGGTGACGATGAAGACGAAGCTTACACCAACAATTGGGTTGTTGTTGATGTTCCTATTGTTGTTCACCACTCTAAGTAATTTGTTTTCATTTTTTTTAAGAAAAATCCTTCTCCTATGCCTAAGGGAGAAATGAACATTGTTAGGCATTTTAATTATCATCAATGAAATGCAAGTTTATTCATCCACATCTATGATGTTTTATTTTTACTTTTTGCTTTTACAAAAATGGTAATCACAAAAAACATAAAAATAAATAACAATTGTCCATCTGCATAATATTTGGTCACAATTCACTTCTCCAAAATCAAGATATTATGCAGGTTGGTTCCTAAACCCATTGAATACAATGATCCTACTCCCTCTCCAAACTTTGATTTCCCTGTGTTTGAGGCTAAGGAAGAAACTGATGATAAAGAAGTATCTAATGAATCATCTCGTTTACTTGAGCACGAGGAAAAAACCATTCATCCATTTGAAGAGGAGATTGAACTAGTCAACTTGGGTTCTGAATATGATGTGAAGGAAGTCAAGATTTGGTCTCAACTATGTCCAGAGGCTAAGAAGTGGTTTATTGATCTTCTTCGAGAGTATTTAGATATGTTTGCTTGGTCCTATCAAGACATGCTTGGTTTGGATTCTGAGATTGTGGAGCATAGATTTCCACTGAAGCTAGAATGCCCGCCGGTCAAGCAGAAGTTGAGGAGAACTCATCCTGATATGGCAGTGAAGATCAAAGAGGAAGTGCAGAAGCAGATTGATGTTGGTTTTCTTATAACCTTCGAATATCCGCAGTGGGTGGCCAATATTGCGCTTGTTCCAAAGAAAGATGGAAAAGCCTGTACGTGTGTTGATTACAGAGATGTGAATAAAGCTAGTCCAAAAGATGATTTTCCTCTACCACACATTGATATGTTGGTAGATAATACATCTAAATTCAAAGTCATTTCGTTTATGGACGGATTTTCTGACTATAATCAGATCAAAATGGCACCCAAAGATATGGAGAAGACCATATTCATTACACCCTAGGGAACATTCTGTTATAGAGTGATGCCTTTCGGTTTAAAGAATGCTGGTGCAACTTACCAGAGAGCTATGACCACTCTTTTTCATGATACGATGCATAAAGAGATTGAAGTTTATGTCGATGACATGATTGCCAAATCAAGTGATGAGGAAGAACATGTTGAGAATTTGTTGAAGTTACTCTAGCATTTGAGGAAGTACAAACTCCGCTTAAATCCCAATAAGTGTACTTTTGGTGTTCATTCTAGTAAGTTATTGGGCTTTATTGTCAGCGAGAAGGGTATTGAAGTTTATCCTGCCAAGGTCAAAGCAATACATGAAATGTCTGCGCCCAAAACTGAGAAGCAAGTTAGAGGTTTTCTCGGCCGCTTGAACTATATCTCAAGATTCATATCACATATGACTGCTACGTGTGCGCCTATATTCAAGCTTCTTCGAAAAGATCAACCCTGTGATTGGGCCAAAGATTGCCAAAAAGCCTTTGACAGTATCAAAGAGTATTTGCTTGAGCCTCTGATTCTGTCTCCGCCTGTTTAAGGAATACGATTGATCATGTATTTGATTGTTCTTGATGATAGTATGGGTTGTGTTTTGGGTCAACAAGATGAATCTGGAAAGAAATAATATGATATTTACTACCTCAGTAAGAAGTTCACCGACTGTGAGACTCGGTATCCTACGCTTGAAAAGACTTGTTGTGCATTGGCTTGGGCTGCTAAGCGTCTGCGCTAGTATATGTTGAATCATACTACTTGGTTGATATCCAAAATGGATCCAATCAAGTATATCTTTGAGAAGCCTGCTTTAACTGGGAGGACTTCCCGTTGGCAGATGTTGTTATCAGAGTATGATATTGAATACCGATCTCAAAAAGCTATCAAGGGTAGCGTCTTGGCTGACCATTTGGCTCACCAAACGATTGAAGATTACAAGTCAATGCAGTATGATTTTCTTGACGAAGAGATCTTGTACCTAAAGATGAAAGATTATGATGAACCATTGCTTGAAGAAGGGCCAGAGCCTGGTTCCCGTTGGGGCATGGTATTTGATGGAGCTATTAATTAGTATGATAATGGCACTGGGGAAGTAATTATTACTCCTCAAGGCACTCATTTTCCGTTTATAGTCAGATTGACTTTCAAGTGTACAAACAACATGGCTGAGTATGAAGCTTGCATTATGGGGCTCGAAGAGGACATTGATCTCAGAATCAAATATCTTGACGTCTATGGAGATTCAACTTTGGTTGTGAATCAAATCAAAGGTGAGTGGGAGACGAATCAACCCGGTTTGATACCATATAGAGATTATGCGAGAAGGATCTCAACTTTCTTTACAAAGGTTGAGTTTCATCACATCCCTCGAGATGAAAACCGGATGGCAGATGCTCTTGCAATTTTGGCTTCCATGATCATAGTGAAATTTTGGAATGAAGTTACCAATTTTAATGTGATGCGTCTTGATAGGCCCGCTCATGTGTTTGTTGTTGAAGAGGTCAAATATGAGAAGTCGTGGTATTTTGATATCAAATGTTTCCTCTAAAGTCAGATTTACCCGCCTAGGGCATCTTTTAAGGATAAGAAGACTTTGAGAAGATTAGCTGGCAACTTCTACCTGAATGGTGATGTGCTTTACAAGAGAAACTTCGATATGGTTTTGCTCAGATGCATGGATAGACATGAAGCAGGCATGTTGATGAATGAAGTCCATGAAGGTTCCTTTGGTACTCATTCCAATGGACATGCTATGGCTAAGAAGATGTTGAGAGCAGGTTACTATTAGCTGACAATGGAATCTGACTGTTGCAAGTTTGTGAAGAAATGCCACAAATGTTAAATTTATGCGGATAAGATTCATGTTCCTCTGACACTGTTGAATGTCATTTCCTCTCCATGACCCTTCTCCATGTGGGGAATTGATATGATTGAGCCTAGAGCTTCGAAAAAATATCGTTTCATTCTGGTGGCTATTGACTACTTCACAAAGTGGGTTGAAGCGGCATCATATGTGAACGTAACCAAGCAAGATGAACGGGGTTGTTGAAGCTGCAAATAAGTATATCAAGAAGATCATTCAGAAAATGGTTGTGACATATAAAGGTTGGCATGAGATGCTCTCATTTGCTTTGCATGGGTACCGTACATCCATCCGCACTTCAACAGGGGCAACCCCTTTATCACTTATTTATGGTATGGAAGTTGTGCTCCCGGTAGAGGTTGAGATCCCATCATTACGTGTGCTGATGGAAGGCAAATTGATAGAAGTTGAATGGTGTCATACCAGATATGATCAGTTGAATTTGATTGAAGAGAAGAGATTGACTGCCATTTGTCATGGTCAGTTATATCAGCAGAGAATGAAGAAAGCTTTTGATAAGAAGGTCAGGCCTCGTGTGTTCCGAGAAGGTGACCTTGTGCTCAAGAAGATTCTATCTTTCAAACTTAATGCTAGGGGCAAATGGACTCCTAATTACGAAGGCCCGTATGTTGTTGAGAGAGCCTTTTCAGGCAGTGCTTTAATTCTTACAACTATGGATGGGGAAGAGTTCACTCGTCCTGTGAATGATGATGCTGTCAAGAAATACTTCACATAGAATAAAAAGAACACCTCGCTAAGTTGAAAACCTGAAAGGGCGACTTAGGCAAAAATGAGCGTCTCGGTGGATTGAAAACCCGAAAGGGCAATATAGGAAAAAATTAGAAACATAAAACATAAAGTTTATTCTGATAGATTGAGTACCCCACCCTGGGGCAATCTATGCAAAAATTAGGGATTATGGCAAGTAACTGCAGTTGGTTTATTCCCCGATCATGGGAGCAGTTTTGAGCAAGTCAGTCAATTCTGATTCATCATTTTCAACTGAAGCCAAGAGCGCAACAGATATTGAAGTTGGTAGAAGGATTAGTGATCATTGTATTTAATATAGCCCTTTTCCATGTAAATTACCATTTTTCAACTTTTGTAAAAGATCTACGGAGTCTTGTCATTTACAGACTACCATTCTATTAAATAAAGTTGAGGTTTTTATCCAATTGTTTCTACTCTTATTTGTTTTTCAGCTAAATAGAATTGAATTTTATGATGATAATTTTGAAATTGAATTAATAAGTAAAAATCATTTTTCTTAAATAATAATGAAAGCAATTACTTTGAAAAAGCAATCAATTACAGTAAGGAATATCAACAACAAACTGAGAACAGGTAAGTCCTAAAGTGCGAAGCATTGTTGGTTTCCCCCAAGCGGTTGGTTTGGTAACACTTTCCTCCCCAACAGCAAGTCAGTTTCGCCAGCTGAGTTTGTAATCGCCTCCCCATCTGAGATGTAGGCTTACATCCTCAATAGTTTTCATGGACCCAACCCAGAGTTTTATCTCCTGTAAGTCCCCAATGGAGTTCATTTATGATCCTCGACAGTGTTGATTCTTGAGTAGTATTTGATTTGGTCCCCTGCGAGGTTGTCTCGTTTAATATGATGTTGACCTAAAATTCCCCGCAAAGTTGACAGTTCAGGTCCTCGACAGATCTTCTCTCTCTATCCCTATCCAGGTTTGAGATGTTCAGAGCCAGTTGATTTGCATCCCTCCCTAGCATGTTTCTCTAGTTGATGTTTCCATCTTATCGAGAATAACCGAGTGTTGTAGCGATGATTCAAATAGGTGACATTTGTATCCTTTGTGATTGTTTTGTCAGCATGATCATCAATCATATACATACATATTCATACATCAGATTTTTCATTATGCATTTTATTGTATTTGATTGTTTAATTCTGATCCTCTGCTACAATGATATTATTTCCCTATGCAGATCCGGTGCGTTTGTCCTCTTTCAATGGTAGAGTGTCAGCCCCTTAATAAGAAATAATTTAACCTTTCTCATCCCCCACTGAGTCATTTCCTCGTGGATGATTATTATTTCAGTTTTCTCCCAGTTGATTATCCGGATGTAACCACTCCCTTTGAGTTATATCCTCATTTGGATTGAGTCCTTATTTGACCGTTTCTTTCTAGCTCTTACCTAGATAGATACTTTTGGGTATTTTGAGAATTTATTACCCAGTAACTGGTAATTTTCTTCTCGATTTTTGAGTATTTTACTTTTACCCAATACCCGGTGAAAGTAATCTACTTCCTTTGTTTCCCCAGCGGATTTGTTTTGACGTTTCCCCAGGCAGTATATCCTTGGTATGTTCATCTTAACCGATGAAGGATACTCTCCCATTTTTGGTTTTCTACCCAAATAAAAAGGTAGTTATAATCCCTATTTCATTTCCCAGAGAGTTAATCCTTGATATGTTCATCCTAACCAATGACAGATTTTCTCCTCTTTGCAGTCTTCTGCCCAGTAACCGGTAGTTGTAAATCCTACTTTTCCCTTTCAGTCTATCCTTGATATGATCATCCTAACCGGTGACAGATATTCTCTCTTTCGTATTCTATCCAGTAATTGATAGATATAATTCCTATTTTTTCTCAGGCGGTCTATCCTTGAGATGTTCATCTTAACCGATGACGAATATTCTTCCCTTGAGTCTATCCTTGATATGTTCATTTTAACCGGTGACAGATATTCTCTCTTTGGTCTTCTGCCCAGTAACCGGTAGTTGTAAATCCTATTTTCCCCAGTAGGCTATTCTTACCCAGTAATCGGTAATGAATACACCTCTTGTTTCCCTCAGCGAGTCATCCTTGATATGTTTACTCTAACCGGTAAGAATGCCTCTCTATCAGATTATGTTATCTTCCTACCCAGTAATCGGTAATAGATAATGTAATTCTGGTACTCCTGTGTTGAAGTTCATTCTCCCCTAGTTGAGTTTAAGTGCGTATTTCCCCCCAGTGAAATCTCCATACCCCGCTTGGTTTAGGTATTTCAGTTTCATCTTGATTTACCCATGTCCCCCGCAGATTTTCCCTTATTCCCCGGTCGAGTCCTTCCATTGATTTATTTTTCATGGAAAATTCTCTCGTGTCTCCAGTAGTTTTGAAGTCGTAGCCTGGCCTACGCACAACGAATTTTCCTTAGAGTCTCTGTCTCCCCGGTGGGTGTTCCTTATAGAATGCATTATGCTCCTACGGACTTTCAGTCTCTCCATATTCTTTTCCTTTGTGGCAACGTTTTCCCCACATAGATTATTTTTAACATTTTCATATCATATGCATCATGAGGTATCTTAGGGACCAAAATTTGTTTTTATATGTTGTTATTTAAGTATATTCTACTGAGTCGATACAAAGATTTTAACCTTCACCTCCTCAGTTAGAGTGTCCTTAAATAGGGGCAGCTGTAAGACCCCAACTTTGACCCTAATATCCCTCATGGTATCTCATCATATGCATTGGTTTTGGGATCACACCTTGGCATCTTCCTCACCCCTTATTCATTGGATTTGCATTGGGAGAAATCACCAAGCATAATTTGATTGTATCATAATTTGTTTTTTTTATTATTTACTAACCAAAATACCAAAAATATGTCAATGTATAGTTTGTTGCTTTTGTAGGTAGTGTGTATGCTCACCTATGCTCCATCAAGTTCATATCTAGGGTTCAAGACCCTCAAGGCAAGGAGATCAATCAATAAATGGTTTACATTGGTTCTAAACATCATATATGGATCCCTATGGTCTTCACATATCATTTTGATCAAGAATTTATCAAGAGTTTGAAGTTTGTTTGTCTTGGAAACCCAATTCATTTGGGTATCTTGTGTGACTTCCTTAACAAGTTTCTTCATCAATTGATCAAATATTTCAAAGGACACTTAATATTACATCATATTATGCTTATATGATCCTCCATGAGTCCCAAAAGTCAAGATAATGTTAAGCTAGCAAGATGGTTCATGGTGGTTGACCAGAGAAAGTCAACTGGTCAAAACTGGGGTTCCCTAGACCCTATCTCCTACAATTTTTGTCATATGAAAATGATTCCAAGACCCAGTTTACTCCTTATAACATTCCAAACAACTTTCATGTTGAATTCAAGGGCTAGTTTTGCTTGGAAGGTCATTTTTTATAGTGAAAGATTATAGGTCATTTTGTCTAAACCCTAGTCAGGAGGTCAACTTCCCAAGACCATAACTTGCTCATTTTTTATGATATTAAAGCCATACAAATCCCATGATCAAATTCAGGATGTCTACTTCAACTTTGATGTTTGTAGGAAGTTCAAATTCAACTTGAAAATGCATGTGCCAAGAGGAAACATTATAGGTCACTTTGGGCCATTACCATTGAACAAGTGATTTTCCTCAACTTCTAAAATGCATAACTCCTTGATGCCAAATCCAAATGAGTTCAAATTTGTGACTAAATTGAAGAGGCTTGAAATATCTACAACTTTGATGAAGGAACATTTTCCATTTGAAGTCCATAGCAAAAGCTACTCAAGGTGGAAGAAGTGAACATTTGACTTGGTACTTAGAAAATTTTCATATTTGTTTGATTTCCCAAACTTCCACCTCAAAATTCACCATGATCCAAGCTTCAAATGGAGAAGTTTTGAACATAAAAGTTGTTCCCCTTGATCTTACCTTTCCAAAAAGTCCAGAATTATCTCATTTGGATCAATATTGAAGGACTTGCATGTGGGTGCAATGTGTGGTACCATTTGGAAGGATTTCATGATCAAACTCATTTCAACATTGCATGGCTTAATGCATTGCTTTCAGCATGACCTATGCATGATTTTGGACCTTTTCAAATGATTCTTTGGGCTTTGTACACACACATGCTAGATCTTGAAGGAAGTTGCTAAATTTGGATTTGAAATAAAAGTGTGTGGAAAGCATGTGATAGCTCTATAAATACAAGTGCAATGAGCTCGGAACTTCATTAACACCTTGCCCAAGCTTTGCCAGAACAATCCAAATCCTCAATTTCATAGAATTCTTGAAGAGTTCATTTGAAATCGAGTTGAATTTCATCTTCTGTTTTTGAAATTCAAACTCCAAGAATTCATTGCCTTTTCCATTTCAATTGATCATTGCAAGCAAGAGGAAGAGAAAGCAAGCAATTCCAGATCAAGATCAAGTGAATTTAAAGCAACTCGAAGGCGATTTTTCAGAAACTTCATCTCTTCGATTCTCTCTCAATTCTTCATAATTCTTTTTGATTTTTAGTTGGATGAAGTCCTACCAATATAGACAACAAGATCGAGTTTCTTTGAGGTCAAATCGAAGAAACTCAGTTCATGATCCTCAAAATTCAAATCCCTGTATCTTTTTATATACTTGGAATTGGAGAAAATTGAGGGCATATTCGAGCTCCTGAGCATTTTTTTTCAAAATCCATGTCCTTGTTTTTTATTTTCATGGTGGTTGGTTGTGGACCAGTCCGGTGAGGTCCACCGGAGAAGAAGACCGGAGCCCTAGCTCCGGTGGTCTCTTGTCACGCCTCAAAACCATCAGATCTGTTTAAAACGATTTAATCCTGGCCTTCGCTTCTGATTACCATGCGTGTACACACATTGACTGGGGAACATCATGGAGCACGCGTTTTGTCTACCACCTCAATTAATGAGGGAGATCTGATGGCTCCTGTTTTTTCGTATTTTCTAATTTTTCATTTAATTGTTTTATTTTGTTTAATTCATAATAATTTCATTTTTAATCCAAAAAACTATGGGACTTTCACCAAAAATCTTTAAATATTTTCCTATTTCATTTTCTGAATTAAAATTATTTTTTGGATTAATTTTGATATTTTTCATGAATTAATTTTTTGTGTGCATATTTTTAATTATTTAAAAATACTTCTGACTTTTCAAAAATCATGAATTTTTTTGTCTAAGGTCCTTTGTCCTTGCTTGACCTAGGATAAATCTCTTGGCCATTTATTTGGTGTTTTGAAGAGATTTTAGTTTTTGACCAAATTATATTGAATTTTAATGCATTTTTTAATTTGACTTTTAATTGATTAATTGTGTAAAAATTATGTTGAGTCATTTTTATGGTCTTGTGATGTTTGACGATTTGTTTGGGCCTTGGTCAAGGTTGATTTGAATTTTGTTGGGTTAAAGTCATTGGATTTAGGGGATCGATGAAATGTATATTTCATCTCCCAAAATGAATGAATGATTTTAATTTGATAAAATTCCTCCCTTGACCAATTAGTGTTTCTCTCATCTCCCCTCCCTCTTCATCTTCATTCCCATTCTTTCTCATCCCTTTCATTGACCAATGAAATCTCAATATCCTAAGGCTAATTGGTTCATCAATAACTTTGTGTTAGATGAACCAATACAAGTATAGATGAGATAAGTCCATCCATTTTGATCTTTTCTTTTAGTGTGTGGTATGTTTTAGGAGTTTGTTTCATTATACCAAATCTCTAATATGCTATAGCACCTAAATTTTTATTGCCCGACCTCAGATAGTTGTGACTTCTACATAAGTCCAATTACGATTGCTTAACATAGAGCTAAATTTTGACCCTAAAGGCATAACATTCTAGTAAGTGAGATTGTAAGTCTCCCATCTTTCATGGTATTGTGTGGAAACTTGGACTTTTTTCCTTCCTTTGGAAGATGTCTTGGTTCAAGGATTCATGCTTGTGAATAAATGATTGAGTGTTCTCCAAAGAATGAATTAATCAATTGAAAAGTAAAACATCACTAATATATAATTAACCTTGACTAACATTTGACTAACTCTTATTAAATTTGCTTTACTTTCAAGCCATTTACTTTATGCAATTTAATTTCTTGTCCTTTACCATTCATTTGCCATTTACATATTATTTAACTTGTTTATGTTTATGTCATTTTCACTTTGCTCATTTGAGCCATATATTGTGATTGTATATATTTGTTTGTGAATTTTGTTTGTGCTTGTGGTCTTAGGACCTTAAAAGACCTAATAAACAACAAAAGCGCTAAAAATGTTTGTCTGGACTGTTGGGTTTGATATGAACTTTTGGACTTAGGATTAGGCAACATTCCATATGCAAAAGGACTTGTCCAATGGCAACATTTCTGAGACTAAGTTATTGTAATTTGAGCTTTCATCCGATGCAAGTATTGAGATCCATTTGAATTCATCTGCTACATGGTCTTCATGCAACTGTTATTTTGACCTCATGCCTAATGCTCTATTCTGAATTAATCAAGGAGTATTTCATCTGATACATGAGAAGATAAAGAAGACTGCTAGCTGTGGGATTTGCTTGCTTGGATGTGGCCATCTTTATTTGATGCCTTGATCTTCATGATGTATGATATTGATAATTACTTGTTGATAATTGCTTGATTCAAAGTCCAAAGGGAAAGTGGGTTTTCTATATGACACTCTTGTCTGTTGGATTGTATCCCATTGGTCAGATCTTTTCAACTCTTAACTTTTAATTTTATGCTTAGGTTAGCCTCTTCATCTTCTCCCACTTCTTAAATTTCAAAATCTATCCCCCTTTTCAAAAACCTTCTTTGTTTTTGATTTCAAAACTTTGACCTTATTTCAAATTAGAAACTTTGGCCTTATGCCATTGCATTTTTAAACTCTTCTCTTAAATCAAATTTGTAAATAAATCTAATCATATTGGCTTAAAATTTCAAAAGACCAAAAGAACTAACACCCATTTAAACTTTTGGGCCCTTTGTGCCTCTTTTAAATTAAATTTTGATTAAAAGCAATCCACTCACTTTGAAATTATTACCACGAACTACGAGGTTTTGATCCCTCATTTTTATGTTGGTACGTAGGCACAAGTCTGAAGGTCTTGTCAAACACAAAAATATAATCAATAAATTCTTTTCTCATCCCCACACTCTATTTTTTCTCAAACATATTTTATACCCAAAACACATACACACATAAAAAAGGGCTCCCTAGGAGTACCTAGGACACTTTGGGTGCTAACACCTTCCCTTTGTGTAACCAACCCCCTTACCTGTAATCTCTGGCATTTTATTAGTTTTGATTTGAAAATTTCTTATCTTTGGGTTTTGTTCGTACTTTTCCCTTTTCCTTTGGAAACAATAAAAGCGCGGTGGCGACTCTGATTTTATTGACGTTAAATTTATCCATAGCTTAATGGTCATGAATTTACCTCTACACTTACTCACTGATGTGTTTATCTCCAACAATCCAAATGTTCATTTACTCATTGCCAACTGGAATACCCAGGGCATATTATTTCAGCTACCGGAGTACACCTATAACCTTCAAAGATATAAGTAATGCTTGATTGTCCAGCTCCTACATCAACCAAAGTCCTTCGTGGTTTTATGGAATTAACCGAATTCTACCTCAATTTGTAAAAAGGTACACTGATATTCCTATACCACTAGCCTATTTTCTATGCAAAAATGATTTTTGTTGGTCCTTAGATGCTCAAATTTCATTTGACAAACTCAAATTAGCCATGACCCAATACCCAACCTTAACCTTACCAGATTTCTCCCTTCCCTTAGATATCAAAATCGATGCTTCTGGTGCTATGGGCGATACTTATGCAGAAATCTCACCCTATTTCCTTTTTTAGCCAACACTTTTACAACAAACTCCAATGATCATCAACCTATGTTAGGGAATTACACACCATCACTAATACCGTTAAAAAATGGCACTAGTACTTATTAGGGCACCATTTCACCACACTCACTAACAACAAAAGACTCAAAGAACTTATGTCCCAAATTATCCAAACCCCTGAACAATATTCATACCTCTCCAAACTTCTCGACAACGATTACTCAATCCAATACAAATTTGGGAAGAGTAATATAGTCTCTGATGCTCTATCTTGAATATCATAAGGCGTATGTACACTTTTCTCTTTCTCTATTCATCACTTCCACACCAAAAAATCCATCCCGTGTTCCACTGCTCATTACTAAAACTCCACCATGGCTTAACTGAACCCACTAATTGTTGGAACAAAGTTGGTTAATACCATATCCCTTGGGTTTTAATCATAACAAAGTATTTAAATAACACTTGGGTATTCTAACATTTGTTCTAGTTTGCATGAATATGACCATTAACAATAGGCGAAGAGACGCTTGAGGAATCTAGATCTTAAGATCATACTCTGGCTTTGAAGATCACTTATGAAGACCCTGGCTCTGGTGGTGATCCATACTTTGAAGAAGTAAACTTTAAAGAAAGTCATCCTCTGGTTATTGACTCTATAGCTTCAGAAGCCACGAAGTGGACTATGGTGGGATCAGCCTCTGAAGAGTGAAGTATGAAGAAAGTCAACCTCTAAAGTATAATTTCTTCAGTTGAGGTAACTCCGACAGACTCAAATACTTTTTTGATCACATGAAGACTTAAGGAAAAATATCCTTTTGGATATCTGAGCTTTAAGGGGTAATTCCTCTTGCAGGAAGGTGATTTATTGATGTGTATAATAAAGTACAAAGCTAGCCAAACCTTTTGGTGAAAGTCTCTAACCTCTCTTTTCTCCCTCTATATATAAGGAGCAGAAGGGTTGAAGAAGAAGGCTACCATGTTTAAATATAACACGTTGTTATACAGACTCTGAACCTTGATAATCAAAGAGAATTCACTCTATCAAACTTACTAGACTTAGAACATCTTAACACTTGTATATTTTAGAAGTTCTTAAGTCTTAGAGTATTGCAAAGATGTATTTTATCTACACCTCTCTAATTATATATTAAGTGTAGTTGTTACCCAAATCTCTTAACAGTTTGTTATAGAGTCATAAGTCTCTTGCTTTAGTGCTTGAGCATTTGAAGTATTTAGTGTGTATGCTAGAGCAAGGAAGTCCCAAAATTGTGTGTTTGAGTAAGAAAGTCTTGAGCTGTATGCTTGAGCAAGGAAGTCTCAAACTTATATATTTGAGCAAGGAATTCTTATACTTGTGTGTCTAAGCAAATACGTCTCTTGCTTGTGTGCTTGAGCATTTGTAATCAGTTTGGTTATAGTGGAAATCCCATGGAAGTACAAGGGGACTGCACTACTCTCAAGTTGTAAGAAGAACCAGGATAACTACTTGCATCTCTTGCTTTTATGTACTTGCTTATGAACTATATTCCACTGCTATCATTTGCTTACTTCTGAGTCAGATTCTATTGCAGAATCTGATAAAAGTATTAAAGAGTTCAAACTCTAAGTGACTCTGATTTAGACTCTGAACTGAGTTTTCAGAATCTGATTAAGATCAATCAAAAGTAGTAGAATAAAAAGTTTTAGAAAAGCCAACATAGTTTAACCCCCTCATTCTTGTGTTTTTCTCACCTTCGATTAGGATCAGAGCAAGGTATGTGTGAAACACTTAACGTTGGTGCATAAAAGATCCAGGGAAAAATACATATTCTTCATGGATGATGAATCTAAAGTATTTGGTCCTGGTGGGGGGTCTCTTAATCCCTTTGGTAGGGTTAATCATGATTACAGTAACTCTGAGAGAAATAATTACACTGTTAAACCTTCAACTTTAAGTGGATATTGCACTGAGTTTGAATGGTGGAAAATCAAAATATATACTCACATCATAAGTCTTGATGATGAATTGTGTCACATTTTGGAAGATGGCATAAATATCCAAGTCAATGGTGTTGGAATGGTGTATGACAGAAAATCACTCACACCCGAGCATAAAACGATTTACAGAAAACACAATAGAGTAGATGCATCTTGGTTGATGTTCTACCTCATTCTGAGTATATCGAAATTATTGATAAATCTACTGATTAGACCATCTTTAAATCCCCATGTTCTACTTATGAAGGGAATCAACAAGTTCAGTATGTTAAGGCTAACCTTCTGGTTCAACTGTACGAGTTGTTCATAATGAAGAAAGATGAAGATATTGAAACCCTGTATTCTAGGTTTCAAGTTCTTGTGTCTAGACTTAAGATTCTGAACAAGAGCTATACCACCTTTGATCATGTCAATAATATTCTTAGGAGTCTTCCCGTCAGATACAGACCCAAGGTAACAAAAATCCAGGAAGCTAAAGACTTAAACACATTAAGTCTTGGAAGTCTTATTAGCAATCTCCAAAGCCATGAGATGGAGTTGAATGGAGATGTGCCTGTAAAGAAATATAAATAACTAGATTTGAAGTCAGTGGTAGAGAAATCTGGTGATAAAGTTGCCAGATCCTCAAAAATCTATAAACCAGAAGAAGCTTATGATGAAGAAGATTTTGATGGTGGCACTGATGATGAGATAATGGACTTTATCATCAAGAGGTTTCAACATCTAGCTAACAAGAACATGAGTTTTATTGACAGAAGATCTGGCTTCAGAGGAACAAGCTCCAGAGTTAAAAGAGCTCATCAAAAAGAGTGTTTCAATTGTCAGAAGCCTGATCATTTTATAATTGATTGACCAAAGCTTCAGAAGGACAAGCTAAAAAGGGAAGCTTCCAAATGAAAAAATTTAGAAGCAAGTTCAAGAAAAGTATCATGGCAACATGGGATGAACTTGATAATGAAGAAGAAATTGATGAGAATAAAGAAGAATCCAATCTAGCTTTGGTGGCTTCGACATTCTCAGACTCAGAGTTAGAAGTTGATTTTGACTTAGATTCAGAGGTTGTATATGAGGTATTCTCTAAACTTTCTAGATCTGGTTTGATTACCTCATGTCAAGATCTTATGGATATATGTCAGGAAAAGGCCAGACACATAAACATATTGAAAAAGAAATATGATCTTTTGAAAGATGAACAAAATGCACCTCAAAAGAAAACTGAATCTCTTGAAAGAGATCATATGGATCAAGTAAATAAAGTGTCTGATAAACCCTTGAGTGAGCATGAAATGGATCTTTAAGAATTTATCATAACTGGTTTTGAAAGAACAAAACTTGCTTCCATGATCTATTGAGTAAGTAAGAGCAAAGGAGAAGGTTTTGGTTATCACCAAAAACCTTTTAATCCAAGGACTGAAACATTGATTAAACCATCAAATCCTTCTTCTTCAAGCTCTTCTCAAAAAGAGATGTACTCTCAGTTTATGCCTTCTACTAATGCTAAGGTTCTAAACCAATCAGAACCTATAATTGTTGATTCAGAGGTTTTGAAGAAACCAGAACCTGAGACCTCAAGGTCAAAGGTATAAAGAAATCAAAACCAATGATTCTTAAGTCAAAGGTTCTAAAAGAATCAGAACCTAAGACCTCAAAGTCAAAGGTTCTGAGAAAGATAGAACTTAAGACATCTAGTTATAAGGTTCTAAAAGGTTCATAACCTAAGGATAAGGCTCATTCAAGACAAAAAACTTTTAAATCTAAAGTCTTGAATAATTCAAAGCCTTATTACAAAGCAAAGGCATAGAATAAGAGGAAGCCCAGTAAAACTAACCTCAAAGGACCCATAAGAGTATGGGTATCAAAAAGTGAGATTATTTTTGCTGCAGGTATGCTGAAAGGAAATAACAAAGCAATAACTTTAGTTTTAGGCCAATGACTTCTTATAACATATAACAACATATAAGCCTTTGTTCCAAATCCCAAATTAGAAGGAGGAAGAAAATGCGGAGTCTGGAAGAAACCAATAAGAAAATATTATTAGTACTGGGAGGATTGAAGCTGATTAATCAGGAGCTAGTGCTTCAGATGCTTAACCATCCTCTAAAGTTCATCCAGTTGAAATGGTCTCAAAAAATGGACTTTTGATGGTTATCATAAGAGCATTGTTGGAACAATGTAGTTACTCAAGAACAATCTCAAAAGCATATCAGAAGCTTCATAAATAAAGGTATGGTTATCTCTTTATTTTTATTCAATAGTTTTTAATCCTGATATTCTAATATAAGTCAATAGAACTTCATATTTATGAAAGTAGAATTACACTTCATTGTGATAATACAACTTCTATTTAAGTTGCAGAGAATCTTATTCTATATCATAATCAATCACTTTAAAAATATTTTAAAACTTATGTGCTTACATCTGATTAGAGAATCAGATTCTGATGATGATTAGAAGCTAATGTGATAAGAAGCTCTGAACAAACTTCTAATGAATAGTAGCCTCTAAAGCATCTTAGCCTATGAAATTTTGAATAAGATCAACTGCCTCTGATATGTACACAAATGGACAATCTTTTCAACTGCCTCTGGTACCTATCCACTTATGTGTAATGAATCTGAAACGTCTTCTTACACGTGGACTGTAAGTGTTGGGTAAAAACCCTTCAGAATATGATGATTTATCTTAAATACTGTGCATTCCACCTCCTTTTTCTTTAAGTTTTGTTTTGATCAAGATTATTTTTTCACTCAAAACACATTACTTAATCAGGCGCACACACTTCTCTCTCTCACTTCCTACACTTTTGTCTCTCAAGCTTTCTTTGAAAGTTACCCATTTCAAAAGAAACCCTGAAAACCCTAAAGCCCATTTTGTAATGGCGTCATATTCTCATCAAGCACACATGAATGTTGGTTCTAGTAAAAGTTTGTGCATCAAAACCAAAACCATGGATATCAATAAGGAGGATCTGAAGCTCATTGTGGATTTTAACTCCTTCAATCTGAATAGTTACTCCCTTTGGAGTTTCTTTAGAGTGCAAGAATGGTCTTCATTCTTTGATATATCAAATGGTCCAACTTATCCTCATATGGTAAGGGATTTCTGGGTAAGAGTTGATGTTTATGACGATTTTTATGCTTTTACGGAAGAAAACCAGATGGTGCTGAAAGAAAAATCCTTGAAAGGAAAAAGTTGAAAGGAAATGGGTTTAAAAGAGTTTGAAGAAGTGGAGATTAGGTCATCAGTGATGGATGTTGAGGTTAATATCACACATAAGATAATGGTTAAGCTTATTGGTGTGTCAAATATAGGAAGATTCATTTTGAACATCAAAGAAAGCGTGCCAGAAGTTGATGTTATCAAAACAAGTCTGTTTGAGTTATCAGAAAATACATCAACCTCTTCAGATTTTGGAAAGGTGAAGATTATGAAGAATCCTTACAAGCTTATGCTCAAGATCCATGTTGGTTGTCTAATCCTTAGAGAGGGTAGCATTGATCAAATATCTAGGGACCATAGATATTTCATATGGTACTTGGTCAATGAAGACAACATCAATCTCCCTGGTTACATCTTCCATCATCTTTGTGAGGCTATCAAGGAAAGCAAGAAGCATAAGAAGAAGAATGTACCATATGTTAGACTTCTGTCTGAATTGTTTCATAAGGGTCATCTGATTGACTCCCTGAAAGTTACTTATACCAATGAGGATCTGGAGGAGATTCATGGGAACATTCTTTCTACTTTTGTTCTAGCCAACATGAACCTTCTGAAGAAGAATAAAGTAGTGGCATCTGTCGCATTACACGAAAAACCGGCGGGAAAATGAAACAACAGAGCCGCCACCGTGCGTTATTTATCCCAAAGAGGGAAAGGAAACGCTCGAAGTAAACCTGGAAAGGAATGGTCTCGCGACCAGAGAAAGATGGGATCGGGAGTCGGTTATGCGAAGGGAAGGTATTAGCACCCCTATGCATCCGTCGTACTCGACGGGATCCACGCACAAAAGAAAGGATAAGGTTGCTAGAAACTGCTCACACACTGCACAAGGCTGGAAGGAAACACAGGAAGACACAAGAAACGAGACTCAGCAGGATATCGCATCCTGGGCCTACGTAGTCTGTCATGCACAGACATCAGAGTCGACGTAGTTCGGGACAGGGGAAACGTGCTCGCTAGGATGTCGCACCCTATGCATACGTATCTTCTCTGACCGGAGAAGAATCAGAGCACTCGTAGCTCGGCTAACGCACGCCAAACAGAACAAAAAGAGGAAACCGACTGCCAATCGCTGGACTTATGTCAGACTCCACACAAACAGGCAAACATGGAAACCGAATGCCAATCGCTGGACTTACATCAGACTCCGAACCAACAAACACACACAGGAAACCGACTGCCAATCGCTGGACTTACGTCAGACTCCCACAAACAAACCCACACAGGAAACCGACTGCCAATCGCTGGACTTACGTCAGACTCCGAACACACGCAAAGGGGTTGAAAAAGAAAAAGGGCGCCCGGAGAGATCAGCTTATCTCCTGCCTACGTACCTCATCTGGTATGAGGATCAGGGTGACGTAGTTCCCCTAAACAGGGAAAGAACTTCTAACCTAACCAGAGACAAAGGGAGATAACAGACTACTAGGGAGACTACGACTCAAGCCTAGAAGTTGTCATGCATACGATCCCTATGTTGAGGTTTCTAATCTAACTTGCACAGGAAGCAAGCTATCCTAAACAGCACAATCATCAAACACAAGCACAGGATCAAGCACACACACTATATGCAAACAATTGGCTCACACAAGGCTAGGCTTTAGTCAAGGGGTCATGTCAACCTCGACAAACAAGCCAACTGGAATAGGGTGTGGTTAGCTCTTAACCCTAACATTGAGAGTTAGGGTGAAGCAGATGAAATGGGAAGTGAGGGTAAGACCTCACGGCTCTTATCCCTGGCCTGGGAGAGCTTCAGACAAATGAAAGTGTGGGAGTTCAGAATGTAGGAACTCTTCTCCACAAGTGACTGACACAACATGATCTTGGGTTATTATCCACAATGCATCAACACATGGTGTGTGAGCAAAGTGAATGACACAACTGAATAGCAGGGGATGGATTACACATCCCTTTTATCTGCCAATTGCCTCCTAAGAGGTCTTTACCTGCTTGGCACAAATTTAAACATTCACAAGCATTGCCTCTTAAGGAGGGCTTCAGACAGGTGCCTGCCCACATAACAGGACAGGTCTTCCAGACTACATGAAGTCAGAAGAATTGTACCTCAGTGGTAATCAAACCACAAGCTAGCAAAGCAAGTTCAAAATGAACTCAAAGCAACTTAGGTACCTGTGAAAAAATCTAAACCAATCAGTTAAATTGTACAGACAAACAAACAACAGTTGATATCACACAGACAGACAAAGCATCAGGCAACAATGAGCAAGCCATAAGCACAAATGACTTGGTTCTCAAAGCCTACAAAACACACAAAGTTTAGCCAACACAACCAATAATCAAGCTCAAATGAAGGATCATCATCACTCATGGAGATGTACTTGAACCTGAAATCACAATCCAAATGGTAAGTCCAAACCACTAGGTCATAGCCTAGGGTCAAAAGAGGATCAAAAATCCAAAATAGAAGCTCAAATTTAACATGAATCAACTTCAAACACATATTGACATATCCTAAAAAGGCTCACATCAAAATCATTAACCAAATGCATTTCATGATCAAGTGAAGTCAAAGGCAATTTCAAAGTTCATATGTGATCATCATGAATGAAAAATTCAAATCAAAACAGAAATGATTCAAATAAATCTGGAAAACTTCATGAGCAAACAAGACATTCATAACATCCATCACACAAAAAATCAGAAGCATTGGACATCATTAGGCATGGCAATCACATAGCACAATTCAAGCAATCACATGTGTGACACAAATTGTCACACCAAGTTAGCATAAGCATAAAACAAAGATGGATCATGGGAAAAATCTCAAACCAAAGCCAAAATGTCACTCAGCATGTCTAGAATTCACACAAAAATTTTCAGAATCATTGGATAAGAAACAAGCATTTTATGATGAATGGAACAAGGCAAGGTCAAACATACCTATGCATTCAAACACCCTAGGACAAAATATTTTTTAAGCCAGGCACAACTTGCAATTCAATGATCATAAAAAAGTAGACAGGATAAGGAACACAATGCAAAAAATTGTAGATCAATTGGAGCATTTTTCATTTTTATATGATTTTTTGAATTTGAGAGAAAAATTTGAAAATGAAAATGGAGCCAAGCATGAAAATAGGAGGGAAAGTGGAAAAATACATTGCAATTTGAAAATGTTCACTCGCTCGGATTCGAACCAGACGCGTTTTTAAACTTGGCGCGCTCACCAAACGACAGCGTTTCGGTCATAAACCCTAGTGCGCCCAGATTTTCGTAGCAAATCCCAGGCAAATCCGTAGCAAATATGGAAATAGCATGGTGTTCATACAGGGAAGATGAAGATCATGAAGATCTTCATATGGATTTCCAGATTTTCACAAAAATGTCCAGAAATACAAAATAAGCATAGCAATCGGTTCATCTTTCCACATACATCAAGGATCCATAATCAAGTTAAATTAAAACATCAAAACAAAACCAAATCGAAGAGAAGAAGATTTGTCATCAAAATTTCAATTGAACATAACTTTGCGAATATTACACCAAATCACTCAAAATTTGCACCAGAATCATCACCATCCAAGGATCTACATGAATATCACAACAATTTGCAAAAATAAAGAACTCGAATCCTGACCTCTTGAAGAACAGAAGTTGGATTCACGTGCTTCCAAGCTTAGCCAGGCCTCAGATCTTCTCCCTAATGCTTGGTGAGGTGAATGATGATGAAATTGAAGCTCAATTGTACACGAATCCAGCTTAATCTTCAACTGCCATGGATGCTTCAAACTTTGAACTTAGATCAATATGCCACGATTTTCTCTAAATTCACGTCCAAACCTACTCAAATATCCTTCATGAACATGAATCAAGCAGTAGGAATAGCTCTTGTGTGAAAATTTTGCAAAAAAAGTTTGAGAGGAAAATTTTGTGATTTTTTGGTTCTAGATCTGAAATTGTAACTAATGGTGAAAACAGTTAGGGTTAACCATATATACCTCATGCTAATCATGTTTAGGAACTGTTTTGGCCAAATGAAAATGAGATTAATCCATTTTGAGGTGTATGTGCAAAAATAGGTTTTCACCTCCCATGCATGCCATGCACGTGAACAGTGCATGTTTCTGGCCCAATTCCTCTTAAACAAAGCCCATGCACAAATTTGAAGTGATATTTTATGCTCATGACCAAACAAAATGATGTTATGCAATTTTCTTCAAAAATCTTCATGAATAAGCCAAAGACCATGCAAATGAAATTTATGCCATGTAATGATATGCTTGGAAAATACATGTTATAAGGATCAAAATGCAAAAAGAACCACTCATTTTGGAGCTTTGGTTAAAAAGTTATGCCCATTTGAATTTTCAAGCACACTTTGCCATGATTGGACCGTATCTCCTCAAATACACATGAGAAATTCATGATCTTGGACTTTTTGGACATGGGAGAGAGAGATCTTCAACTTTCCTGTTGGACAAAATTTCATTTGAAGCTTTCTTGATGAGGTAATCTTGAGTTGAAGTTGGTCCAAAACCTTTCCATTTTTGGAAAGTTTCAAATTACAGCTCACCTGCTATTTTTGGAGAGTCTTGATCTGACTTCAAATTCTTCAATGTTGATGTTTGAAATGTCAAATGAGACTTGTTTGAACATGAATGGAGCCTCTCTAACCACTTCCCACCTCCAAATCCACAGTTGACTTTGCAGTTGACCTCTGTTGACTTTTGTGGGCCTCAGATGATTTGCACATGGACTGATGAGTTCTGAGCCTTCAGCACTTGGCCAAACCACTTCAAAATGATCCTTGAATCATGTGAACTCATGGGAATCACCCTAGGGCTTTGATCTCATGGAAAATGCTCTTGTTGCCTTGCACAGTTGAATCTCCTGACCAGTCTTGCCTGTTGAGATGTAATGGACTATGCCATGCTAATGCATTGTTAATGTGATGTTAATGACCTAAAAATGAAATGTATATACAAATGGGAGGTGCAAATATGAGGTGCTACAACTGCCCCTATTCAATCAACTGGGAACCTGAACGGATGAGAGCAACGGCTGTCAGACCTTCAAGGTAAACAGGGATTGAATACCAAAGAACCGTAGAAATTTGCACTCTGCGGGGATCCAAGAAAGGAAAATTCACCACCGGGAGCTTCCACTGGGATCTGATATTTGTCACTGAACCAGACAAGACGTCTACCAACGACTTCACTGGGGATTTTGATTTTTATCAATGAAAAGATACAGCCAAACGTCAACAGACGCAAGGGAGGAACTCGACGTTTATCGACACCAACGGAGAGGTGACCAGACATCAACGGATGACCTGGGAAAGACTCGACCAGACGTCAATGAACACAAGGGAGGAACTCGACGTTTATCGACACCAACGGAGAGGTGACCAGACATCAACAGATGACCTGGGAAAGACTCGACCAGACGTCAACGGACGCAAGGGAGGAACTCGATGTTTATCGACACCAACGGAGAGGTGACCAGACATCAACGGATGACCTGGGAAAGACTCGACCAGACGTCAACGGACGCAAGGGAGGAACTCGACGTTTATCGACACCAACGGAGAGGTGACCAGTCATCAACGAATGAATAGGGATGAATAGAGATGTTACAAACATCGAAAGATGATGTTTACCGACATCAAAAAAAGACGACCAGACATTTACCGATGACTGGGAAAAGAAATACAACCAGATGTCAACGGACAACTGGGAAAAACTCAACGTTTATCGATACCAACGGAGAGGTGAACACTTCACTGGGGAAGGAAAAGATGTTACGTACATCGGAAGATGATGTTTACCGACATCAAAAGGGAATAACCAGACATTTTCCGATGACTGGGGTGAGACTCGATGTTTATCGACACCGAAAGATGATGTTTACGGACACCAAAAAAGACGACCAGACATTTACCGATGACTGGGGTGAGACTCGATGTTTACCGACACCGAAACAATGGTGTTTACCGACACCAAAGAATGAACACACACGGGTGCAGACATGACACTTACCAATATCACAAGGATGACATCTTCAATATGTCAAGGCAAGGCTAAACACTTGCTGGGGAACTCACTGGGGAGCATCAAGCTTTCCTTTCACGGACGAGTGAGGAAATAAACCTCTCTGGGGAGTTATCAATCCTGAATACTGTCAGGAGCAACTGTAGCAAATGTGTCGTACAAATGTTGAACAATGATCCGCCTCTGCCGGGGATATGGTCTGATCAGGTTTAACACATGAATGCATATGTTTGAATTTTTCTATGGCATAATGCTCCATATTGAATGGAAATGCTACGCGATTTGAGGATGCAATGATTACTATATGCAAGATGCAAAATGATGAAAACTCCTGCTGGGGAGCCAACGGATTGCTCTGCTGAGCACACAAATCTGAATGGATTCTCCAACTCTGTGGGAAGACTCTGTCTGAGGAATAGCGCCAACTTCTTGCTCATGCTGGGGAATAGCACTGCTGCTGGAGAAAGAAAAGATCCCACCGGGGACAACCTTCACCAAGTCCAATCCACTCGGGGACTCCGCTAGGGAAACAAACCCATGCTCAGCTCTGCTGAGGATAGCGACCAATCCACAAGTATGATAAACTCTACTGGGGATAACTTCCACCGAACCTGATCCACTCGGGGAACTTGCTGGGGAAAATCATCAACACAACCCTCTGCTAGGGAGATCTGCTAGGGGAGAACATTCACGACCCTGATGGGGAGAAGCATACTCTGTTGGGGAAATAATAGACCAGACCATGCTGGGGACGAGGAATAAACTAACCACTGATACCCCCGATGGGAAACAACATCCTTCAGACTCGGTGGGGATTAACAATCTTCAGACTAGCTGGGGAATACACCCACCCTCAGGCCTACTACCCAACTGCTGGGGAAGAACAATTCTAATAGCCTTCAGACTTGCTTGGGGAAACTAGCACTTCCAAGCCAGCTGGGGAAATATCCTCAATCCTGCTGAGGAATTCCTGATCCTGAATGTACTGGGGAGACAAGTCCTGAACTTGCTTCATCTGCTGAGGATGATCCCCATCCACACTACTGGACAGTGCTGACAACGTCTCTGAACAAACCGTGGCTTATCTACTCCAGCCAGGAACCAAAGGTGACAACCTGCAAAACAGCAAGACAAACATGCCCCAGGGGGTTGCATAGACAAGATACACCCAAGTGTACTTAACATTCAAAGGGATTTTCAAATGTTTTATCTTCCTGCCCGTTATTGTCCAGCCTTCATGTTTTTATATGTTTATCACAAATTCGGACGTTTTTGCAGACAAAATAGTAAAATAAAAACAAGAGAGCAATTTATCTGAATAACGACTTTTTATTGATTGAAAAAGGGCCTGAAAAGGCGAATACATCGGGAAGCAATTACTAGGAAGAGGTAATTGCGCACAAAAGGAAAAATCTATCCTAATGGCAATGTGAACACGACATCCACTATTTCCCAATTCTGTTATGACTCACAGATCATCAATTTTCTCCCCAAATTCCTTGCTTTCTGAGAAGAATGATTGGACCGATCCTATCCTTCGAGATGGCAGACAATGAAGCGCGATGAAGTACAAATAACTTAGACTGTAGTCTTCGCTTTAATCCCTCTTTTGGCTGGTTCGCCCTTTCGGGTTTTCAATCCACCGGGATACCCATTTTTGCCTAAGCCGCCCTTGCGGGTTTTCGACTTACCGGGTGTACATATTCTTTTCATTTTTTATCCCTAACTTTTGCCCGAACCTTTTCTTTTTTCTTGGTTCGCCGGGATGCCCTTTTTTGCCTGGACTATTTTGTTCTTTTTGTCCAGCGGGTCAATTTATGCGAAGTATTTTTTGACTACATCTGAGTTAACAGGGGACGGAAAATCTTCGCCATCCATAGTTGTAAGCATCAAGGCTCCACCAGAGAAAACCTTCTTAACAACATATGGACCTTCGTAATTAGGAGTCCATTTGCCCCTGTTATCTGTACCGGGAGGAAGGATCCTCTTCAAAACTAAATCACCTGGCTGATAGCTTCGAGGACGCACTTTCTGATCAAAGGCTCTCTTCATCCTTCTCTGATACAACTGCCCATGGCACACAGCTGCTAACCGTCTTTCTTCGATAAGGCTCAACTCATTAAACCTTGTTCGAATCCACTCAGCTTCGTCAAGCTTGACATCCAGCAGGACTCTCAAAGAAGGAATCTCCACTTCAACAGGTAAGACTGCTTCCATACCATACACAAGGGAGTACGGGGTTGCCCCGGTCGACGTACGTACTGAAGTACGGTACCCATGCAAAGCGAAAGGCAGCATCTCGTGCCAATCCTTGTACGTCACGACCATCTTCTGCACAATCTTCTTAATATTCTTGTTTGCCGCCTCTACAGCATCATTCATCTTCGGTCTATAAGGAGAAGAATTGTGATGTTCAATCTTAAAATCTTTGCAAAGCTCCTTCATCATTTTGTTGTTGAGATTCGAACCATTGTCAGTGATGATTCTCTCGGGAACCCCATAACGACAAATGATTTCCTTCTTGATGAATCAGGTAACCACTTGCTTTGTAACATTGGCATAGGAAGCTGCTTCCACCCACTTGGTGAAGTAGTCAATCGCAACCAAGATGAAGCGATGTCCATTAGAAGTCGTAGGCTTAATCTTCCCAATCATATGAATGCCCCACATCACGAACGGCCAAGGCGAATTCATGACATTCAGAGGGCTTGGTGGTACATGCACCTTATCAGCATAGCCTTCTCAGGGTTTTCTTGTCATTCTTTGACGCTCCTTTAGGATACTCCTGACTTTTGAGGAAGTTCTTGATATCATAGTACCACGGCTTCTCATCCACAACAGACTCGACTGCAAACACATACGCAGGCCTCTCGAGTCGATTCACCGCAACATGTGGCACATGATTCCACCAATGAACTTTGATCATGGAAGACAAAGTAGCCAAAGCATCAGCCATCTGATTCTCATCCCGGGGGACATGATACAGCTTCACCTTCTTGAAGAACGTCAGGATTCTTCTGGTGTAATCTCGATAAGGAATCAAATGCGGCTGATTAGTATTCCAATCTCCATTGACCTGGTTAATCACTAGAGCGGAATCTCCATATATGTCCAGAGTTTTGATCCTCAAATCAATGGCTTCTTCTATCCCCATGATACAAGCTTCATACTCAGCCTCGTTGTTGGTTACGTCAAAAGTCAGCCTGGCAGCAAAAGGTATATGTGCACCTTTAGGATTAATAAGTACTGCCCCAACACCGTTTCCATTCATATTCACAGCCCCATCAAACATCAGTGTCCACTTGTCATCAGGATCCGGTCCTTCCTCGACAAGAGGCTCTTCACAATCTTTCATCTTAAGATACATGATGTCTTCATCAGGGAATTCAAACATCATCGGCTGATAATCATCAATCGGTTACTCGGCAAGGTAGTCTGATAGAATACTACCTTTGATGGCCTTCTGTGATGTATATTGGATATCATATTCTGTTAGAATCATCTGCCAACAGGAAACACGTCCGGTGAGAGCCGGTTTCTCAAAGATGTACTTCACTAGATCCATCTTAGAAATGAATAAGGTAGTATGGTTCAGCATATACTGCCTCAGTCGGCGAGCAGCCCAGGCCAAAGCACAACAAGTTTTCTCAAGCTGTGAATATTTGATTTCATAGTCGGTAAACTTTTTGCTAAGGTAGTATATGGCATGCTCTTTTCGACCAGACTCGTCATGCTGTCCCAATACACACCCCATCGAATTCTCAGTCACTGACAGGTACATTATCAGAGGTCTCCCAGGAACCGGAGGTATAAGGATTGGAGGTTTCTGCAAATACTCTTTTATCTTGTCAAAAGCTTTCTGACAGTCATCATTCCACCTGATTGCTTGATTCTTTCTTAGCAATTTGAATATTGGTTCACACGTGGCAGTTAGGTGAGATACAAACCATGCAATGTAGTTCAATCTCCCTAAGAACCCACGAACCTGCTTTTCAGTTTTTGGTTCAGGCATCTCTTGTATAGCTTTGACTTTTGCTGGATCAACCTCAATCCCTCTCTCACTGACAATGAAACCCAACAGCTTACCGGATCTCACTCCAAACGTACACTTGTTCGGATTCAGCCTCAGTTTGAATTTTCTCAACCGTTCAAACAACTTCTGCAGATTGACCAGGTGCTCCTCTTCCGTCTGCGACTTCGCAATCATATCATCCACGTACACTTCAATCTATTTGTGCATCATGTCATGAAATAGAGTCGTCATAGCCCTCTGATAGGTAGCACCGACATTCTTCAGCCCAAATGGCATCACCTTATAGCAGAACGTGCCACAAGGTGTGATGAATGTCGTCTTTTCCATGTCCTCTGGCGCCATCTTGATCTGATTATAACCAGAGAAACCATCCATGAAAGAGAAAACCGAGGATTGAGCCGTGTTATCAACCAATACATCAATGTGAGGTAATGGGAAGTCATCTTTCGGACTTGCTCTGTTTAAATCCCGGTAATCGACACACATCCTGACTTTGCCATCCTTCTTCGGCACAGGAACGATGTTGGCCACCCACGGGGGATAAGTAGTGACTGACAGGAAACCCGCATCCAACTACTTCTGAACCTCTTCCTTGATCTTAACCGCCATATCAGGACTAGTTCTCCGAAGCTTCTGCTTGACTGAAGGGCAATCTTCTCTGAGAGGTAGTCTATGCACCACAATATCGGTATCCAACCCAGGCATATCTTGATACGACCAGGCGAATATCTCCACATATTCTCTCAGCATCTCAATCAACCTTCTCTTGACATCTTCTTTCAAAGCAGCCCCGATCTTGATCTCTCTTCTAGCGTCCTCAGTACCCAGGTTAATAATCTCCAACTCCTCCTGATGAGGTTGGATGACCCTTTCCTCCTGCTTCAACAATCTGACCAATTCTTTAGGGAGTTCACAGTCTTCCTCACTCTCCTCTTCAGCTTGGTAGATGGGATTATTGAAATCATACTGAGCCATAACAGAACTGTTTATAGTGGAGTCCGTAAGATCAATTCTGCATGTTTAATGCTTTGTTTTAGAAAAAGAGTTCAAGAAAGTCACAAAAACAAAAAACATTGCCATTTTTATTTTTTTTGAAAATGTGAAAAACAAAAACAGAAAGACAGGGATCACAAAATTGTTTGCAAAACGTCCTTTATTAACGATAACATTGAAAAACATGATGAGGCCCTACAATGAACCACTACGCCTTGGGCAGAACGTAGGGTTTTGTGCAAAATGAAAAACAAAAGAAAATTACTCTGTTTGAAGAGTAACTTGGACCACTTCTTCTGTTGTCCAGTTGTTGATCGTCTCCCCTGGTGCACACGGGCGAACCCAGTTGTTCAGATCACAATCACTGTCCCCGTCTTCACTACCGGTTGCAAAGACGTCACCATGATTCATCAACCCAGCGCTGGTGAAGGTACTCGGCCCTTTCTGCTCAATCTGCTCTGCCTGCAGAGGTTGATAACCAATACCGAATTTGTCTTCTTTGACGGGCAGGTCCACCATCTTTCCCCAGCCTTCCGCCTTACCAGAGTTGACAACCTCCATAGCTTGTTTGTAGGATGCAATTGAGGCACCTGGCTTCTTCTGCTCAGCAAAAGCCACCCTCTCAAGAGCAACGATCTCGAATGCCTGGCATAGAGTCTCATGGATCTCACCATCCACCTCCACATACTTGAAAGAGGATAGGTGACTCACCAGAATGTCCTCCTCGCCGCACACCGTCACAATCTGACCGTTCCATACATACTTCAGCTTCTGATGGAGTGTTGACGAAACTGCCCCAGCCCCATGTATCCAGGGACGCCCCAATAAGCAACTATATGTTGGCTGAATATCCATCACATAGAAGATAATACTGAACACCTCCGGGCCAATCTTCACTGGCAACGTGACTTCACCAAAAATAGACTGTTTGGATCCATCAAAAGCACGAACGATAAGATCGCTTGGAGTGAGGAGAACCCCTTCAACATCAATTTTGCTCAAGGTCTTCTTAGGCAGCACATTCAAAGACGAGCCAATATCAACTAACACATGTGACAATACTGCGCCTTTGCACTCCATAGTGATATGCAGGGCTTTGTTATGGTTACGACCTTCCGGCGTCAGGTCCAAGTCTGTGAACCCCAAACCGTGCCTGGTACTGACATTAGCAATAACACCCTCTAACTGATTGACAGAGATCTCCTGAGGCACGTAAGCCATATTCAACATTTTCAGCAAGGCGTTACGGTGTGCCTCAGAGCACAACAACAAGGACAAAATAGAGATTTTGGACGGAGTCTGATTCAGCTGATCTACAATCTTGTAGTCGCTCTTCTTGATTATCTTCATGAACTCCTCCACGTCCTTCTCAAATGATCCCTCAGGCGCTTCCTTCTAAACAGGTTCCTCTTCAACCACTGCTTGCTTACCCTTCGCTTTGGAAAGAGCCTCGACATTGTTGTCCCTCAAAGGTTGTGGTGCGAACAGGCGACCACTCCTCGTGAAACCTCCTGGACCCCCTACATTGTCCACCATTGGACCAACAGTTGCAGGAACTCTACTTGGCAAACCAATTGTCACTGGAGACTGACTCACTGGTCTGGTCTGGCTTTCAGCCCTTCTGTTGCTGCGATAAGCGTTGTCATATTTCCATGGCACAGCCCTACCATTCTCAACAGGTCTTCTACCAGAAGCAACGATAGTAGTGGGAGCACTGACGGTTACGGGAGCAGAAATGGTAACAGGAGTACCAACGGTTGCTGGAGCATTGACAGTTCTCTGGCCACGTCCTCGGACGGTTTGAAATAAATGGTGACAGTTGACACCACCCCACGTTCTTTCACGGCCCGACTAAACTGCAGACAACCCTCATCAATCAATCTCTGGATACCAGCCCTCAACTTATCACAACCATTCTTGGAACCTTCACAACCTGAACAACCCTGATCACAGCCCAGGAATACTCCCCCACTCAGTAGACGATCCTTCACAACAAACAACGGAGTCTGAATCTCATCAACACTGACCACCAAATCTTCAGCTTCCTCACCTTCCACATTGTTCACCCTATGCGCACCATGCTGAGGCATAGGATTATTCACAACATTAGGCACAGGAGCAAAATTGATTGTTTTGGCGTCAATTAAGTCCTGGACCTTATGATGAAAAGCCCTACAGTTTTCAATATGGTGCCCCGGTGCACCAGAATGGAAATCACAATGAACGTTGGCATCATACCCAGGTGGTATCTTTGTCAACGGAGCCATTGTACGAAGTTCAACAAACCCCAACCTGAGCAGTTCAGGAAGCAATTCAGCATATGTCATCGGCAACGGGTCGAAACGTCGATCCGGCATTCTCTGTCTCGGCTGAAAAGGACGTTGTTGTTGTTGTTGTGGTGGTGGTTGTTGAACTCTCTGTTGTTGCTGAGGTTGACGTGGTTGAGGTGCTGGGATGGTTATAGCAGCAACCTGGCGATACTGGCCTCTGTTCACATTTCTTCTATGTTGCACAGCATTCGTTTCACCCTCCCTTCTTCGAGGTGCCCCAGCAAATGGCTTCTTTGAGAATGAGGAACCAACATCCTGAATCTTCCCAGCTTTGATAAGGCTCTCTGTCCTCTCCCCACAAATTACTACATCAGAGAAACTACCGAATGGGCAACTCCCCATCCGGTCCATGAATACTCCTTGTAAAGTCCCAATAAACATATCGGTCAACTTCTTCTCCAGCATCGGGGGTTGCACCCTTGCAGCTAATTCCCGCCATCTCTGGGCGTACTCTTTGAAACTTTCTCCAGATTTCTAACATAGGCTCTGCAACTGAGTCCAGCTCGGAGCCATGTCCATGTTGTGCTTGTATTGCCTCAGAAAGGCTTCACCCAGATCTCTCCAACTTCTGATAGATTCTCTTTTCAGCTCCATGTACCAATCCAAGGAAGCTCCAGACAAGCTATCCTGGAAAAAGTACATCCACATCTTTTCATCGTCTGTGTAGGCAGAGATCTTCCTGTAGTAAGCCTGCACATAGGTGCGAGGACAAGAGGTACCGTTGTATTTGTCAAAGGAAGGCGCTTTGAACTTATAAGGAATTCTCAGCCCATCCACTAGGCCCATATTTGTCACATCAAACCCCAGAGAGTTCTGACACTCCATGGCTCTGATCTTCTCAGCTAAGGCATCAACTCTCCTATCCCTTTCATCAGTTCTTCCCACAACTTCATCATCCTCACTGAGGAGAGTAAACATGTCTTCCTGTCTGTCAACCAGCGGAGCAGGATGGCGAACTGGAGCACGGGTGGCTCTGACATTAGCAGTCTCTGGAGCAATAGGTTGACCGTTGATTCTGATACCCCTCAACTCATCACCCATAGCATAATCATTGACAGGGACGGTGGCAGTAGCAGCGTTATTGATTGGGACTCCCTCTGGCAAAGCATGGTTGACCGGTGGAATTGCAGCTTCTTGTCTCTGGACTAGGGCTCGAAGTTCTTCTTGACCTTGCGCAACCCCTTGCATCATATGCATGAACTGGGCCATGGTAGCCCTCATCTTTGCTAACTCAGCTTACACTTGATCCATATTCCTCTGTTGATTCAGTCTCGTAGAGTAGTGATGCGGTCGTTGATCAGCAATCCTGCCTGACACAGGAACCAGAGTGAGAAGTCTCGATCAAGAACACCTGTAATGCAAAATGATATGCGTATGATGCTAATGATGTGTATGATGCACATGATATGTTCATTTCTTAGGCATTCACAAGCCTAATTCATCTTTCAAGAAATGGCAACCTGCAATACGAACAACAAAGCAGCACACGCAGGATAACGAGCACAAGGTGAAACATCAACAATCTCATCTATAGATATGAGAAACAAGAGTCATATAACAATATTCAGACAAAGATCCAACTGATCAGAGTACAACAATGAATCCCATCCAACAAGCCTGGAGGTGATTCTAAACATAAACAACAAAGACAAGCTAAGAAAGATGTCCTCCCAGAATGAGAGTCTTCAGATACTGGCACTGGTCTATCAACAGGTCACATTCTGGACATTCTAGCAGAGGGGTGATCTTCTCCTTTAGTTGTCTTCTGAGCTCCACAACTTCTCCTCCAAGCTGGCTCTCTGATGCATGTCTCAAGTCTACCTCCTTCTTCAACTGGATGTCTTTGTCCCTAAGTTGCTTCTCCAGGTCTCGTATCTTCTTCTGATAAGTTGCTTCCGCTCTCTGCAACCTCAAGCACTCCCGGTGTTCTGCATCCAACAGGGTCTCCATCTCCTCATAAGACCTCTTCTTGCTCTTCAATCTGCTAGCATCTTCACCCTGCATGCCTTTGAGTTGATGAGCCAAGTTCAACTTGTCAGCTTTGGCTTTATAAAGCTCCATCTGAGTATCTTGTTCCTTTTCCTTCAACCGACGATTCTCCATCAAGGCTTGTTTATACTGCTCAGCAGGCACACTCTTAGCAAGGATCAAAGGTGGTTGCTCTCGCAATGAATCCATCCTATCATAGGGCAACAACAAAGTCTCAACTCTCTTCTTGACCCAATCAATGTAGTCAGGCATAGCAACTGCAAACTTCTTCCCTAGGACCGCTCCATCCTTGACACCAATGGTCTTCCAAGCTCTTCCCACTTGCTCCAACCTAGCAGGGTCACTCCGCTTCTCAAAGTACACACTCTCAACTATCTCAGCCTCTAGTGGTCTTCCATTCATCACAAACCCCAACCGGCGAAGAGAAAAAACCGGGTTGTAATTGATGCAACCCTTAGTCCCTATGAGTGGCACATTACGAAACTCTCCATAACTCATGATGACATTACGCACATCCATCCGGTAAGATTGCCACCTGATATCATAAGAGGTAAGAGACATAACCCTCTGAGTCCACTTATGAGTGCTCTGAGCATCCACAAAAGGTCCACTGACTGGCAGGAGAGACAAGAACCATCTGAGTAACAATGGGAGACAGCATCTGATAGCCCCACCCTTACCATGCCTGCTATGAATAGCATAGTAAGTATCAGCTAACAAAGTAGGAACTGGGTTTCCTCCAAGGAAAATAATGACAGCAGCATAGTCCACAAAGTTAGGCATACTCGGGAACAATACAACTCCATAGATCATGATAGCTAACTGGGAATGAAAAGCTTCCCAATTTCCCTTCTTTGCTTCTCCTTTAGCTATCCTCATCAGGTACTTCAAAGGCAACCCTACCACATCACCACTCGTCTTCCAATTGTCACTCACTTCCTTGATACTCAGATGAAAAGCTCTGCCAACAACTTTGAAATCAACTTCCTTTGGAACATCCAAGAAAGGAACTTGATATCTGATCGGGACATTCATCAGGATGGAGTACTCTTCAAGAGTGGGAGCTAACTGATAATCCTGGAAAGTGAAACAACGGAGCTCTGGGTCATAAAACTGTAGAAGAGTCTGCAACGGCACTGGATCTACCACCATCTTCAATAGTGTCAATAAATCCCCATACTCATCAACAAACACCTTCTGATTACCGCCGGTCACAAAGTTGCTCAACTCTATCAAAGACTTCAATGGCTCACGGTGAAAACTGTAGGAGCAAGTCTTCCTCTTCATCTCTGGGACAGATGCCATCTCTCACAGTGAATAGACTCCTGAATGAACCTGAGAAATGATATGCATGAGGATATTAGCTTTTCCTTTTCTTTTTTCATTTTTTTTATTGCATTATTTTTTTGAAAATAAACATGCTATGATGCAAATGATGCAAACACGACTGGCTGGCGGTGTATCTCGGAGCACAGGTTCAAAGCTTCGGCTTGAATTCGGAACCACAAAATCATCTGAGACCCAAAGTCATCTGAGACCCAATCCGTAGAACCAAGTCACCAACCGGAACTAAGAGTCACCAACAAATCACCAACAAGTCACCAACGGTACCTGTAATATGATTCATTCCCTCCCCACTCACGGATGTCATCTAGGCCATGGTAAAGTCAAGAGAAACGCAGGATAAACAACCCTTTCATAGAATATCATCATGTGCATACCCGATGTATGCACCGATAATACCCCATCAGAGTCTGAACTACTCGTGATATCATGTTCCGCTAAGTGGCGCAATACCACCCGCTTCCCAAGAATCACTTTATTCCTAGGTGTCCTAGAGTTCACTCATAGCCTGGGTATTGGGCCTTTTACCTCATGTAACTCCCACCCCAACAGAGAGACAAACAACCAGCCAACACAGATGAAAAGATGATGAATGCAAACATAAATGCAAACATAAATGCAAACATAAGTGAATGAATGCAATAAATGAAACAGCAAAAGCAACCAAACCCTATCCTAGAGAGCGCTAGGAGAGACTCGCTTAGGGAAGATGGACCAGCAAGAGGTCAACTTCTCTTTAGTCCCCAGCAGAGTCGCCAGCTGTCGCATTATGCGAAAAACCGGCGGGAAAACTAAACAACAGAGCCGCCACCGTGCGTTATTTATCCCAAAGAGGGAAAGGAAACACTCGAAGTAAACCTGGAAAGGAATGGTCTCGCGACCAGAGAAAGATGGGATCGGGAGTCGGTTATGCGAAGGGAAGGTATTAGCACCCCTACGCATCCGTCGTACTCGACGGGATCCACGCACAAAAGAAAGGATAAGGTTGCTAGAAACTGCTCACACACTGCACAAGGCTGGAAGGAAACACCGAAAGACACAAGAAACGAGACTCAGCAGGATATCGCATCCTGGGCCTACGTAGTCTGTCATGCACAGACATCAGAGTCGACGTAGTTCGGGATAGGGGAAACGTGCTCGCTAGGATGTTGCACCCTATGCATACGTATCTTCTCTAACCGGAGAAGAATCAGAGCACTCGTAGCTCGGCTAACTCACGCCAAACAAAACAAAAACAGGAAACCGACTGCCAATCGCTGGACTTATGTCAGACTCCACACAAACAGGCAAACATGGAAACCGAATGCCAATCGCTGGACTTACATCAGACTCCGAACCAACAAACACACACAGGAAACCGACTGTCAATCGCTGGACTTACGTCAGACTCCCACAAACAAACCCACACAGGAAACCGACTGCCAATCGCTGGACTTACATCAGACTCCGAACACACGCAAAGGGGTTGAAAAAGAAAAAGGGCGCCTGGAGAGATTAGCTCATCTCCTGCCTACGTACCTCATCTGGTATGAGGATCAGGGCGACGTAGTTCCCCTAAACAGGGAAAGAACTTCTAACCTAACCAGAGACAAAGGGAGATAACAGACTACTAGGGAGACTACGACTCGAGCCTAGAAGTTGTCATGCATACGATCCCTATGTTGAGGTTTCTAATCTAACTTGCACAGGAAGCAAGCTATCCTAAACAGCACAATCATCAAACACAAGCACAAGATCAAGCACACACATTATATGCAAACAATTGGCTCACACAAGGCTAGGCTTTAGTCAAGGGGTCATGTCAACCTCGACAAACAAGCCAACTGGAATAGGGTGTGGTTAGCTCTTAACCCTAACATTGAGAGTTAGGGTGAAGCAGATGAAATGGGAAGTGAGGGTAAGACCTCACAGCTCTTATCCCTGGCCTGGGAGAGCTTCAGACAAATGAAAGTGTGGGAGTTCAGAATGTAGGAACTCTTCTCCACAAGTGACTGACACAACATGATCTTGGGTTATTATCCACAATGCATCAACACATGGTGTGTGAGCAAAGTGAATGACACAACTGAATAGTAGGGGATGGATTGCACATCCCTTTTATCTGCCAATTGCCTCCTAAGAGGTCTTTACCTGCTTGGCACAAATTTAAACATTCACAAGCATTACCTCTTAAGGAGGGCTTCAGACAGGTGCCTGCCCACATAACAGGACAGGTCTTCCAGACTACATGAAGTCAGAAGAATTATACCTCAGTGGTAAGCAAACCACAAGCTAGCAAAGCAAGTTCAAAATGAACTCAAAGCAACTTAGGTACCTGTGAAAAAATCTAAACCAATCAGTTAAACTGTACAGACAAACAAACAACAGTTGGTATCACACAGACAGACAAAGCATCAGGCAACAATGAGCAAGCCACAAGCACAAATGACTTGGTTCTCAAAGCCTACAAAACACACAAAGTTTAGCCAACACAACCAATAATCAAGCTCAAATGAAGGATCATCATCACTCATGGAGATGTACTTGAACCTGAAATCACAATCCAAATGGTAAGTCCAAACCACTAGGTCAAAGCCTAGGGTCAAACGAGGATCAAAAATCCAAAATAGAAGCTCAAATTTAACATGAATCAACTTCAAACACATATTGACATATCCTAAAAAGGCTCACATCAAAATCATTAACCAAATGCATTTCATGATCAAGTGAAGTCAAAGGCAATTTCAAAGTTCATATGTGATCATCATGAATGAAAAATTCAAATCAAAACAGAAATGATTCAAATAAATCTGGGAAAATTCATGAGCAAACAAGACATTTATAACATCCATCACACAAAAAATCAGAAGCATTGGACATTATTAGGCATGGCAATCACATAGCACAATTCAAGCAATCACATGTGTGACACAAATTGTCACACCAAGTTAGCATAAGCATAAAACAGAGATGGATCATGGGAAAAATCTCAACCCAAAGCCAAAATGTCACTCAACATGTCTAGAATTCACAGACAAAATTTCAGAATCATTGGATAAGAAACAAGCATTTTATGATGAATGGAACAAGGAAAGGTCAAACATACCTATGCATTCAAACACCCTAGGACAAAATATTTTTTAAGCCGGGAACAACTTGTAATTCATTGATCATAAAAAAGTAGACAAGATAAGGAACACAATGCAAAAAATTGGAGATCAATTGGAGCATTTTTCATTTTTATATGATTTTTTGAAGTTGAGAGAAAAATTTGAAAATGAAAATGGAGCCAAGCATGAAAATAGGAGGGAAAGTGGAAAAATACATTGCAATTTAAAATTTTTCACTCGCTCGGATTTGAACCAGGCGCGTTTTTAAACTTGGCGCGCTCACCAAACGACAGCGTTTCGGTCATAAACCCTAGTGCGCCCAGATTTTCGTAGCAAATCCCAGGCAAATCCGTAGCAAATCTGGAAATAGAATGGTGTTCATACAGGGAAGATGAAGATCATGAAGATCTTCATTTGGATTTCCATATTTTCACAAAAATGTCCAGAAATACAAAATAAGCATAGCAATCGGTTCATCTTTCCACATACATCAAGGATCCATAATCAATTTGCATTAAAACATCAAAACAAAACCAAATCGAAGAGAAGAAGATTTGTCATCAAAATTTCAATTGAACATAACTTTGCGAATATTACACCAAATCACTCAAAATTTGCACCAGAATCATCACCATCCAAGGATCTACATGAATATCACAACAATTTGCAAAAATAAAGAACTCGAATCCTGACCTCTTGAAGAACAGAAGTTGGAATCACATGCTTCCAAGCTTAGCCAGGCCTCAGATCTTCTCCCTAATGCTTGGTGAGGTGAATGATGATGAAATTGAAGCTCAATTGTACACGAATCCAGCTTAATCTTCAACTGCCATGGATGCTTCAAACTTTGAACCTAGCTCAATATGCCACGATTTTCTCTGAATTCACGTCCAAACCTACTCAAATATCCTTCATGAACATGAATCAAGCAGTAGGAATAACTCTTGTGTGAAAATTTTGCAAAAAAAGTTTGAGAGGAAAATTTTGTGATTTTTTGGTGCTAGATCTGAAATTGTAACTAATGGTGAAAACAGTTAGGGTTAACCATATATACCTCATGCTAATCATGTTTAGGAACTGTTTTGGCCAAATGAAAATGAGATTAATCCATTTTGAGGTGTATGTGCAAAAATAGGTTTTCGCCTCCCATGCATGCCATGCACGTGAACAGTGCATGTTTCTGGCCCAATTCCTCTTAAACAAAGCCCATGCACACATTTGAAGTGATATTTTATGCTCATGACCTAACAAAATGATGTTATGCAATTTTCTTCAAAAATCTTCATGAATAAGCCAAAGACCATGCAAATGAAATTTATGCCATGTAATGATATGCTTGGAAAATACATGTTATAGGGATCAAAATGCAAAAAGAACCACTCATTTTGGAGCTTTGGTTAAAAAGTTATGCCCATTTGAATTTTCAAGCACACTTTTCCATGATTGGACCGTATCTCCTCAACCACACATGAGAAATTCATGATCTTGGACTTTTTGAAAATGGGAGAGAAATATCTTCAACTGCTATCTTGATGAGGTAATCTTGAGTTGAAGTTGGTCCAAAACCTTTCCATTTTTGGAAAGTTTCAAATTACAGGTCACCGACTATTTTTGGAAAGTCTTGATCTGACTTCAAATTCTTCAATGTTGATGTTTGAAATGTCAAATGAGACTTGTTTGAACATGAATGAAGCCTCTCTAACCACTTCCCACCTCCAAATCCACAGTTGACTTTGCAGTTGACCTCTGTTGACTTTTGTGGGCCTTAGATGATTTGCACATGGACTGATGAGTTATGAGCCTTCAACACTTGGCCAAACCACTTCAAAATGATCCTTGAATCATGTGAACTCATGGGAATCACCCTAGGGATTTGATCTCATGGAAAATGCTCTTGTTGCCTTGCACAGTTGAATCTCCTGACCAGTCTTGCCTGTTGAGATGTAATGGACTATGCCATGCTAATGCATTGTTAATGTGATGTTAATGACCTAAAAATGAAATGTATATACAAATGAGAGGTGCAAATCTGAGGTGCTACAGTATCGAAAGAACATCTCAGAATTTGGAGTGCAAAAACTGAATATCTGGAAGGCTATCCTGTCATCACCAAGCATGACAATTTTGATGTAATCAAGATATTACATTGAGATAGAAAGAAAAGAAGCTGGTGTGGTTATGCGATATGAATACTTATGATGACTTCTCGGCAAGTGAACTGATAGTTTTACAGTAATAAAAGATCAAATCCACAGGGATTATGTTCTAACAAGCCAACAATTGTGCAATGTAAAGGAAAAATAGTAAATGGCGGGTGTCAGGTTTTTAGGCGGAAAATAAATTACGAGTTTGAAAAAGAAGTAATTAAGATGGTTAAGTTGTGCATTAGAATCCCTTTATCCTGTCTTGTTGATGTATGATGCCTTGTATGAATGGTTTCATCCTTATAATCTCACAGCAAATTAACAAAACTATTATAGCTGATCCCTCACGAAATAACTCACTAACCACTACTCGGAGCTTTCTATCCCAACTTTGCTAGGATAAGAAGGGTTAGGCGATGTACAAAACATTAATTCCCTATGCCACTACTCGAGGCCTCCTATCCCTATTCAACCAGCGTAAGTTGAACAGTTGCCCTAGATCCAGCACATAGGCTAAGGGTCAGTAATCTATATGTGTCCAAAATCAGATTAACAAAGTATCTCAAATAAAAAGCATTAAGATTAAGCAATAACTGAATAAATTTATAATTTAAAAGATTCATACAAAATCAAACCAACATATAATGCCAACAAGATTGAATAAGGTTCATCATCACACAACCTAACCTAGAGAATGTTAGCTACCCATAGTTAAAATTACAATACCAATTGAATAAACAAGAATAGAATATGTGTTGGTTCTAAGTGTTGGCAACAATTTTGGTAAAACAAAGAGTGTTCACAAGATGTTATGTGTGATGTCTTAACATGAGATATCCTGTGTACCTGTTGGAGTTTAATGGAAAACATAATTATGCAGGATTGTTTCAGAATATCATACACCATGTCATGGCATCTGATATTGTGTACCTGCTAGAGTTTAAGAAATATAGTTATGCAGGATTGTTTCAGGATGTCATACACAATGTCATGGCATCTGATATGTTTGTACCTGCTGGAAATTATAAAAGGAATTATGGAATTATGCAACATTGTTCCAGGATGTCTGACCGGATGTCATGACATCCTGTACACAGAACATTCAGTATGAATGTCTGGTGTTATGTGATTGCGCATTTAATGGCAATCTATGTATGATTGAAGATCTGATTTGCAGGCGCATTCAATCATTGATTAAAACCTGATTTACTTATTTTCCAAGGAGATCTAACCAGCTATCATGAGAAGATTTGATTGGAAAATAGTTTAGGGTTTTCAAGATGTCCAAGCCCAGCTGAAAGCTCCTATAAAAAGGGACTTGGAAAACCTGATTGAACACACAACTAATACTGAGCGAAATACAGAGAGAGAGCTAGGGTTTGTGTCTTATTTAGTCGTAAGACTTGTAAGCCATTCAAGTCATCCATAGATGATTGAATTGGTCTGATTTATAGGTTGTAATTTGTCACTCAAAGCTTTTAAGCAAGAGTGTGTGTCTACTTGATCAAAGCTGTTAAGCAAGATCAAGTGTGTGTCTTCTTGATCAAAGTTGTTAAGCAAGATCAAGAGTGTGTCTACTTGATTGAAACTGTGAAGGAAAATCAAGTCTGTGTTATTGAAAAGTGTTTTCTTTTCTCAAGGATTTGTTGTTTAAAATCACAGGTGTGATTGTAGGGAAGTGAGTGGGTTCTCATATCTAAGAGTGCTTAGGTAGAAATTGCACGGGTAGAGATTAGGTGAGAAAGACTGTAACTTGTTGAAGTGTACGAAGAGTCTTTGAACTGATTATATTTTAGTGAATTTCCTTCCTGGCTTGGTAGCCCCTAGATGTAGGTGAGTTGGACCGGACTGGGTTAACAATTGCTTGTGTCTCTTGCATTATTATTCTATATCTTTATCCTGTTTGCATTACTCAGATATTAGTGTCGTGACATTACCTTCGACATCTCATATCTGATACCAGAATTTCAATTGGTATCAGAGCAGGCATCCTGCTCTGGTTCTGGGTGAGATCTAGGGGCAATACTTTCTGGTACAATGGAGAGAGATGAAGGATCTGTTCACAGGCCACCAATTTTGGATGGATCTAACTATGACTATTGGAAACCTCGAATGGTAGCTTTCCTAAAATCTCTTGATAACAAGGCTTGGAAGGTTGTGTTAACAGGTTGGGTACATCCTGTAATTACTAAAGAAGGAGGAGCCACAACTGATAAGAAACCTGAAGAACAATGGTCCAAGGAGGAGGATGATCTAGCCCTTGGAAACTCTAAAGAATTGAATGCAATATTCAATGGAGTAGACAAGAATATTTTCAGATTGGTAAACAACTGTGAAGTTGCTCAAGATGCTTGGGACATTCTCAAAACCACTCATGAAGGCACCTCTAGAGTAAAGATCTCTAGACTACAACTGCTCACCTCCAAGTTTGAAAATTTAAGGATGAAAGAAGATGAAAATATTCATGAATTTCATATGAGCATCCTTGAAATTGCGAATGCCCCAGGAGCCCTGGGAGAGAAGATGTCAGATGAGAAGCTGGTAAGGAAAATACTCAGGTCACTCCCTAAGAGGTTTGCTATGAAAGTGACAGCCATAGAAGAGTCTCAAGACATCTCCAACGTGAGAGTTGATGAGCTAATTGGTTCCCTTCAAACATTTGAGATGGGAATGAATGATGGATCTGAAAGAAAAACCAAAAGCATAGCCTTCATATCAAACACAGAGGAGGAAAATAGTCAGGATGTTGATGAAGATTTGGCGAATGAAGTAGCAATGCTGGGAAGACAGTTCAACAGGCTGTTGAAAAAGATGGATGTAAGATCCAAGGCTAATGTCAAGAACATCTCATATGACATCAGTAAATCCAACAATGCTGGAAGAAGAGAAAGGTCAGATGATAAGCCCAAAGAAGGAAAAGAAGTACAGTGTTATGAATGTGATGGGTATGGACACATCAGAACTGAATGTGGAACCTACCTCAAGAAGCAGAAGTTGAGTCTTGTTGCTACTTGGTCTGATGAGAGTGAAACAGAAGAGTCTGCAAATTTGGTGATTGCCTTGACTGGAAGATGGGGTTCTGATGAAGACTCAAGTGATGATGAAGTAACCTTTGAAGAGTTGGCCACTACCTACAGAAAGTTGTGTCACAAAAGTGTAGAGTTGTGTAAACAGGTTGAAAGCCAGAAGAAGGAAATAACTCAACTTGAGAATGAAAAGGTAGAACACTTGGAAACCATCTCCAAATTAAAAACAGAAGCAGTGGTTCTGAATGCCAAGCTAGATGAAAGTCAACAAGTTGAAATCCAGAAGATAGTACAGCTGGAGAATGAGAAGGCATACCATGTGGAAACCATCTCCAAGTTAAAAACTGAAGCTATGTTCTTGAATTCTAAACTAGAAGAGATGACCAAGTATGTAAGAATGTTAAACAATGGATCTGACTCCTTAGACAAGATTCTCCAAACTGGACAAAAAACAGGAGACAAATCTGGCATTGGGTATAATGAATCTAAGCCTGAGTGCAGTTACACTGGTTGCAAACCTCAAGCCAAACCTAAATACAGCCATAGTAAAAGCAAACTTGTGATGCCACATCATATGTCACAACATCATAAGAGAAGACAGCAGAAAGGGAAACACCAAAGACGGAGATGCCATTACTATGGGAAATTTGGTCACCTGAAGCCCTTCTGCTATAAGCTGTATGGTTATCCTAGCCCTGTTCATCATCAAACTCACTATCAACCCAAACCCAAACAACACATGCCTGTCAACAAGAAGCAATGGGTTCCTAAGACTAATGTTACAAGTCTGATAGCTCACATTCCCCTCAGAGTCTCAGCCAAAGAAGAGTGGTATTTTGATAGTGGATGTTCCAGACACATGATTGGAAACAAAGACCTGATAACTGGACTTCATCCTCATGCCATAAGCTATGTAACCTTTAGTGATGGAGCAAAGGGTGAAATCAAGGGGATAAGCAAGCTTGACTGTCCTGGAGTGCCTAAACTTGACCAGGTCCTACTGGTTAAGGGTTTGACTGCAAATTTAATAAGCATCAGTCAACTATGTGATCAAGGTCTGAATGTTAACTTCACCAAAATTGAATGTCTGATTACTAACAAAGATAGTGAAGTGATTATGAAAGGAATCAGGACCAAAGACAATTGTTACATGTGGAACTCTCAAATTGATTATTCCTCAAAGTGTACCTATGTCAAAGGAATGAAGATGAGTATATCTGCTAGAGGGACTCTTAAGAGTGATGAAAGACAAGTCTATGGGAAATGTCAGACAAGGATGTCACACCAGGAGCTCAGACTTAACATCACTTTCAAAGAAGAAAAGCTCATGATGGATCAAATAGATAGGAGGTTGGATCAGATGAGTGAACATGTTACTAGTCATATGCAGTCTGAAGTTGGAAAGAGCTTTGTTGGACTTGGGCTACCAGTCAAGCAGATAGAAGGGCCTATGTGTCTATCTCAAAGAAAAAGTGCCAAGAGCAATGTTGAGAAGATTGAGATGGAAAGTGAAAAGACACCTGCTCCTACATATTTGAGAGATGAAAATGGTGCTTATGCTGAAGATATAGCAGATGGAAGCAGCTATTCTCAACAGGGTTGGTTGAAACTACTGATGATTGCATACAATGTCACACACGATGTCATGACATTGTATTATGACAACCTGAATGCTACAACTATGCCTAAAAATTCTATTCAGCATAGTTGGACCAAGCACATTATTTGCTGTCATCACTCCATTAGAAAATTTGTGGGAGACAAATTCATAGCTCTAAAGCATGAAATGCAATTAGCTGACAAGTTTCCAAGGGATTTGAGTGATAATCAATTTGAATATGTAAGAGGGAAATTAGGGATTTGAATTCTTGAGAAATTATGGCAATTAATATGGAGTGGAAAAGGTAACAAAAATATTGTCTGCCCAATTAAAAGAAAGAGCCACATTAATGATGAATCATTCCCTAGCATTGGAAATAGTATCTATGCCATTTACACACGCTACCTAAACACAACTCTTTCCATCTTCATCAAACTACTTAGAAAACCTCTGCTAGGGCAAAGAATTTTTTTTCAAAAGTTCAACATGTCTGAACATCCATCATCATCTGGTTCAAAACCCTCTCATCATGCAAGAACTCCCTCCATGGAGTTTCTAGATGAAGACGTGCTGGACGTTACTCCTCTTTGTGTGATACCAGGTGACGCCCCAGGCCCCTCTTCCATGGCTGGAAGTAAGCAAGTTAATATTCCTGATAAATTTCCTCATCAAAATGACATGCATTCTGTTGATCGTGCCATTAGGAACCTAGTAATTAGGATTTTGAGTGAAGGGCATGCAGTCAAGGGTGTTTCTACCCCTCTGTCCAGAAGGGACCCCTCACCTGAGGTGGAACCCTAAGCTGAGAAAGATGATGACTCATCTAGATCAAAAAAGGAAGTGGCTGCTGAGGGATTATGTTCTCTAGGTAAAACCTTACCTAGCAAGAAACCAGCAAATGTGTCTCATGAAACTGCTGAGAATATTATTGATCTGGAGGAAGAGAGTTCTGAAGAAGAGGATGACACTTTGGTCCATCTTGTGAAACCAAGTGTAGCTAAGAAACTGAGGACCAGAAAAGGGAAGACTATGGCTGAAATGAGGACAGCAAGAAGAGAGAAAAAGATTGCTGGTGTAGGACCCTCCAAGTCTTGGAGTAAAGTTGAGGTTAGGAATAGGAAAGAAAGAGAGAATTCTGACTCTGAAGAGGATGTCGAAGACGATGTCCCAGACATCTCCTCTGCTAAAAAATAGGCTGTTAAGAAGTCTCCAGGCAAAGTGGCAGCTGTGCACTTAGACAATATCTCCTTTCATTTAGAAGATGGTGCTGCAAAATGGAAGTTTGTCATTCAGAGGAGGGTAGCGGTTGAAAGAGAGCTGGGAAAAGAGGCTGTTGAGGTGAAGGAAGTCATGGATTTGATCAAGAATGCTGGATTGATAAAGACTGTGGTTGCTCTTCCCCAATGTTATGAGGGGTTAGTAAAAGAGTTTATTGTGAATATCCCTGAGGATATTTATGAAAAGAACAGCAGGGAATTCTGCAAGGTTTTTGTAAGGGGTAGATGTGTGAGATTCTCACCAACCATTATCAACAAGTTCCTAGGGAGAGGAACTGATGGAGGAGTGGATTTAGAGACTACAGACAATGAGGTCTGTAGGACTATTACAGCTGGCCAAGTTAAGGAATGGCCTAGTAGGAATCACCTATCAGCTGGCAAGCTAACTGTCAAATATGCCATCTTGTACAAGATTGGTTCAGCCAACTGGGTGCCTACTAATCATATCTCAACCATCTCCATTGGTCTTGGAAGAATCATTCATGCAATTGGAACCATGATAAACTATGACTTTTGAAGGTTTATGTTTGATCAAATTGTCTGACATGCCTCCACGAATGCAGTGAAGCTGCCCATTGCCTTCCCATCCATCATTTGTGGTATTATCTTGAGCCAACCACCAGGCATTCTTAATACAAGTGACATTCCAAGCAGAAGAAAGCCCCCACTATCAATTCACTACAAGCTGTTTGAGGGAAGTCATGTCAATGATGTTGTCATGACATCTGCCAGAAAGGAGCCTGCATCTCAAGGGAGCTTAATTGATCAATTAAAGGAAACCTGCAAGGAACTGGAGAATGGTATTAGGGTTTCCAAATCAAGAAAAGAGGCTCTGGAGGCTCTTATTAGTGGCCTAGAGAAGGAAGAGGTGGAAAAGGCTGGTGAGACCAAAGACTCAGATGCCAATACCTCAAGTGAGAGGTCAAATGCTCAATCTAGTGGCAGCTCTGAAGGCTCTGAAGGTGAAGATGATACTTCTTCCTCTGATTAGATGATGTTCTATGAAGACTGTGTGTGGTATATGCTGTGATGAAGATTGTTTTGGGTTGGTTGTTCTGGAGGCTGTTGTGTGTGCTGTTATGGAAGCTGGTCCCCCTTGCTGTTTGGATGCTGAAGAATTGTTTTTTTGTTTGTTTTAATGTGTGTAATTTATGGCAGTCCTTACTGATGCCTTTTTGTAATATTTTGGGCTCTTAATAAGTTCCATGGATTTGTTCATTATCTCAGCTATCACAACTGTGTATGATGATGGTTTGTATCTCCTAACAATTATGTTTTAACATTTTTAATGTTATAACATCTGATCTGACATTCTCTGCTAGGCTAATTGACATTTATTTTGTCTAATTGGTCACCTTTGGTCAATTTTGACTAAAAAGGGGGAAAAGTGTTGATGTGGAAGCAGTTAAAGATGTGGAGCTGTGAGGAGATGTATGTAGATGAACAGATGAACAACTATTATTGAGGGAGATGTGTTTGATGTAAGACATAATGTTGTTTTGTTTACAGATGTCAAAGGGGATGTCTGATGTGGTGCACAGGTGATGTTGAAACAGATGTCAGAATAATATTCTGATAGTTACAGGTGTTGTGGTTACAGGTGCTGTTATTATCAAAGGAGTTGTATATGGTGCACAGATTTAGGGGGAGAAGGAGTACCCTTGTGCATTTGTGTGTCTTACTAGTTGCATCTATAACTAGTAATCCTGTTTGTGTTGCACAGATTTAGGGGGAGGAGAAGTACCCTTGTGCATGTGTGTATTACTAGCAGCTATAGCTAGTAATTGTGTTTGCTTTTGCTGCTGCTTAAACTGTTGTTTAACTGCTGATAGTTTTTCTTGTGAACAAAAAGAATAGATATATATTTTAGCCAAAATCTACCAAAGGGGGAGTTTGTTGGTTCTAAGTGTTGGCATCAATTTTGGTAAAATAAAGAGTGTTCATAAGATCTTTTGTGTGATGTCTTAACATGAGATATCTTGTGTACCTACTGGAGTTTAATGGAAAACATAATTATGCAAGATTGTTTCAGAATGTCATACACCATGTCATGGCATCTGATATTGTGTACCTGCTGGAGTTTAAGAAATATAATTATGCAGGATTGTTTCAGGATGTCATACACAATGTCATGGCATCTGATATGTTTGTACCTGCTGGAAATTATAAAAGGAATTATGGAATTATGCAGGATTGTTCCAGGATGTCAGACCCAATGTCATGAAATCCTGTATACAGAACATTCAGTATGAATGTCTGGTGTTATGTGATTGCACATTTAATGGGAATCTATGTATGATAGAAGATCTGATTTGCAGGCGCATTCAATCATTGATTACAACCTGATTTACTTATTTTCCAAGGAGATCTAACCAGCTGTCATGAGAAGATTTGATTGGAAAATAGTTTAGGGTTTTCAAGATGTCCAAGCCCAGCTGAAAGCTCCTATAAAAAGGGACTTGGAAAACCTGATTGAACACACAACCAATACTAGGTGAAATACAGAGAGAGAGCTAGGGTTTGTGTCTTGTTTAGTCGTAAGACTTGTAAGCCATTCAAGTCATCCATAAATGATTAAATTGGTCTGATTTGTAGGTTGTAATTTGTCACTCAAAGCTTTTAAGCAAGAGTGTGTGTCTACTTGATCAAAGATGTTAAGCAAGATCAAGTGTGTGTCTTCTTGATCAAAGCTGTTAAGCAAGATCAAGAGTGTGTCTACTTGATTGAAACTGTGAAGTAAAATCAAGTGTGTGTTATTGAAAAGTGTTTTCTTTTCTCAAGGAATTGTTGTTTAAAATCACAGGTGTGATTGTAGGGAAGTGAGTGGGTTCTCATATCTAAGAGTGCTTAGGTAGAAATTGCACGGGTAGAGATTAAGTGAGAAAGACTGTAACTTGTTGAAGTGTACGGAGAGTCTTTGAACTGATTCTATTTTAGTGAATTTCCTTCCTGGCTTGGTAGCCCCCAGATGTAGGTGAGTTGGACTGAACTGGGTTAACAATTGCTTGTGTCTCTTGCATTACTATTCTCTATCTTTATCCTGTTTTCATTACTCAGATATTAGTGTCGTGACATTACCTTCGACATCTCATATCTGATACCAGAATTTCAATATGAATTTCCTTGAAGGAATGGCCTCAAATGCTATCAAAATCACCTTTTGATGCTGTAAAATCGTGCTCCCAGATCCAAAACTTGTAACCCTTGTGAAAGTACAAAATTTCCCCTTTTAAAGGTGTCATAATGGACCAGAACGCGTCAGAAAAAGGCCCAGAAAAGTGACCATCGCGCGCGTGATATCCTGTATCGCGTGCGTGATGAAGATTTTAATGCCCTATCGCGTGCGCGATGCTTCATGATAGTGGATGCGATTATTTCTGAAGCTTCACTCTTTTTTTCTCTTTTTTCACTCAAAATTTCACGAAATCCACAATTTGCACAATTAGTTATTTTCCTTCCTTCTTTGGTCATTCCTTCTCATATTTGCTCGAGTTTCACTTGTTTTGCTCTGATTCTTCGACTAAATACATCTAATGATGGACTATCATCAACTTACCAGATGAACCAACTGATGTGTACAAACCTTCTAAAAAGAGAAAGCATATTGCTTCTGGTACTCAAAATGTAGTTTATAAGCTTCTTAAGAAGAAGGTTATGCAACATAAGGAGATTGAGAAGGAAATTGAAAAGGTAGTTGCCTCCACTATCTTTATGCCATCTAAGACAAGAAGTGGAAGGACTCCTTAGAAGGTATCTTCATCTTCTGAAACATATGATGCACCAGTGAAGAAGAGAAAATTAAGAAAGATGATTATTCCTTCTGTAGTTGAAGAGGATAAGGAAGAAGAGGAATATAAGGTATCTTTGGTCAGGAGGACAAAGGTTGTTGATGCTGGAGCCCAAAAGGTTATAAAAGAAACTATTCTCAAGGGAGCTCAATTGTTAGTCTTTGTTCTATTGGAACAAGCAGATAATTAACCTACAACCTCTGATGCTTAGTTGGAAGAAGTTTCCACTGGAGGAGAAGTTCTGGAGACTGCTGAAGTCCAAGCTGATGAAGTCATAACTAGGTTGAAGTCTACTGAGGGGGGGGGGATATGAAGCTGAAGCTTCTGGTGTACCAAAAGAAGTTGTATTAGAAGTTTCTGCCAACATTGCTTTTGAAGCTGTTGGTGAAGAGAATCAAGCTACCCCTGATACTATGGAGACTGATATGACATGTAACAATTGAACTCTATCTTCAAGGATTGCTTCTATTCTTCCACTTTAAACCACATATCACCAAAACCCTCACCAAAACCTTCATCCAAACCATATCCAAAACACACTTCATCACCTGTTCAACAATCAAAATATGTGGTGGAGTCTCCTAACCCAACACATATCATTAAGATTCTAGAAAATGATAAAAGTCTAGATGTTTCTAACATCCTACTGGTGAATCAACTAGTGATGAGAAACAACTGATATACTTTTTTGACTCTAAACAACCACCACCTTTAAACACCATGATTGGACCCCCCATATAGGTTTCTACTGGAAAAGCTTCTTCTAGCTCTAAGTCAAGAACTGAAGAAGTTGATTTCATTGCTTCTCTTGGTCTCAAACTTGTGACTCTCTCACCTATTTTTATCAGACCTATCCAAGCTACCCCTCTTCAAACATTCACATCACAACAACTATAAAATGAACAAGTATGTTCTACTGAAACAACTTTTGAACAAATTAACTTATCTGATCAATTTGAAGTTGAACATGTAACCCTAGACCAACAAGAACCTGAGCCTTCACCAAAAGTTCAACCTTTAACTGAACCCCAACCTAGATCTAAATCTCAACCCCAAACCTCACCCCAACCTACACCCTAACCCTCACCTAAATCTACACCTCAACTAGAACCTAGTCATATTCAGAATCAATCTGAATTTCAAGTTACCTCCGAACCTCATATTGAAACTAGAAAATTTTCTTTAGACCAACCTTAGCCAAACTGTCCAAGAGAACCATCCATCTGGCCACCACCCCTCCTCCCCCAAAAGAACAGATGTTGTGTCAGAATCTGGCACAATAATCCTATACATTCCCTCACGATATGGTAATCTACAAACAAATATTCCACCTCCTCCACCCTATATCTAAGCCAAACTAGAAGAAATCAAAATTGCTTTCTTTGATAGAGTGCCAAATCTGGTTGCTGAGAGAACTACAACTTCTGACCCAATATCTTATGCTACTAAATGGGATTCTCTCACAACCTCTATGGTATTATTTTTCAGAATCTAAAGTATATCTCCTCAGAGTTTGTTTCCTCTACCAGTAAGAGACAAGAGCTTATGGAATCAAAGATGGCTTTTGTTGCTGTAAATCAAGAATCCATGGCTATCAAGTATGAGGATATGGATGATAGGATGAAGACTATGGATGCCAAACAAGATGTCATAGGTGTTGATCTGAAAGCAGTTATGGAGATTTTGAATCATAAACCTTAGGCTCTAGTATTTATTCACCCATTGTTTTTATCTTTCTGAATTTATGCTATTTTTTTGGTTAAATGAAATTTTTTCTTCAATATCTTTTATGTGATTTTATTTATCTTTTTGTTGATGACAAAAGGGGGAGAGATAAAAGAGTATTTAAGCACCTTAATTTGTTGTTATTTTTTATTGTGCTTCTGAAGATTAGTATAAGTGTGTTGTTTAAAGGAATTTAATTAACCTAGATAAGACTTAGGAGGAGTTTAAAAATCTCACCCTCTAGACTATCATACTCAAGGAGAGCTTACAAACCTCAGACCCTGAAGACAACATGCTAATCAAATTAACAACCATTATTCTTAAATACTATTATTTGTCATCAACAAAAAAGGGAAGATTGTTGGAACAAATTTGGTTGATACCATATCCCTTGGGTTTCGATGATAACATAATATTTAAAGAACAATTAGGTATTCTAACAATTGTTTTAGATTGCAGGAATATAATCATTAAGAACAAATGAAGATATGCTTGAGGAATCTGGATCAGAAGATCAGACTCTGGATCTGAAGATCACTTATGAAGACTTTGTCTCTGGTGGTGATCCGGACTCTAAAGAAGTCAACTCTGAAGAATGCCAGACTCTAGTGACCCAAACTCTGAAGCTTCAGAAGCCAATAAGTGGACTCTGATGTGATCAGCCTCTAAAGAGTAAAGTCTGAAGAAAGTCAACCTCTGAAGAATAAGATCTTCAACTGAGGCAACTTTGAAAGACTCATACACTTTTTGATCACGTGAAGACTTAAGGAAAAATCTCCTTTTGGGTTTTTGAGCTTTAACGGACAATTCCTCTTGTAGAAAGGCGTTTTGTTGGTTTGTCTAATAAGGTACAAAGTTATCCCAGCCTTTTGGTAAAAGTCTCCAATGTCTCTTTTCTCCCTCTCTTTATAAGAAGAAAACTGACTAAAGAAAAAGAATACCAATCTTCAATACAACATGCTTCTATACAAACTCTGAATCTTGACAATCAAAGAGAAGTCGCTCTTTCAAACATACTAGACTTATAACATCTTAACACTTGTATATTTTAGAAGTTCTTAAGTCTTGCTAAGTTGTATTTTGTCTACACCTCTGATTGTATATCAAGTGTAGTTGTTACCCAAATATCTTAACAATTTTTTATAGAGTAAGAAGTATCTTGCTTTAGTTCTTGAGCATTTGAGGTCTTTAACTTTTTTGATAGAGCAAGGAAGTTTTAGACTTGTGTGTTTGAGCAAGAAAGTCTTGAGCGTGTATGCTTGAGCAAGGAAATCTTAAACTTGTGTGTTTTAGCAAGGAAGTCTTATACTTATATGTGTAACAAAAGAAGTCCCTTGCTTGTGTGCTTGAGCATTTGTAATCAGTTTGGTTATAGTGGAAATCCATTAGAAGTACAAGGGGACTTGACTACTCTTAAGTTGTAAGAGGATCTAGGATAATTGCTTGTGTCTCTTGATTTTATTTACCTGCTTCTGAACTATATTCTGCTATTATCATTTGTTTAATTATGAGTCAGATTTTTTTGCATAGTCTGATAAAGATATTCAAGAGTTCAGACTCTGAGTGGCTCTAACTTAGACTCTGAACTGAGCTTTTAGAATCTGCTTAAGATCAATTAGAAGTAGAAGAAGAAAAAGTTAGAGAAATTCCAACATAATTTAACCCTCCCTTGTTGTGTTTTCTCACCTTTAGGAATCCATCCTTACCACCATATGCCATTAACAACCACCCTTTCAACATATCATTATCCATTTTATCTTCCAAAAGGGATACTTCGGTAACACCCCATGTTCGTATGGTTTTAATGCAATGGAAAGGATTATGCCTATAAGATATGAGTTGGGAATTATGGTCAGACATCTGCTTTACATACCACCTTAAGGACAAGGTGACTTTTCCAGCCGTATGTGATGTTAGCACCCCACTGATTATTACCTCTAACATTAGTGATAAACCACCCACACCATGGTCGAATGAGACCGAACAACCCAATGGAGAAGCAAGGCCCAAAAGAATCATAAATATGATTTATGGTGGTTCAAAAATTTAAACAGAGATCAAGCAATTGAGAAATATGAAAGAAAGAATTCGAGAGGAGAGAAAATAAATAACAAAGAATAAAGAGATAATGTTAGAGAGATTGTACCATAATTTATACAGGTGTAGACTAACCTATTGGCTTACTCTTGTCCCTAATAATTTATTCATCAGAGTTCCATTAATAAAACATCTTGAGTTTTTAAGGATATGCCTACAAACCTTAGTACAAGAGATGAGATATTTTGTACAAGTTGATCCCCCAAACCAAAGAAAGCTTTTAACAGGTTGAGCTCACAAACCAACAAAATATTTTGACTGGCTAATTTCAAGAACTAAACAAATATTTTACTAGGATAATCTTAAGAACCAAACATATATTTTACCCAGGTAATCTCAAGAACCAAACCAATACATGAAACAAGAGAATCACACTCTTGATGAATAACAATATAAGCACAAACACTAGTAAATCCAATCTTTCTCAAGTATTTTTTACCCATAAGGAACTAAGGCATTTTAATGAAATAATAGGAAAAGAGTATAAAGTGAGAAAGAAGATATTCAAATGAATTATAGTGTATTTTGGAATGAGGAGAAGCTGGTCCTTGGGCTCTTTAATGCTTCTAATCGATTAAATCCTAGGGTTAATCGATTAAGCCCTAGGGAGAAAACATGTCTAGAAAAGGAAACTGTCTCATGGGATTTTTAATGTTTCTAATCAATTAGATATGCTAAATATGGAAGTTTTCAAGTTCTCCATTACTAATCGATTAAAATCCTACTTAAACGATAAGGAGGCATTACAATAGTCTTAATTGATTAACTCAAATATCTTAATATATTATCTATTATAAAAATCCTTCCTAAAGGTTTAGACAAGATAGTAATCACTTAGGTACATGCATACAATATTTTCAGTTGATTTTATAGAATGAGAAAGGATTAAAAAACATTTGAATGTGTGTGTGAAATTTTTATTAGTATATTAAAAGTTATTCTTATACTTTTAAAATACTTTGATCACTCAGAGACAGGACCAAGCGAGCTTTCACACTTCCTCTCTTTCACAACCTTGAAGCTTCAATATCTCTTTCTTGATTTATCATCGATTCAACACTTCATATGGAACTTGAATCTTCTAACGTATGAGACTTGACATAGCTTCTTTTATTATACACCATCACTAGAGGTTGCATGATATGAGATCATTAGAGACTTGATCGGACGTCGCTTTAACTTAGGTGTTGCTTTTGGATTTACATCTTGATCTCACAAATACATTTTCAGCTTGATGTAACATCTCGATTGTCTTTTCTTTTTCACATATGAAGACTTCACATCATGTCATTTGACATATAGTTTTATCATCATCAAAACCATAATAAACATCAAATGGTTGTAGATAGTTGTACATGCAAGCACATAGATCTATAACATGTTCCTTTGTTTCATACTATCTATACTACTACTTTTGAGGTTATCCACACTAATCTTTGGGATCTCTCCTCATTTATCTAGTTTTGGTTTTTACCACTACATTGCTTTTGTAGATGCCTACATCAAATATACTTGAATATATTTTTCAAAACAAAAGTCAGAGGCTTTTTGTGCTTTTAAACTGTTTCTTGCCTTTGTCAAAGCTCATTTCTGTACCATATTTAAAGTTGTCCAATCAGATTATGGGGGTGACTTTAGTCCCTTCACAACATAACTACCTAAACTAGGCATCCTCCATAGACTAACTTGCCCTCATTCTTCCCACCAAAATGAAAATTGAAAAAAAACATATGCACATTATTGAAATGGGGTTAATCATGCTATTTCATTAATCCATACCTATAAAACTTTGGGATCATAGTTTTTCCACCTAATATTACATTATTAACAAGCCCCCAGCTATTGGCTTTGCAAATTTTCACTCTCTTTTTCAGGCTTTGTACCACAAACTCCCTAAAAACAAGTCTATCAAAGTGTTTGGACGTTCTTGCTTCCTATTTAAAAGACCCTACAAAAAACACAAATATGAACTTAGAAGCACATAATGTATTTACCTAGGCGTTTCATCTCATGATAGAGGGTTCAAGTGCCTCAATAAGAAGTAAAAAATTTCATCTCAAAAGATGTTGTGTTCAATGAACAAAACTACCATTTTGCCACTAAAATTCAAATGATAACCCTTTAAAGGACAACTCTAATTTCAATTCTAAGCCTATTACTAGCCTTGTCATTTGCCTAAGGTTAACTGAATACAAAAGGGTCCTTAAGATTATTCATGTTGTAACTAATTCCACTGCACAGGTTGTGTAAGATAGCCTCTCTCCCATTGAGTCTCAAATAGACATGCTTAATACCAATGGAAGTCATAGACAAAGCTTTATGAAATGAGAAACTCACCCAAGGTCTCGTTTAGTTTGGTTTCTATCATAGCAAGTGTGATCATTCCTTGTTTTTCTACTCTTATTAAGGAGTAACTCTTTATGCACTAGTGTATATGGATGCTCCTAATCTAACGGTTAAGAAATTATAAGAATTAATTAATTAAAAAAAATACATTTATAAAGAGAGAGAATATCATACAATATTTTCAAGGGAAATATTTACTTTTTTTACTTTTTTTACTTTTTTTTTACCTCTTAAGCTTCTATCTTTTTGCAATTCCATTTTTTTTAATTTTAACTTTCAAAATCTCCACATTCATCACTACCAACAAAATAAAAATTTATTGGAAAATTTTTAAAAGACTTGGCTTCACCATTCTTTATCAACAAAAATAGTGGCTTCACCATTGTTATTTATTGAATAAGGTTAGTTTCTATTCATTCTGTTTTTCTAATTATGAATTAATAAAAGATATTTATCCATTGCTTATATATTATATCGTTATAATATATTTTTAATAATAAAATAATATGTTCATAGTTTATTAAAATGTATTAGTTTGTTTGAATTTTTTTATTACAAATGTTAGTATATCTATTGTTGTGTGTAAAATGCATAATTTTTATAAACTGTAAATGCATAATTTTTGTGTGTAGAAAATGTAAGCAGATTGGAAACCAAAGTTAAAAATGATTTTAAATAGCATTGAAGATGCTTGGAAGTTTTTGGTTGATTATGGTGAAAAAGTTGGATTTGGAGTGAGGAAACAATATTATTACAAAAACAAAAATGGTATAATTACTTCTTACAAGTTTGTTTGTTGTAAAGAAGGTTTACGAAAACCAAATAAACAGGATTATAAAACAATCAATCCAAGGCCGGAGACCCGAAATAATTGTCAAACAAGATTATGAATTAAGAATATGGATGGTAAATTTATGATCATTAATTTTGTGGAGGAACATAATCATAATTTATATTTACAAGAAACAACTCATATGTTGCCATGTCAAAGGAAAGTCTCTCAAATTCAATGTCATCAAATTGATTTAGCTGATGAAGCGGGATTACAACAAAGGAAGTTATTTGATTTGATGAGTAAAGAAGTGGGAGGTAGAACTGACTTGAGATTTATTCGTCTTGATCAAAAGAATTATCTTCGGAAAAAAAGGCAAAGGAATATGTTACATGGAGAAGCAGGTTACCTATTACAATATTTCTAAAGAATGACTTTGTGCATTAAATATATTGGTTAAGTTATTTTAAAGTTGGTTTATGTTTTTTTCCTTCAAATTAGAGATATTAGTAATGGTTAGTATTTTACTGAGAGTATATATTTAGGAAGAAATGATTTAGATTGATGAATTTGTTAAATTGTTTTTAATAGTAATTCTTATTTAAAGAAATGAGATTATGATTCTATCTTATTATAATATTTTATTTAATTTTAATTATAGAGATCATTTTAATTTGAATTAAATTAATGACACTATTCATTGGGATGAAATTCTAAAAATATTTAACCTAAAAATGTTAGAAATCCAAAAAGTGATAGTATAATTGATATTCTCTCTTCGTAAATGTATTTTTTCAATTAATTATTTCTTATAATTTCTCAGCCATTAGATTAGGAGCATGAGAGATGGCAGAATATGTAAAATAGGAAATGATCCAATTCCATGGATATCATACTCATCACTTGGTCCTCATCCAATTTAGTCCACGGGCTCATCAATTATATTGTTTTAGTTATCTCAATTATATTGTTTTAGAAATTCATCAATTATCTAGAAAAAAGAAAATTAATAATTAAGATTATAGCTTTTAAAAGTTATAATTCACCTGTTATTTATTGCATTTTAAAAAACATAAAGACACATGTTTTCAATACTGTGAGCATATTGTTCTATTCAAAATAAATGCAATGAACATATAAAGAACAGAAATTGAGAAAGGAAATAAAGGTGTGGTGCTATTTTCATAAACATACACTTAAAATACATATTTGTAAATTGTAGAGTATAATTAATTTTTATAACTTTATTTGGTTTTACTATTTTTTCCTTTCTATTTTCATTAATTTTTTTAGTTACACCCAAAGTCCTTATTATCGGATACAAATTTAGGATTGTTGTAGAATTGATGAGACCAACTTCAAGAAAGTTTTGTTTTGATGTTCCACGACCGTTGTGAGAGCTCTTTGATCAAAATGGAGAAAACATTTATAAGATGAGTATGATTAGGTGGTCTTGGAAACACACACATTAAATACTTGTTACGTCACCAAAAAGTTTAGTCATGCAGGACCTCCAGGTGGACCTAGAGAGGCGATGCTCTTAGAGTGCTTAAGTGTTATCAACTGTCGTGAACCGATGTGGGATCTTGGCCATTGATTTCACTTTTCTATGTTTGCGTGATTCTTAGAAGTATATTTTAACGTTGTTGGATGTCTATTTATATCGAGGGAATGAAGTCGATTATTTTTTTTCATTTTCTTTGCCTCATAGGGCTAGTCTCTTCGTCTTCTTTGTTGTTTTCAAATTCTTACAACTTCTCTCATTCTTAAACTCACTTTATCTATCACGAACTCCCTCAAGAGATTATGGTAATTTATCTTATTTGCTCCTTGAAATATACATGCCTCTCAAGGTAACAATCTCTCATTTTCTCTCTTCTATTTTCTCGCGCTTGCTTTCTAGGTATGATTTCTAAAGGAAACCTGAGTGGTGTGATCATAAACATAGGGAGTGGTAGTGAACTTAGTAAAACATCTTCTCAAACTAAGGCATAACTTATAGATATGGTAGGTTTAAAAGTGTCGCCCGACGAGGTTAGGAGTCTTCCTGTGAATGTTGTAGAAACTAGGGAGCTTGTTGGTGTAAGTAACCTAGAGATAGAAAATCCCAAAATGAAAAATATTTTGGAGGTTAAGAGTCCAAGAACTGGCACTGACGTGGAGAGGGAAAGTCCACCCAATGGTATTAACATTGATGAGGTTTCCAAAGGGTTCACTTTCCCAACCTTACACATGTCAAACCTAGAATGCGTAGATGATTTCTGGAATGAACGTAAGGTCCAAAACTATATTAGATCAGATAGGCACACTTTCAGTTGTGATCCTACTTATAATAAAGTCAAAATGATGGATAAAATCATAATCATGCGCCCATACTTATGGTTGGTTTTTTATCTCTTAGGATAAAAGCGTGAATGGTGCAAGCGGGTCAGCAAAATGGTGGGACTTTTAAGGTCATTGACCAACTTCTATGGGTAGATCAAGAGACGCAAGAGATGGCCTTTGTTTTCACCGATGAATAGGTTTTAGACAATTCCTTCACTAGTGTGTAGGGTTGTTTATTTGTTGGCCTTTGGAGCTGTAACACCTCAAAATTTGCCCTCCTCTCTTGGGACTAGCATTAACATATTTGCATTTCATTTTAGGACATTAGGCATTTCATATTGCATAACATGTGGTTACATAGTGCAAGCTATCTTCCCAAGTCTTGATCAGAAGATGAGGAAGTCAGAAAATGCAAGCCTAGGGTTGTACTGATTGATCATGGGCCATCTGAGGATTGGGCTGTGAATTAGGGTTTTGTGACTCCCAAGGGTATTGGTCTTCATGTTGATTGAATCGATACATCATCATCATCATGGTTGGATGTCATCAGAAGATTGGAGAAGATTCCTTGAGGTTAGGGTTTTGACCACTGGTCAACCCTAATCAGTTGTATTGGGCCAATCAGGGTTTAATCAGGAGATGGTGTTTGAGATGGAGATGAGGTTCATTATATGGTTAAATGGTGATTATTGAGGCTAGGGTGTCACCCTTGAGCCATTTCAGTTGAGAATTGGGGTTCAATTTGATCTGTGCATTGCCAAATTCATCTATCAGATGAAAAGTCAACTGTGGTCAACTGTACATGATCTGGTTAATTGGGAGGTGGAAATGAGTTAGACACACTTCATTCATGTTGGAACAAGTGTTGTATGACATCTCAAAGCTTAAGAATGAAGAAAATCAAGTCAGGACAAAAACTGCCAAAAATAGCAAGTGACTGGTAGCTGAAGTTTCCAAAAATGGAAAGTTTTTGACCTCAAAAACAGAAGTCCAAGGAAGCTTCAAATGAAAAATTGTTCAACATGACAGATGTAGGTCTTGTTCTCACCTTTCCAAAAAGTCCAAGAACTTGAAAATCCAATGTACGGTTTGCAAAATATGGCTCAGTGAATTTCAGAAAAGATCCGTAATCAGGAGGCCATAACTACCACATACTTTGTCCAAATTGCAAGTTCTTTATATGCACAAACTCCATTTGACATGTACTTTGAGGGTGCATCATTGGATTTGTTCAAAAATGGCCGAGGCAAAAAGTCACTTTTCAACTGGACAGCTGAATTGGACCAGGGGCAAAATTGTCCAAATGTCAAAATAATGTGAATTTTTGAATGGGACTTTTTCCAACACCTCAGGAATGGCATTTTAAGTATGTTTGAATATTCATTTTATGGTTAATGCACATGGTTTGAGTTTTGGGTTGAAAAATGAAATGCCAAAAATGGATCAATTACCACACACATGTGATTTGGAGAAATACTCAACCAATGGACATGGAACAAGTTTCTACACCTTACATATGTCATTTGGGGATTGCTTGAGCTGTCAAAACAGCTGGCACTAGCTGTCATTGTGTATTTACCATTTTACCCTCCATTTGCAAAATTGCAATTTCACTTAACATGCCAAATTGTTAATTAAGTGGATTAAAGGATGATTAAGGCACCATATATATTCTAAATCATTTCCTAATCATAACAGAATCTCACAATTACCAAAGTTGGATCAAGAAACTTTTCATTCTCTCCATTTTCATCAAGAACTCAACATCTTCAAATCAAGAATTCTTCACCATTTCTCAACCTTTTTTCGAAATTGCTTTTGATTTGAACTCACCTAAACCTCTACTCCATCTGTTTTCATGCTTCATCATCCAAAGATCACAAAATCGTGACTGTTCAAAACCTCATCATCCATGGCAAATCTGAATTGTGGACAATAGGAGTGGAAGTAATTGAAACGGAGCATAGCATTCACCTTCTATATACTTCTTGTGCATCTGTTTTGAAGAGTTGGAGCTTAAAGCCGCGATCTACGCACTGCCATTGCCGGTATGTCGAAATTTCGAATCTCCTGTTTTGTTCGATTGATAGGTGCTTTGTGTAGTGCATTTCTTGTAGAATCCAATGGTGCTTGCGGTTTATAAAACGGTTGAGCGAGTTGAGAGAAATCGCGACTCGAAGCTTTGAGTGAGAAACTTTATTCGATCGATCCGTGAGCTGTGTTAGGATTTAGGTGGAATTAATTACATATTTGAGATGTACATGGTGAGACGATTCCAACGGTTATTAATTTGTGAGATTTGGTGGAGAAATGAGCAAAGTCGAAATTGGAAGTGGAGGATGAACAGGAGCGTAATGGCGCGCGAGGGAGAAGAAGCAATTTTCTGGAAAATTCTACAGTTTGATCCGTTTTTGGTTTGGTCCAGTTTCAAGACATGTTTCCCGCCTCCACTTATTGCAATACTGCTATTAAAAAATTTAATTAATTAATATTAGTTCTAAATAATTATTTAAAAATCACCAACACATTAAAAAATTCATAAAAAATAGTAAAAAAATCAGAAAAATATGGAAATTTTTTCTATGACTTTGTTGATGAGTGTAGAATTTTTTTGACCTATTGGTCAAAGTTGTGCTTGGTAATAATATTATTTGGCTTAGGCTTGTTCCACATGTATGATGTTTTGACACCTTGCACCATTTTAATTGGGAAATGCACATGATGTAAAATAAATTCTTGAAAATTTTTGTGGTGGTTCTTGACTCAGTGAGGATTATTTATATGTAAATTTCATGAATTTTTGATACCTGGTTAGAGAGCAGCAAATTCTGGAACTTAGGTGTGACAATTTGTGTCACACCTCTTGATGTCAACTTGTTGAATTTAATTGGATAACCTATGCATGTTGGAATTGAATGAAATTTGGCATGGTGAATTGTTGATATGTTAGGATGTTGTATGAATTTTTGTAGAATTTTTCACTGTATTTTCAATTTGATCATGATTTTTCATTTCTGGTTGTTGAAATTGCAAGCTCATGTGATACATGTTGGTAGATTGATTGGGAAATCCTCATATTGTATTGTATGGCCATGAAATTTGATATGCATGAACTAGACACATTGTGTGACCTCCCTGTTTTGGTCTCATCCATTTCTTTTTAGTTTCCAATGAGATATGAATTTTTGAATTGGATTTATGCATTGATGGTATGAATTGAAGCATGAGATTGTGTCTGTTTTTGTTGATTTTCATTGACATGGTTCCATTTTCCCAATTGAGCTCAAATTTGACATGGTAGACCTTGATTGACCTCTGTTTAGGTGTATTTAATTTGAGATTTTTTTGATGTGTTTTGGCATGGCTTTGAATGCAATACTTCTGTTTGTATGTTTGGTGGTTCATTTGACCTCATATGATTTGTTTTGTGCATGAATTGAACATGATGGATGATATAAACATGAGACCAATGATGTTTGCTTGTGTTTGATGATAATTTGATGTTGGATGATGAATACCTTGCTGTTTTAAGTTTTTCTTGCTTTTGGACCCTAGGCTTGGCCTAGTGGTCTAGTTGCTAATATTTGCTTGATTTTTCAGGATAAAAAAAAAGCAATGTACATGGAGAATGATACAAGTTGATTTTAATTGATGTTGTGGATGTTTGTACACTAACATAACATTGTTTTGTAGGTGTTGGAGCTTGGGCTTAAGCCTTGAGCTTGCTTTGTGTTATATTGTTTAAACTGTTTGATTGTTTGCTGTATGGTTTTGTCTGTCTGATTACTAACTGTGTTGGATTGTTTCCAGGTACTTTAGTTGCTCAGTTCCTTGTGAACTATTGCTTTGCTTTGCTTTGCATAAGCAATTTGCATTGAGGTAACTTCTTAAAACTTCATGTAGTCTGGAGACCCGGCTGTTACCGGGCCGGGCAAATAAATGTCTGAAGTCCTCCTTAAGAGGCAATGATTGTGGTTGTTTATTTTTAAGCCCAAGCAGGTGAAAGCCCTTCAAGTAAGGCAATTGGTGGAAGGTAGGGACAAGCAACCTGTCCCCCACTATTCAGTGAGTCTTCTCCTTGCTCCCATTACATGGTTGTAGCATTGAGATCAAAAGCCCAAGATCTGTGCAGTGCACATTGTGTCAGAGTCATCGAGTATAGAAGGGTTCCCCTATTCTGGACCCATGCTCATTTGTCAGCTCTCCCTGGTTAGGGATAAGAGCTGTGAGGTCTGACCCTCACTTCACCTTTCATCTGCTTCACCTTAGCCTCGTAATGGCAAGGTTAAGAGCAAACACAGCCTGTACAGACGATTGCTTAGGCAGTCAAACCTGATTGATTGAGCCCCTTGTTTGGCTATAGTGCGTGTTATGTGGATATCTGATTGACATGCTTGTTTGAGATACCTGTTCTCATTTGATGATATATGATTGTATGCTTGTGTGCTAGCTTCTTTCCTGGTTAGGTTAGTTTGCTTATGCAAGTAGGATAGAAAACCGAACTTAGGGTTAACGATGCATGACAACATTAGGCTCGAGTCTCAGCTCCCTAGTTGTGTATCTTTCCCCGGTTTCTGGTTAGCAATTTAGTCCCTTTCAGGGGAACTACATCGCCCTGATCCTCGTGCCAGACGAGGTATGTAGGCAGGTGGTCGTGCGAGACCACTCCGGGCAACCTTTTTCTTTTTTGCGTGTGTTTAATTGTTATCTGATTGTGTGTTTTGGCTCGGATGCCGACGTAAGTCCAGTGATTGGCTGTCGGGCTCCACGTTTGCCCTTTTGAGTGTGTGTTGGTTCGGATGCCGACGTAATTCCATCCAGTGGTTGTCGGGCTCCATGTTTGCCACCCTTGCTTATTTGGTGTTTTGTGTTGTTTGGCGTGCGTAAGCCGAACTACAGTGGCTCTGATTCTTGTTCCAGACAAGATATGTAGGCATAAGGTGCGATACCTTATCGAGCCCGTTCCTCTTAACCCCACCTGCGTTCCCCGTGTGTGTGTGTGATGTTTAGCAACCTTTTCTTTATTCTAGGACGTGGATCCCGTCGAGTACGACGGACGTGAGGGGTGCTAATACCTTCCCCTCGCGTAACCGACTCCCGAACCTTTTCTCTCTGGTCGCGAGACCATGTCTTTCCAGGTTTCTCTGAGCGTTTCCTTTCCCTATCTTGGGATAAATAACATTTAGTGGCGGCTCTGTGTGTTTTTATTTTTAGGCTCGCCGGTTGATTTTTCGCAGGATGCGACAGCTGGCGACTCTGCTGGGGATGCCGATGTAGACCTATGCTGGTCCATCGTCCCTAAGCGAGTCCTTCCTAGCGTTCTAGGATTAGTTTAGGTTGCTTGTTTATGTTATTTATTGCATTTATTATTCTAACCAGTGTGTATATATTTGCATTAAATGTTTGCATGCATCATACTATCATGTTGTTGCTGTCCTCTGCAGGTGGTTCTGTTGTGTGGGGTGGGTGTTCTGAGTGGGGCTAAAACCCAGGCCCGAGTATACACCTAGGACTAGTGTGGTCTCACGTTGCCTCTTTCATGTTAAGTCAACATGTGCCTGGCGGCGTGATGTGCCACAAGCCGGACGAGGCTCACTTGATAGTGCTCATCTCTGTGGATATTCCGCTTTGTTTGAGTCACTCCATTTGAGTTGTTGACTCTGGTGACCGATCATTCCCGGATCTTTGGTTTAGACGATTTTAAGAGAGCTACAATGGCACACCCGAAAGGGCAAACCCATTGAGTATCTCCGCCCGATTGTCGAGACCATTATCCGCCTTAGGAGGACTTGATTAGAACTTACCTGTGAGGGGAGGGTTGTTCTGTCAGATGTTTGTTCAGATAGCCTTCAGATGGTGACTTTTGATCTGTGATTCAGAGACATAATTATAAGTCGGATTTATGGTCATTTATTGCCGTGACGCCGGAGTGCTGTCCGTGACTTATCAGTGGGGATCCGTTTATTTCGGATTCCCCGGGCCGAGATATTTTATCAGTGGGGATCCGTTTATTTCGGGTTCCCCGGGCCGATTCAGATAAGGGTGATGTGTCTACTCGGATATGGTCTGGTGTTGATGATGATGATGATGCATCTGTCTTCCGTTTATTTCGGAACCCGTGGATCAGATTGGTGATTATTTGTCCACTCAGATGGTTATGATCAGTTCAGAGCCCAGATTCAGTACAGATGATCAGATGGCTTGGAGGATGGCAACGCATTGCATTCATTCATCAGCATCATTACATTTTGCATTAATTGCATCTAACTCATGTTTACCCATATGCAGGGACACTTTTGATCGAGATTCTGGTTGAGAGATTTCTGTTCAGATATGAGGGCCGGTTTGAAAGACAATGTTGCCTACAGTTTCTTTGATCCAGAGATTGGTGTGCTCAAGGATATGATAGCATTGATTACTCCTGACCATGTGGGAATGTTTAGAGAGTCATACGGCGGTATTCTGAAGATGGTTTTCAGACTCACTGACTGCGACAGGAGCGCCATCCACACTCTTCTTCAGTTCTATGACCCTGGGTTGAGGTGTTTCGTTTTTCCAGATTATCTGTTGGGACCTCTGATGGAGGATTATGTCAGCATCCTGGGTATTCAGATCCGTGATCAGATTCCTTTCCATGTCACTAGGGCGGAGCCGGATGTCCTTGGGATTTCACGTGCTCTTTATTTGAGTCCGGAAATGGTCAAGGAAGGTGGAAGGAGAAGGGAAAGTTACCTGGATTTCATTTGAGTTTCTTGGAGGCTAATGCCAAGGAACATGCTGCTGTGGGTAACTGGAAGACGGTTTGTGCTCTGATTGCTGTGAGCATTTATGGGATTGTTCTGTTTCCTAACCAGAAGAATTTCGTGGACCGTAATGCTATCGGGTTGTTTATGCAGAGAAACCCTATTCCTACCCTGATTGGAGATGTATACTACTCAGTGCATAACAGGAATGAGAAGAGGCGTGGTGGTCTGGTCAGATGCTGCTCTCAGCTACTCTTTAGGTGGTTCATGGGATATTTGCCTTCCCGAGGTGCCTTTGTTCAGATTGATCCTAGTGTGAAGTGGTCCTTTCGATTGATGGGTCTGCGGGCTGATGACATTGCTTGGACTCATAATGGTTTAGCTGGTCGGGACTTCATCTGCAGTTGCGGGAGTTTACCTAATGTGCCTTTAGTGGGAGTTCAGGGTTGCATTAATTACAACCCGATGCTTCTCCGGAGACAGATGGGGTTTGCTATAGAGGGTCCTCCTCTCGGGCGAGAGATTCAGGAGTCCTTCTATTTCCCGATTGATGGTAACCAGACCAAGTTGAGGCAGGTATTGGACGAATGGCGAGATATCCAGAGGAGGGGTAAGGTTCCTTACGGCAAAGTCAACTGCCGGTATTTTCCACTATTTGAGGATTGGTTGCGGAAGAGGATTGAGTCTACATTTCTACCGTTCCCTGGAGGTGACTCAGTGTGTCCTAGGATTGAGGGTCCAAGTTCTTCTGTCAGCATGGAGGAGTTCCTTGAGATGAAGAGGGCCAGAGATCAGTTACTTACAGAGAAAGCGGAGTTGGAGAGAAGTGTTGCTCATTTTCAGGCAGCTAATCAGGAAATCAAAGTGAAGATGGAAGATCAAGACAAGCGACATGCTTTGGAGGCCAAACGCTTCGAGATGGATACAGCCTACTATGGGAAGATCAGCCAAGCTTTAGCATCGTCCAACAGGGAACATGACATCACAAAGGAGAAGCTGTTCAGAGCATCAAAAGTCATCGAAGATGAGAAGAGAAGGCAAATCATAGTGAAGGATCAGAGAGATGACAGAGTCAGGGGTCTCATTGCTGAGTGGGAGGCAAAGCTGCAAGTCAAGGAGTCAGAGAAGCTAAAGATCATTGCAGAGAGAGATCACTATATGGCTGAGAGAGACCACTACTTCCGGCAGATGAAGATTCATCAGAAGGAAGTTGGAAGACTACAGCAGGAGAATACCGAGCTCAGGTTCGCCGCAGAGTTCGCAAGGATGGAAGGCGAGATGAGGCCACCTGCGGGACCCTCATCTGTGTAGATCTTTCATTTGTGTTGGATTACCGTCAGGCATGTTGACGGAATTCATTTGTCTGTATTTCTTTCCTATTCTGGAGGATTGTATCTGACCTTATCTGGTTGATGTATGACTATAGCACTGTTTGTGCACTTTTGGTTATGTGATGGTGATTTTCTATTCAGTGATTGGTTTTCAAGCTTTATTTGCTTTGTTGTATGCACTCTCACGAGCACACACATGGTTGGGGGTATTCTTGCTAAATCACGTATCTCCGATTTGCACGATGAAATCAAACACTGCTAATCAGAATGTTAATGTCGGCTTATTATTTGTCTCGATGATGCCAGGGTCGAGAGACAAAGTGTCTTTCGTATGGATAGACACTGCATACATGCATTAATCATGATAACTTGTGTTTTATTTTGCAGGTGACTATTACTAACGTGCTTGTTTGTAAACAGGAACCATTGCTCGCGCTCGAAGAGTAGTACCCCTGCACTCAACTCGCCCTCACCGATATTACACAAGAAGAAACACTCCCAGACTCATGGAGCTTCCCAGTGCTGATATGCTGGAACTGAAGGAGAAAATGAACGAACTGATCAATATAATGCAAGGTTTTGCCATTGGTCAGAAGGCTCTCGCAGATAAGGTTGAGAAACTCGAGCGGGTTTCTGCTGTGAGCAGTGGGGTCAACCTGGATGGAGTCTCCAACCAGGGGCAGGGATCTCGTGATGGTGGAAAGAGGACAACAGTTGGTCTGGTGAATAATGCTGGTGCTGCTGGTCAACCTGGGCCTAGTCAGAATATGAAAGACAACTTTGTGCCTCCGTTTTATGGCTTTGATGATGATCAGGAAGAGGATAGAGAGGCGGATCAATTCTCGATACAGAATGAGCCGTTTGTGCCTTACAACGTTCCTCCACAGAACAAGGAAATCCAGCTGCTGGCTGAGAAGATAAAAGTGCTTGAAAGCTATGCCACGCCTGGGGTGGTAAACATGTCCAACATGGGATTGGTGGAGGGAATTGTGATCCCTCAGAAATTCAAGGCGCCCGCATTCGACAAATACAATGGCAGTTCTTGCCCGGAAACTCATCTCCAGGCATTTGTCCGCAAAATCTCGGCATACACCGCGGATCAAAAACTGTGGATGTACTTTTTCCAGGACAGCCTGTCTGGAGGCTCCTTGGAATGGTACACCAAGTTGAGATCGTCCGATATCAAAAGCTGGCAAGATTTGGGAGATGCTTTCTTTAAGCAATATCAATTTAATGCAGACATGGCTCCGAGTCGTACCCAGCTGCAGGGTATGTCTCAGAAACATAATGAGGGCTTTAAGGAATACGCACAAAGGTGGAGAGAGTTGGCCGCCAGAGTTCAACCTCCGTTGGTAGATCGAGAAATGTCAGATTTGTTTATGGGGACATTGCAGGGGCCCTTTGCAGAAAGAATGGTGGGTTGCCCTGTCACCAATTTCTCTGACATTGTGGTGGCAGGAGAAAGAATCGAAAGTTGGTTGAAGCTGGGTAAAATCCAGGGTGGTGCATCTGCGTCTTCTTCAGGAACGAAGAAACCGTTCGGTAATAACGGTCAGAGAAAGAAGGAAGGAGACACCAGTGCAGTTTATACACAGCGCGGACCCAGTAGGGACCGTTACTTCCAGCACAATGCTGCAGTAACAATTCCTGCTGAGTCTCAGTCAGCACAACCGCAACAACAACAACAGCAGCAACAAAGACAACCGTTCCAACAGAGGCCCCAGAGGGCTGGATACCAGGTCAGGGGCAGAGCAAATGATAGACAATTCGACAGGCCTCCGGTGACTTATTCGTTTCTGTTGAAGAAGCTTCTGGATCTCGGGCTGGTGCAACTGAGGACGCTGGCGCCTTTGAGACCTGATCAGAGGCCGCCCAGTTACAATGAAAATGCTAAGTGCGAATTCCACTCGGGTGCGCCCGGGCATAATGTTGAGGACTGCAAAGCTTTTAAGCACGTAGTCCAAGACTTAGTGGATTCCAAGGCGATTAATTTTGCTCCATCCCCCAATGTCAATGCAAATCCCATGCCTGCGCATGGTCAAAGGGGGGTGAACGCAATTTCTGAGGAAGGTCGAGTTGGGCTGTTTGATGTTAGTCAGCTGAAGACGCCTTTGATTGAGGTCAAAAGGCAGTTGTTGAGGAATGGGGTCTATCCGGGCTGCGGATTTGATTGTGCTGAGTGCACTATTTCTGCAAATGGTTGTGAGCTTCTGAGGAAGCATGTCCAGGGTCTGATGGACGCAGGGGTCGTTATGATTGAAAGGGCTGAAGGAAAGAATGAAGAGGTCTCCACCATAACTATATACTATGATCCGGTGGATTTGTCTAACCTGGTGGAGGAGGCTCCAGTTACCATCACGGTACCTGGGCCAATTCCATATGACAAAGATGATGCCGTGCCTTGGCATTATGGTGGAGAGGTATACTGTAATGGTGAGAAGGTTGAAGAGTCATCTGCTAGTGAAACCACCGTGCTAAAGGTGGATAATGCCGGTCCCAGTGGTTTCACTCGCAGCGGTAGATTGTTTGCTCCCGACGCATTGAGGAGGGGGGAGGAAGAAAAAGAGAAAAAAGAAAAGGCCGAGGCTTTAGCCAGGGCGAAAGGGAAGGCTGTGGCAGAGAATGGAAATACTCCTGTGACGACACCGACGCCTGCGGGGTCGGATAATAAATTTGATGATGAAGCTGAAGAGTTTCTGAGGATCATCAAGAAGTCAGAGTACAAGCTGGTGGATCATTTGCAGCAAACTCCGTCCAAAATCTCCATTCTTTCACTGTTACTGAGCTCAGAGGGGCATAGGGAAGCCTTGTTGAAAATATTGAAGAAAGCTTATGTTCCTCAGGAGATCACAATCAACCAATTGGAGACGGTCGTATCCAACGTGCATGCTAGCCATGGGCTGGGCTTTACGGATATGGACCTGACAGTGGACGGCAGGAATCATAACCGGGCTCTACACATTGCCATGGAATGCAAAGGAGCCGTGCTTTCGCATGTGCTGGTTGATACCGGTTCCTCTTTGAATGTGTTGCCTAAGAAGGCCCTGGCAAAGCTAAACTGTGGTGGGCTGATTTTGACCCCGACTGATCTGATTGTGCGGGCATTTGATGGGTCAAAGCGGGCTGTATTTGGGGAGGTGGAATTGCCAGTGAAGATTGGCCCAGAAGTGTTTAAGTCGACCTTTTATGTTATGGACATCCAGCCAGCCTACAGTTGTTTGTTGGGTAGGCCGTGGATCCATGCTGCGGGAGCAGTTACATCGACTTTGCACCAGAAACTGAAATATGTCTGGGGAAGCCAAGTCGTTACTGTTTGCGGAGAGGAGGACATCTTTGTCAGCCACCTGTCTTCGTTTAAGTATGTGGAGATGGATGGAGAGATATGGGAAACGCCTAGTCAGGCATTTGAAACCGTCAAGGTGGAGAATGCTCTGTTTGCTAAGCAAGAAGAGGAGAAACCATCCATCGCTTCGTACAAGCAGGCTGCTGAGGTAGTTAAAAGTGGAGAGGCTCCAGGCTGGGGCAGAATGATGGAAGTCCCTGAGAAGAAGGACCGGTTTGGGGTTGGATATCAGCCGGGCCGAGGCTTGGGACGAGGAAGAGGACGTCGTGCGCCTGTAACTTTCACCAGTGCCGGAATGCTAGATCCAGACCACATCTGCATGATGGGTGAAGATACTGACAGCGACTGTGACATGGACCGGTGGATAACGCCGTGCGAACCAGGGATGGAAATCCACAACTGGAAGGCCGAGGAAATCATCCGGGTCACTCTCCTCGAAGAGTAATATTTTTCTTGTTTTCTTTCTTATTTGCATGCAAACCATGCGTGTTGCCCGACACGTAATGGTCCATTGTAAGGGCCACCTCATGTTTAAATTTGCAGAATTTTGCATCATTAATAAAAGGATGTTTTTCAGTTAAAAGCGGTGTTCCCTGTTTTTCATTTATTTTTGCAGTTTAAAAATAAAAACAAAATAAAAATGGCAATGTTTTCATTTTCCTTTTTCAATTTTTCACACCGGTTCTAAAGCAATGCATGAATCAACATTCATGCAGATGCGATTCCTCTCCGGATCTCATTGATAACGATCCTGTTACACCCTCGTATGACTTCGACAATCCGATCTATCTTGCCGAAGAAGAAGACGAAGAAGATTGTGAACTGCCAGGGGAATTAGTCAGGTTGTTAAAACAAGAGGAGAAGGTGATTCAACCGCATGAAGAACAGATAGAGGTTGTAAATCTGGGTACCGACGAGGCTAAGAAGGAAGTGAAAATCGGGGCTGCTTTGGAGGAAAGTGTCAAGAGCAGAATGGTGGCATTGTTGAAAGAATATGTCGACATCTTTGCCTGGTCTTATCAAGATATGCCAGGGTTGGATACCGATATTGTTGTGCACAAGCTACCGTTGAGAACAGATTGTCCTCCAGTGAAGCAGAAGTTGCGCAGAACTCGACCTGATATGGCGATGAAGATTAAGGAAGAAGTGCAGAAGCAGTGGGATGCTGGTTTCCTTGCTGTCACTAATTATCCACCATGGGTTGCGAACATTGTGCCAGTCCCGAAGAAGGATGGGAAGGTGAGAATGTGTGTGGACTACCGAGATCTGAATAGAGCTAGTCCGAAAGATGATTTTCCACTACCACACATTGACGTGTTGGTAGATAATACTGCTCAATTCTCGGTGTTTTCCTTCATGGATGGCTTTTCTGGCTATAATCAAATCAAAATGTCGCCAGATGATATGGAGAAAACAACGTTCATTACACCGTGGGGTACCTTTTGTTACAAGGTGATGCCATTCGGTCTCAAAAACGCCGGTGCTACTTATCAGAGAGCTATGGTGACTTTGTTTCATGATATGATTCATCATGAAATTGAATGCTATGTTGATGACATGATAGCAAAGTCCCAAACAGAAGAGGGGCATTTGGTAGATCTGGCCAAGTTGTTTGACCGGTTGAGACAGTTCAGACTGAGGTTGAATCCGAACAAGTGCACGTTCGGAGTGCGGTCCGGTAAACTGCTGGGGTTCATTGTAAGTGAGAAAGGAATCGAGGTTGATCCTGCAAAAGTAAAAGCAATAAAAGAAATGCCTGAACCGAGAACAGAGAAGGAGGTTCGTGGTGTCTTAGGTAGATTGAACTACATTTCACGGTTCATATCTCATCTAACGGCCACGTGTGAACCAATCTTTAAATTGTTGAGAAAAGACCAAACGGTCAGGTGGAATGATGATTGCCAAGCGGCATTTGAAAAGATAAAAGGGTATTTGCAGGAGCCTCCGATTCTGATGCCTCCTGTGGAGGGGAGACCGTTAATTCTGTACCTGACAGTCCTCGAGGGGTCTATGGGGTGTGTATTGGGGCAGCATGACGAGTCTGGTCGAAAAGAGCATGCCATATACTACCTTAGCAAAAAGTTTACCGACTGTGAAACAAGATATTCACTGCTCGAGAAAACTTGCTGTGCTTTGGTCTGGGCTGCTCGCCGACTAAGGCAGTACATGCTGGTTCATACCACTTTATTGATTTCCAAGATGGATCCAATCAAGTACATTTTTGAGAAGCCAGCATTGACCGGACGGGTTGCGAGGTGGCAAATGATTTTGACAGAATATGATATACAGTATACCTCTCAGAAAGCGATCAAGGGGAGTGTATTGTCTGATTACCTCGCCCAGCAACCCATTGATGATTATCAACCGATGAAGTTTGAATTCCCTGATGAGGACATCATGTTTCTCAAATCGAAAGATTGCGAGGAACCGATCCCGGAGGAGGGGCCTGACCCTGAATCCGAATGGATTCTGATGTTTGATGGGGCCGTTAACGTGAACGGAAGCGGTGTTGGTGCTGTTTTGGTTACGCCGAAAGGATCCCATATTCCTTTTGCTGCCCGGCTAACATTTGAGTGTACCAACAACGTAGCTGAATATGAAGCTTGCATATTGGGTATTGAGGAGGCTATTGATTTGAGAATCAAGAACCTTATGATATATGGAGATTCAGCTCTGGTGATAAATCAGGTTAACGGAAAATGGTATACGCATCAATCTCATTTGGTTCCGTATCGAGATTATACGAGGAGATTGTTGACGTTTTTCACCAAAGTGAAGATGCATCATGTGCCCAGAGAGGAGAATCCTTTGGCAGATGCTTTGGCTACTCTGGCTGCCTTGATTAAGGTGCAGAGGTGGAATCAGTGCCCCAGTGTGGAAGTGGGTCGTCTGGATAGACCGGCTTATGTGTTTGCTGTTGATACGGCGCCTGATGATGAGAAGCCGTGGTATTATGATATCAAACACTATCTGGAGACTCAAGAGTATCCTGAGGGAGCGTCAAAGAAAGACAGAAAGACTCTGCGGAGGTTGGCCATGGTATTCTACCTGAATAAGGATGGGGTTTTATATAAGAGAAATTTTGATTGGGTCTTGCTCAGATGTGTTGATGATGCAGAAGCAAGCCAATTGATGAAAGAGGTTCATGAGGGATCGTTCGGTACCCATGCCAGTGGGAATGCAATGGTGAAGAAGCTGCTGAGAGCAGGTTATTATTGGATGACAATGGAGGCCCAATGTTTTAATTTCGTGCGGAAGTGTCATAAATGCCAGATTTATGCTGATAAGGTGCACGTGCCTCCAAACCCATTGAGTTTGATGTCGTCTCCATGGCCGTTTGCTATGTGGGGCATTGATATGATTGGAAAGATAGAGCCTACGGCTTCGAACGGGCACCGGTTCATATTAGTGGCTATTGATTACTTCACTAAGTGGGTAGAAGCAGCCTCTTATACGAACGTGACGAAGCAGGTTGTTGCTAGATTTCTCAAGAGAGACATCATTTGCCGATATGGAGTTCCCGAGAGAATCATTACTGATAATGGTTCTAACTTGAATAATAAGATGATGGCAGAGCTGTGTCGGGAATTCAAGATTGAGCATCACAATTCTTCTCCATATCGTCCGAAGATGAATGGGGCGGTTGAGGCAGCCAACAAGAATATAAAGAAGATTGTGCAGAAAATGGTGGTAACCTACAAGGATTGGCATGAGATGTTGCCGTTCGCATTGCATGGGTATCGAACGTCGGTACGCACATCTACTGGGGCAACTCCGTTCTCGTTGGTATATGGGATGGAGGCTGTACTACCTGTCGAGGTTCAGATTCCCTCTTTGAGAGTCCTGATGGACGTAAAATTGCAAGAGGCTGAATGGGTAAGGACCCGGTACGAAGAGTTGAGCCTGATAGAGGAAAAGAGGCTAGCAGCCATCTGTCATGGGCAGTTGTACCAGCAGAGGATGAAGCGTGCTTTTGACAAGAAGGTGCGACCTCGGGTGTATCACGTAGGTGATATGGTGCTGAAAAGGATCCTTCCTCCTCAAAACGATCGAAGGGGCAAATGGACACCGAATTATGAAGGTCCATTCGTGGTCAAGAAGGTTTTCTCTGGCGGAGCCTTGTTGTTAACGACCATGGATGGTGAGGATTTTCCATCCCCTGTGAATGCGGACGCAGTTAAAAAATACTTCGTATAAATTGACCCGCTGGACGAAAAGAACAAAATAGTCCAGGCAAAAATGGGCATCCCGGCGAACCAAAAACAGAAAAGAGGTTCGGGCAAAAATTAGGGATAAAAATGAAAATGTACACCCGGCAAGTCGAAAACCTGAGAAGGCGACTTGGGCAAAAATGGGTATCCCGGTGGACTGAAAACCCGAAAGGGCGGTCCAGGCAAAAGAGGGATTGAAACGAACAACTGCGTCTAGCATGATCGTTTGCGCTTTGGTTAAGGCATCATGGATAATACCCGGTAGGGATCAGTCAGAGTTGTCTTGTTCAGAAGGCAGAAAGCATGGAGAGTCTGAGGATATAGGGGGTGTAACCGAGTTGGAACTTGATGAGATCACGGGTTTCACATTGCCATTAGGATAGATTTTTCCTTTTGAGCGCAATTACCTCTTTTCAGGAATTGCTTCCTTTTGTATTGCTCAATTTGAGCCACACTTTTCCAATCAATCAAATGCATATTCAGTCAAATAATTTTGTTTTTGTTTTTCATTACCGCTTTGATTGCAAAAACATCCAGATATTTTTGATAAAGAATCTTGCATTTTAAGACATACGGGTTCCTTCCAATGCATGTTTATAAGATTGAAAGCTTGAAATCTTATGTGGAAGATTGAGTGACCCAAGTGTTGAAATCTTGACACACCTGGGGCACGGTTTTATCTGACGATCTGTTTTGCAGGAACTGTTAGGTATTCGTCACTCACTTGCAGGTTGTGAGGCGGAAGCTTTGTAATAAATCCCCAGAGAGTTCGCTCAGGAACAAATGAATATGAAAAAATGACGAAGACGTTGAGACGTACGACGATCCTTGATGATAATCAAGAAGACTCTTCAAAGTCGGAAGACATGAAAGTTTGTAGTTCCCCGCAGAGTTCGATCAGGGACGAAGGAGAAACGGTGGAGAGAAGACGTTGAGACGTCCGACGACCTTTGGAATTAATCAAGAAGACTCTTCAAAGTCGAAAGATTGAAATTTCTGTATAAATCCCAGGAGTACGTCTCTCGTCGAGCGCAGGGCGATTTGAAATACAAGATGATGGAGCAGAAAAGGTCCGGATGAGTCCGGGAATTCTTATTTCCCAGCTAAGTCCCCAAGCAGAATCGTAGGACTAGCTCCCCAGCCGAGTCAGTGTGGTTATACCTGGCAGGTTTATAATGGTGTTTCCTCAGCAGTCAGGTCTGAAGGTTGCTACCCCCGAGTGGAGCGGGTCTTTTCCAAAGAAATATATCTCCAGCAGTGTTCATCTTACCGGAGGATTGAACAAATTCCCGTGGCGGACGGGTTTCTGCATCCCCAGCTGAGCCGATTCTACCTATGGATTGCATGGGTAATCCCCAGCGGAGTAGCAGTCGTTTCTCCTAGCATGGTCTGGATGGTCATCCCCGGTAGGTTGAAGATTGCCCATTTCCTCAGCGGGAGTATCGGTGAGGGTTCCCAAAGCAGAGTTGGGGCGTGTATCCCCAGCAAGACAAAGAGATTGTGGTATCCCCACAGAGCGCGATGATGGTTCTTCTGCCCCAGCAGGTCCTCGAGAGGGTTGGGTGCAAAGGAGGTATTCCCCAGCAAGGGTGGCATTCTCCCAGCAGCAGTACTATTCCCCGGCAGGGTGGAAATCGGAGCAGTGACGAGAGCCTCAGCAGAGAGTCTCGTGTCCCCCAGAGGATTCCCCAGAGGGGGATATTTCTTTTTATGCATTCATCATGAAAAAATAGCACGGCATATTGCATAAAAAATGAATAATCGCGTAGCATTTCCATGTTTATGGAGCATTACGCAGAAAAATCAATCATGCATCATTGCAAGCATAAGCTAGTCCCAAACCGTGGTTACCGTTTGAGGGGTGGTTTTGCTGAAAGATAAAGGTGTTATTCTGAGGAGTCTAGCATCAGAACGTCAGATCAGCAATGTTCCCCAGTAGTGCGATATTGGAGGAAATGTTTCCGTCGGGCGGAGAGGGAAATAAAATCAGAGGACGTTACGCGATTAGCAGTTTTCCGGAGTTCAGACCGAGGCGGTATCCAGACCGAAGTGGCGTTCAGGCCCAGTTTCCGATTCTCAGATCGAAGAAGTTTCCGACGATCAGGTTGATGTACTTGTGGTATTCAGGCCCAGTTTCCGATTCTCAGATCGAAGAAGTTTCCGACGATCAGGTTGATGTACTTGTGGTATTCAGGCCCAGTTTCCGATTCTCAGATCGAAGAAGTTTCCGACGATCAGGTTGATGTACTTGTGGTATTCAGGCCAGTTTTCCGGAGTTCAGACCGAGGCGGTATCCAGACCGAAGTGGCGATCAGGCCAATTTCCCGGAGTTCAGACCGAGGCGGTATCCAGACCGAAGTGGCGATCAGGCCAATTTCCCGGAGTTCAGACCGAGGCGGTATCCAGACCGAAGTGGCGATCAGGCCAATTTCCCGGAGTTCAGACCGAGGCGGTATCCAGACCGAAGTGGCGATCAGGCCAATTTCCCGGAGTTCAGACCGAAGTGGTTTTCGGACCAGGTAGAAGAAGAGAAAATTTTCGGGGTTCAAGAAAAGCAAAAAAAGAATGAGAATCCCGAGTGGATGTGGTGTTCAGACCATGGTTATCCCTGCGTTACCATTTATTTCGGCATCCAGGTCGTCGGTTTTTCGAGTTTTTCTTCGCCGATGCTGACAGGCGTTGTTAATTATTATCCCATCAGAGTGCAAATTGTTCGTCTGTTCTTGGTATTCAATCACTCTTCATCCTGATCATCCGAAAGCCGAGGCTATTTCGTATCGACAGGTTCACAGTGGATTGAATAGGGGCAGCTGTAACACCTCAAAATTTGCCCTCCTCTCTTGGGACTAGCATTAACATATTTGCATTTCATTTTAGGACATTAGGCATTTCATATTGCATAACATGTGGTTACATAGTGCAAGCTATCTTCCCAAGTCTTGATCAGAAGATGAGGAAGTCAGAAAATGCAAGCCTAGGGTTGTACTGATTGATCATGGGCCATCTGAGGATTGAGCTGTGAATTAGGGTTTTGTGACTCCCAAGGGTATTGGTCTTCATGTTGATTGAATCGATACATCATCATCATCATGGTTGGATGTCATCAGAAGATTGGAGAAGATTCCTTGAGGTTAGGGTTTTGACCACTGGTCAACCCTAATCAGTTGTATTGGGCCAATCAGGGTTTAATCAGGAGATGGTGTTTGAGATGGAGATGAGGTTCATTATATGGTTAAATGGTGATTATTGAGGCTAGGGTGTCACCCTTGAGCCATTTCAGTTGAGAATTGGGGTTCAATTTGATCTGTGCATTGCCAAATTCATCTATCAGATGAAAAGTCAACTGTGGTCAACTGTACATGATCTGGTTAATTGGAGGTGGAAATGAGTTAGACACACTTCATTCATGTTGGAACAAGTGTTGTATGACATCTCAAAGCTTAAGAATGAAGAAAATCAAGTCAGGACAAAAACTGCCAAAAATAGCAAGTGACTGGTAGCTGAAGTTTCCAAAAATGGAAAGTTTTTGACCTCAAAAACAGAAGTCCAAGGAAGCTTCAAATGAAAAATTGTTCAACATGACAGATGTAGGTCTTGTTCTCACCTTTCCAAAAAGTCCAAGAACTTGAAAATCCAATGTACGGTTTGCAAAATATGGCTCAGTGAATTTCAGAAAAGATCCGTAATCAGGAGGCCATAACTACCACATACTTTGTCCAAATTGCAAGTTCTTTATATGCACAAACTCCATTTGACATGTACTTTGAGGGTGCATCATTGGATTTGTTCAAAAATGGCCGAGGCAAAAAGTCACTTTTCAACTGGACAGCTGAATTGGACCAGGGGCAAAATTGTCCAAATGTCAAATAATGTGAATTTTTGAATGGGACTTTTTCCAACACCTCAGGAATGGCATTTTAAGTATGTTTGAATATTCATTTTATGGTTAATGCACATGGTTTGAGTTTTGGGTTGAAAAATGAAATGCCAAAAATGGATCAATTACCACACACATGTGATTTGGAGAAATACTCAACCAATGGACATGGAACAAGTTTCTACACCTTACATATGTCATTTGGGGATTGCTTGAGCTGTCAAAACAGCTGGCACTAGCTGTCATTGTGTATTTACCATTTTACCCTCCATTTGCAAAATTGCAATTTCACTTAACATGCCAAATTGTTAATTAAGTGGATTAAAGGATGATTAAGGCACCATATATATTCTAAATCATTTCCTAATCATAACAGAATCTCACAATTACCAAAGTTGGATCAAGAAACTTTTCATTCTCTCCATTTTCATCAAGAACTCAACATCTTCAAATCAAGAATTCTTCACCATTTCTCAACCTTTTTTCGAAATTGCTTTTGATTTGAACTCACCTAAACCTCTACTCCATCTGTTTTCATGCTTCATCATCCAAAGATCACAAAATCGTGACTGTTCAAAACCTCATCATCCATGGCAAATCTGAATTGTGGACAATAGGAGTGGAAGTAATTGAAACGGAGCATAGCATTCACCTTCTATATACTTCTTGTGCATCTGTTTTGAAGAGTTGGAGCTTAAAGCCGCGATCTACGCACTGCCATTGCCGGTATGTCGAAATTTCGAATCTCCTGTTTTGTTCGATTGATAGGTGCTTTGTGTAGTGCATTTCTTGTAGAATCCAATGGTGCTTGCGGTTTATAAAATGGTTGAGCGAGTTGAGAGAAATCGCGACTCGAAGCTTTGAGTGAGAAACTTTATTCGATCGATCCGTGAGCTGTGTTAGGATTTAGGTGGAATTAATTACATATTTGAGATGTACATGGTGAGACGATTCCAACGGTTATTAATTTGTGAGATTTGGTGGAGAAATGAGCAAAGTCGAAATTGGAAGTGGAGGATGAACAGGAGCGTAATGGCGCGCGAGGAAGAAGAAGCAATTTTCTGGAAAATTCTACAGTTTGATCCGTTTTTGTTTTGGTCCAGTTTCAAGACATGTTTCCCGCCTCCACTTATTGCAATACTGCTATTAAAAATTTAATTAATTAATATTAGTTCTAAATAATTATTAAAAATCACCAACACATTAAAAATTCATAAAAAATAGTAAAAAAATCAGAAAATATGGAAATTTTTTCTATGACTTTGTTGATGAGTGTAGAATTTTTTTGACCTATTGGTCAAAGTTGTGCTTGGTAATAATATTATTTGGCTTAGGCTTGTTCCACATGTATGATGTTTTGACACCTTGCACCATTTTAATTGGGAAATGCACATGATGTAAAATAAATTCTTGAAAATTTTTGTGGTGGTTCTTGACTCAGTGAGGATTATTTATATGTAAATTTCATGAATTTTTGATACCTGGTTAGAGAGCAGCAAATTCTGGAACTTAGGTGTGACAATTTGTGTCACACCTCTTGATGTCAACTTGTTGAATTTAATTGATAACCTATGCATGTTGGAATTGAATGAAATTTGGCATGGTGAATTGTTGATATGTTAGGATGTTGTATGAATTTTTGTAGAATTTTTCACTGTATTTTCAATTTGATCATGATTTTTCATTTCTGGTTGTTGAAATTGCAAGCTCATGTGATACATGTTGGTAGATTGATTGGGAAATCCTCATATTGTATTGTATGGCCATGAAATTTGATATGCATGAACTAGACACATTGTGTGACCTCCCTGTTTTGGTCTCATCCATTTCTTTTTAGTTTCCAATGAGATATGAATTTTTGAATTGGATTTATGCATTGATGGTATGAATTGAAGCATGAGATTGTGTCTGTTTTTGTTGATTTTCATTGACATGGTTCCATTTTCCCAATTGAGCTCAAATTTGACATGGTAGACCTTGATTGACCCCTGTTTAGGTGTATTTAATTTGAGATTTTTTTGATGTGTTTTGGCATGGCTTTGAATGCAATACTTCTGTTTGTATGTTTGGTGGTTCATTTGACCTCATATGATTTGTTTTGTGCATGAATTGAACATGATGGATGATATAAACATGAGACCAATGATGTTTGCTTGTGTTTGATGATAATTTGATGTTGGATGATGAATACCTTGCTGTTTTAAGTTTTTCTTGCTTTTGGACCCTAGGCTTGGCCTAGTGGTCTAGTTGCTAATATTTGCTTGATTTTTCAGGATAAAAAAAACAATGTACATGGAGAATGATACAAGTTGATTTTAATTGATGTTGTGGATGTTTGTACACTAACATAACATTGTTTTGTAGGTGTTGGAGCTTGGGCTTAAGCCTTGAGCTTGCTTTGTGTTATATTGTTTAAACTGTTTGATTGTTTGCTGTATGGTTTTGTCTGTCTGATTACTAACTGTGTTGGATTGTTTCCAGGTACTTTAGTTGCTCAGTTCCTTGTGAACTATTGCTTTGCTTTGCTTTGCATAAGCAATTTGCATTGAGGTAACTTCTTAAAACTTCATGTAGTCTGGAGACCCGGCTGTTACCGGGCCGGGCAAATAAATGTCTGAAGTCCTCCTTAAGAGGCAATGATTGTGGTTGTTTATTTTTAAGCCCAAGCAGGTGAAAGCCCTTCAAGTAAGGCAATTGGTGGAAGGTAGGGACAAGCAACCTGTCCCCCACTATTCAGTGAGTCTTCTCCTTGCTCCCATTACATGGTTGTAGCATTGAGATCAAAAGCCCAAGATCTGTGCAGTGCACATTGTGTCAGAGTCATCGAGTATAGAAGGGTTCCCCTATTCTGGACCCATGCTCATTTGTCAGCTCTCCCTGGTTAGGGATAAGAGCTGTGAGGTCTGACCCTCACTTCACCTTTCATCTGCTTCACCTTAGCCTCGTAATGGCAAGGTTAAGAGCAAACACAGCCTGTACAGACGATTGCTTAGGCAGTCAAACCTGATTGATTGAGCCCCTTGTTTGGCTATAGTGCGTGTTATGTGGATATCTGATTGACATGCTTGTTTGAGATACCTGTTCTCATTTGATGATATATGATTGTATGCTTGTGTGCTAGCTTCTTTCCTGGTTAGGTTAGTTTGCTTATGCAAGTAGGATAGAAAACCGAACTTAGGGTTAACGATGCATGACAACATTAGGCTCGAGTCTCAGCTCCCTAGTTGTGTATCTTCCCCGGTTTCTGGTTAGCAATTTAGTCCCTTTCAGGGGAACTACATCGCCCTGATCCTCGTGCCAGACGAGGTATGTAGGCAGGTGGTCGTGCGAGACCACTCCGGGCAACCTTTTTCTTTTTTGCGTGTGTTTAATTGTTATCTGATTGTGTGTTTTGGCTCGGATGCCGACGTAAGTCCAGTGATTGGCTGTCGGGCTCCACGTTTGCCCTTTTGAGTGTGTGTTGGTTCGGATGCCGACGTAATTCCATCCAGTGGTTGTCGGGCTCCATGTTTGCCACCCTTGCTTATTTGGTGTTTTGTGTTGTTTGGCGTGCGTAAGCCGAACTACAGTGGCTCTGATTCTTGTTCCAGACAAGATATGTAGGCATAAGGTGCGATACCTTATCGAGCCCGTTCCTCTTAACCCCACCTGCGTTCCCCGTGTGTGTGTGTGATGTTTAGCAACCTTTTCTTTATTCTAGGACGTGGATCCCGTCGAGTACGACGGACGTGAGGGGTGCTAATACCTTCCCCTCGCGTAACCGACTCCCGAACCTTTTCTCTCTGGTCGCGAGACCATGTCTTTCCAGGTTTCTCTGAGCGTTTCCTTTCCCTATCTTGGGATAAATAACGTTTAGTGGCGGCTCTGTGTGTTTTTATTTTTAGGCTCGCCGGTTGATTTTTCGCAGGATGCGACAGGAGCCATAGGTAAATGAGGTGTTATGTCCTCTAGGAACCTCCGAAAGGAAAAAGTAGTCCTTCAAGAACGTATTATCATTGTTCTATTTGATAGGAATAAGATCCTTCATGAACTCACCGAGTTGGGTAAGCTTTTAAAAGAAATTGGTGACGAGGAAAAGAAGTATGGATCTCCCCCCCCCACTCTCTCTCTCTCTTCTCTCTCTCCTCTCTCCTCTCTCTCCCTCCCTCTCTCTTCTCTCTCTTCTCTCTTCTCTCTCTCTCTCTCTCTCTCTCTCTCTCTCTCCTCTCTCTCTCTCTCTCTCTCTCTCTCCTCTCTCTCTCTCTCTCTCTCTCTCTCTCTCTTCTCTAGACAACAATAAGAGCTTCATTGACATATTTTGGCTCAATTTGAGAATCAAAATCCATAAAATTACATACTTAGTTAAAGGAGTTTCAAATGGTTACCCCCTTAGAAGTGTCCCCTATTACATGCAGGATTGGATAATATCTTATTGTTATCCATTCCTTTGGTAGATCTTGATGATTGTCTTTACTTATTTCTTCAACTTGATCATTATTTTTATCTTCACTTTGATCTTTGTCGTTATCTTGATCATGGTATTTTCTTAGATCTTGGTATTTGTTTTGATATTGGTCTTCTACTAGAGTTTTCTCCACAGTACTTGCACAACAAAAATTTCTACCTCTACTTCATAAATAGGGTTAGTGTCATCAAAGATAACATGTAAGAGTTCTTCTATAATTACGGTCTTTTTATAATCTCGTAATAGTTTCAATAAAAGAAAAATAATTTTGTTTCTAAGTTTTAATGACCTTGCATATAGAAGAATTAAACCATGCTTTATTACCTTTGTCACACAATTTATAATACTAAGTAAATTGTGTTATAAACTTTCAATAATCAAGGAAACTTAAAGTTAGGATAAGGGCACTTACCAATTGTACAAGAACAATAATTTTACCTTTATTTTCACCATAAGAAACACATTATCCTTTCTTAGGAGTAAAAGAATAGAGGGAATTTTTATCTTCGGTCATATGCTTTGAACTGCCACTATCAAGACACTATTTTGAGTTCGAGTTGTAAGGTATATCTACATGACAACTTAAGTTTGTGACCTTTGGTACCTAAATCTCTATAGGCCCTCTTCTGTTAGTGAAATACAAATAATTTATAATTTATAGGAGTTTAATTCATATTACAATCATGGTTTTTAACCTGTGTGTGTGCGCGCGAATTACTTTAGTACTTTGAGAGCTACTCACACTTATTTATTAATCTTAAAAATACAAAAATACATTAAGACACAAGATCTGACGAGCTTCCAAATACTTCATTTTTTTATGTTGATCTTATCATTTGACATATTTTTCTCTAACACGAGAACCTTTTTAACTTTGTTTTTTTTGTAATATTCAATCATTTTCTTCCTTGATGATGCTCATGATTACTTTTATTTATTCTTTTTCCATCACCAAAACCATAATTCAATTCACAATCACATGTACAACACATGAAAGAACAAACTATGACATGGCATCGACCTTCAAAGTAAGTGTAGTGGTAAAAATTTTGAGATTAAGTTATTGATTAACTTAACTCGCAAAGCAAGAGTCGCCACCACGCTTTTATTATTTCCAAAGGAAAAGGGAACACGTACGAACAAAACCCAAAGAAGTTTTAAAATAAAAGCTATTAAAAGGAGAACAAGGGTCTAAGGGTTAGTTATGCAAAGGGAAGGTATTAACACCTTAAACATCCATGGTACTCCATGGGAACCTCTTTGAAAATATATACATTTTGGTTTGAAAAAAAGGTGTTGTTTGTTAAAAGAATGGATAGATGGGAAAATAAGTACTTTTCTTATTTTTGTGTTTGCCAAGACTTTTGAAGTCTCATGCTGCGTACCAACAAAGTGCAATGGAGGATCAAAACCTCGTAGTTCATGGTAAAAATAAAAAAAGGAGTTTATTTTGATTCATTTCTTATGGAAAAGACATTTTGTCATTTTAAGGAGAATACTCAACTAGTCACCCACAACTATGAGAACTTTGCATTATCATGAGAAGGGCTCTAACTCGGATAGGGATCAACAAGTATGCCACTAGCTCCCACAGATGGAAAAGAATTATCATCAATACTATGGAGATAGGATAATTATAACTTAACTATGGAAATGACTTATGTCTAATACTTTGAGAAAAAATTTAAAAGGAAAAGTGCACAAGGGCACAAAATAGTTTCGATGAGTTATGCATTTTTTAGTCTTTTGAAATTGGTCTAAATATGTTTAAGATGAATTATCATTTATTGATAAAAAAGGGTTTTGAAAATCCCTTGACAAAAGTCAAGGTTTATTGAGAAAGTAGTTCAAGTTAAAAAACAAGAAGGTTTTGAAATAGAGAGAAGGTTTTAAAAATTTAAGAAGGGGGAAGGAGAAGAAGAGACTATCCTAAAGCATAAAGTAAAAGCTAGGGAGGAAAGATCTAACTAAGAGATAGCAAGTATTACGAGATAAGTCGATCAAGAATTCCCTCCTTTGGATTAAGCCTCAAGCAAGTCAAAATAAGCAAATGATAATCCATGTATCAGATGCAACCAAGGTAACCAAGCCAAGTCTTCACAGAGAAGTCCAAAGTCATAACTATCAGATGAATTCCAAGGTCTCAAGTCACAAGTCCCAAAGCAAAGATCAAGATCCTAATTCTAAATCCATAACTCCACAAAGATGCCAAGGATAGTAACCACAAGTCAATGAGTTAGGAGGAATAAGTTTCCTTTTTATTGGTGTCTTCTTTACAATGATATAAAAGAAAGGTCAAAATGGACAAAGAACAAAATGGCATAATCACAAACAATATGATATGAAATTCTAAACATAAAATATAAAGTAAATGACATAAAATTAAAAGCATAAAGTAAATGACATTAAAATAGAAGTTAATACAAGTGAAGAGTTAGTAAAAGATGTTAGTGAAGATGAAAACATGTTTTTGGTCAGTTTTTTAAGAACACTCAACTATCTATCCACAAGCATGAAAATATGAACCTATACCTCATTTATGAGAAGGACTCTAACTTGGATAAAATAAAAAAGTATGCCACTAGCTCTCTCAAATGGAAAAGGAGCAACATTTTCATACAATACCATGAGGGATAGAAGACTTACAATCTCACTTATAAAAATGTCTTTGCTTTCGGGACAAATTAGTGTTATGTTAAGCAATCGTAATTGAACTTATGTAGAAGTCACAACTATCTGAGGTCGGTCAATAATAATGTTTCTGTTAATACATGCTAGAGAAATGATATGTAAATCATTCTCCTAAAGCCACGCCACACAAGAAGAAGAAAAAAAAGGAAGGGGATGACCATGCACAAAGGCTAGGAGGATGGTCAATTACTTCAATTCACACTTCATGACACCTAAGACAAACTTATGGTTCAATCCAAAGTACCTTAAATGACTCATGATCACTTAGAATGTAGATATGAAACGATGAAAGTTCATCAAGTACCAATCCACACATCATGAACAAGATGGACAAAAACCATCCATTTGATCAAAGGGAAAAGAAGGAGATAAAGAAGAAAGAATCAAGAGAAGTCACACCCAAATTGGATCAAAAGTTTGATCAAGTCATCATCAAATATAATCATCCATTTTGGTGGATTAGGGTTTTCACCCCAGCAACACCCAAGATCCATTGAGTTTGATGAGACTTGAAGTCCAAACCATCATGATCCAGGGCCAACAGAAGTTCACAAGGTCCCACCAATATAAAATGCAATTAAATAAAATAAAAATTCATCAAAGATATTTTTAATTGATTTTTAAAATAGAAATAAAATGGAAAATCCATAAAATCCTACAAAACACCAAATAAATAGCCAAGAAAATTATGGAAGGTTGGAAATAAAATAAGAAACATATAATAAAATTATCAGAATTTTAAAATGCAGAAAAGTATTTTTAAACCAATTAAAACAAAGGTGAAAAGGGAAAATTCAAGAAAAATAGAAAATCAATGAAATACAATATGGAAAAATAAGAATCGGATGAATAAAAATAAAGGAGAATTTTAAAAATTATTTTGGGATTTTTTGGATAAAAAATGAAATTACTATGAAACTTTAAAGAAAAAGAAATTAAAAATAATAAAAGAAAAAGAATTAAAATCAGAAAAAATACGGAGCATTGGATCACGCATCATTAATTGACGTGGCAAATCCAACACTCCAAAGGTTAGGATGCATGGTGGAACACATTGCAAGCCAAACACATGATCTAGTTTAAATCAACCAATCAAAACAATTCAAATTGCCAACATGCCTGGTTCAAACTCAGACCACTTAAGGAAAACTTCGGTCGTCTTCTCCGGTGAACTCTCACCAGAGTTTCATCGTTTGGTAAATTCAAGACACGAGACCACCACCATTGTGATCCTCTTCTCATCCCGAATTCAACCCCATACTCCAAATTCATTTATGTGAACTTAGTAGAGGGAATTTCAGAGAAGTTTCAGAAATAAGCAAACCACGGGAAATAAAATTAAATAATGAACACGATCAATCAACACCAGATAACTTAGGGGAAAGCATCAGAGAGTGAATGACTATATTGTGGTAACTTGTTTGAGTTCAAATGATGCTCATAACTACCTAGTCCAGATGGTGATCAGAAGTTGATGAAGCTTGACCTGGTTAGAGCACTTCAGAAGGTCTTAGAGCTTGGGAATTGTTGCAAAAGTTTTAGAGGATGCCGATGGAGGTAATGGAATCAAGAAATTGGATTGAAACAGGCTGAAACTCAAAATACATAGTTGAATAGACACTCTTTTTACAATAAAATTTAATCCAGAGATGCATCTCCACATGTGTAAAAAATGCGTCCGAAAACATATCTTCGCAAATACCATTTATTCAAAAATGTGTGGATGGTTCGGAGATGTCTCTAAATGCAATTCTTTCATATCCATGCCAAACCCTTCCCTTTTCCTCTTTCATTTTCTCAAAAGTTCTCTAAAAAAACTCATTTGAGCTCTGCCTCTTCCAACTATTAAAGCATCTATTCATTACCTTGAAGCACCAGTGCAGCTCTTTCTCCTCCTTTCCAACATCTTATAACACCCAAGCCTCTCCTTCTCTTCAATCAATTTAATTTGATAAATTTTTTAAATTTTATTTCTTTTTATATTTTGATCTGTAGTTATTTTTTTAAGTTACATTACCTGTTTTGGCACATTAGGTCGTAGTTCAAACAAAACAAGTAGGGTAGAAGAACAAGCATTGAGTTTATTAGAGACCGGTAGGACATAAAAAGGGTTTCTGCCATGGAAGGAAAATCACATATTTTTTCGGACATCTCTGGATTTGGTCTGAACTATTTTCGGAGATACATCTCTAGATTGTACTCAGCCAAAAAATTGTGTGATTTTGTGAATTTCTTCGGACATGTTATTTGTGTATGTCTCTGTTTATAACACAAGTGCAATAGCTGAAGACAACATTGGTCGAAGTAGGCTCAAGCGTGTGTCCCAAACCGCGTTGGTACGACATGAGAAGGCTGCAATGATGACCATGATGCCATGAGTTGTTGATAACTCGTTCGATGTTGCACCTACTTTGCAGCCCCGTCTGGTTCTCGTAGCCGACTCTATCAGGCATCTCAGGCATATGATGCAACAGAACTTGAGGTTCTTGAGGCCCTTGTTGATCATAAAGCCCAGGAGGAAGCCGATCTGGATGCCCAATTAGAGAGTTATCCATGAGGTCCACTTGACACCTCCTTACTTTATAATTATGCAGAGCATGTTGCTAGGCATGACTGACATGGAAAGATATATATATGTGTTCTTTTGCAATACATATGTTGTCAACTAATTAAATTCATACTAATCTTTATGTTTTATTTTTATAGGAGCGTGATTGTTTGAAAATGATTAACCACGACAAGAAGATACTGGAGTTGCCATAACACACTACTGCTTAATTCGTTGATGTTATCTGTTATTCTAGTCTTGCCGATTTATGTTCTTCTACATGTCGCATTACGCGAAAAAACCGGCGAGAAAACGAAACAACAGAGCCACCACCGTGCGTTATTTATCCCAAAAGAGGGAAAGGAAACGCTCGAAGTAAACCTGGGAAAGACATGGTCTCGCGACCAGAGAGAGATGGGATCGGGAGTCGGTTATGCGAAGGGAAGGTATTAGCACCCCTACGCATCCGTCGTACTCGACGGGATCCACGCACAAAAGAAAGGATAAGGTTGCTAAAAACTGATCACAAACTGCACACAAGACTGGAAGGAAACACAAGAAAACAAGAGAAACTAGCTCGGCAGGATATCGCATCCTGGGCCTACTTAGTCTGTCAGGCACAGACATCAGAGTCGACGTAGTTCGGGACAGGGGGAAACGTGCTCGCTAGGATGTTGCATCCTATGCATACGTATCTTCTTTAACCAGAGAAGAATCAGAGCACTCGTAGCTCGGCTAACGCACGCCAAACAAAACACAACCAGGAAACCGACTGCCAATCGCTGGACTTATGCCGGACTCCACGCAAACAGGCAAACATGAAAACTGAATGCCAATCGCTGGACTTACATCAGACTCTGAACCAACAAACACACACAGGAAACCAACTGCCAATCGCTGGACTTACGTCAGACTCCAAACACACACAAAGGGGTTGAAAAAGAAAAAGGGCGCCCGGAGAGATCAACTCATCTCCTGCCTACGTACCTCATCTGGTATGAGGATCAGGGCGACGTAGTTCCCCTAAATAGGGAAAGAACTTCTATCCTAACCAGAGACAAAGGGAGGATAACAATCTACTAGGGAGACTACGACTCGAGCCTAGAAGTTGTCATGCATAAGATCCCTAAGTTAAGGTTTCTATTTAACTTGCACAGGGAGCAAGCTATCCTAAACAACACAAGCAAAGTCATACAAGCACAAAAAGTAAGCACACACACTATATGCAAACAATTGGGCTCATACAAGGTTAGGCTGTAAAAACAAGCCAACTGGAATCGGGTGTAGTTAGCTCTTAACCCTAACATTGAGAGTTAGGGTGAAGCAGATGAAATGGGAAGTGAGGGTAAGACCTCACAGCTCTTATCCCTGGCCTGGGAGAGCTTGACTCAAAATAGAAAGGTGTGGGAGTTCAGAATGTAGGAACTCTTCTCCACATATGACTGACACAACATGGATCTTGGGTTTTGATTCAAAATACATCAACACAATGGTGTGAGCAGGATGAATGACTCAGCTGAATAGCAGGAGATGGATTACACATCTCTTTTATCTGCCGATTTCCTCTTAAGAGGTCTTTACCTGCTTGGCACAAAGGTAAACATTCACAAGCATTGCCTCTTAAGGAGGGCTTCAGACAGGTGCCTGCCCACAAAACAGGACAGGTCTTCCAGACTACATGAAGTCAGAGAAATTATACCTCAGTGGTTAAGCAACCAAGCAAAGCAAAAGCAAGTTCAAAAGAACTCAAAGCAACTTAGGTACCTGTGAAAAAACTAAACTAATCAGTTCAACTGTACAGACAAACAATCAACAACAGTCATCAGGCAATAGTACACAGACAGACAAAGCATTAGGCCACAATGAGCAAAGCACAAGCCATTAGGCAACTTGTTCTCAAAGCCTACAAAACAACTCAATATTAGCCAACATCAATCAAGTAATCAACTCAAATGAGTGAACCACTTCAACCATGGTAATGTGCTTCTTAACCTGAAATCCACAATCCAAACAGTGAGTCCAAACCACTAGGTCAAAGCCTAGGGTCAAAAGAAAGTCAAACATTCAAAACAGAACATGAAATTTAACATGAATCATCTTCAATCAATCAAGAACACAACTCAAAAGGTCCCATACCAATATCATTAACCAAAAACATTTCATGATCAATTGAAGTTCAAGGCAATTTTAAAGCTCAAATGTGACCATCCAGAATGAAAAATCTCAATCAAATTAGAAATGATTCAAATAATTCCAACAAAATTCATGAGCAATCACAACATCTATAACATGCATCACAAAAAAAATCAGGAGCATAGAATATCATTTGGCATGGCAAACACATCATGTAAATTGAACATCACAAGGTGTGACACAAATTGTCACACCAACTTAGCACATTCATAAAACAGAAATGACAATTGATAAAAATACCAAATCAACACCAAAATGTTAAGCAATATGTCTAGTTATAGCATGCAAAATTTCACATTCATTGGATCAAAGACCAGCATTTCACAACATGATAACCAAGGCAAGGTCAAATATGGACATGTACTCAAACATTCTAGCACCAAAAAATATCCAGCCAAGCACAATTTTGAAATTAATGATAAAAACATAATAGACAAGATAAGGATCACAATGCAAAAAATTGGAGATCATTTGGTTTATTTTTCAATTTAAAATGAATTTTGGAAGTTGAGAAATATTTTGAAAAAATGAAGTGAATGAGCATGAACATATGAAGGAATGGAGAAAACACAAGGCAATTTGGAAAATGTTTTCAGCCAGTATCGAACCCTGGCCAGTTTTGAACCTACATGCGCGCCAAACAAAAACGCCAGCGTTTTGATCATCAAACCCTAAAACGCGCGTGCTGCATGGATTTAAAAATCCGCAGGTAAACCTTATGAACTCGCAGCAAAATCCGTAGGAACACACATGCATTTCCTAACTAAATTCGCAGGAAATCTGGAAACGATATGAACATGATGAAGATCATGAAGATCTTCATCCAGAATTTTCCAGAAAAATTCAAAACGTCCAGAAATGAAAGTCAAGCATATCAATCAACTCATTAGGTCATGTGCATCAAGAATCCATGAATATTTCATGCAAAAACAACATCACATGCATGGATCGAAGAAATTAAAAATCATCATCCAAACTTGAATCACATGGATCCTTGTGAATATGGCACCAAATCACTCCATTCAAAGCTCAGATTTATCACCATTCAAAGATCTTCACAACTAGCATAATGGATTGGAAAATTAAAGAGGTCGAAAAACCAACCTCTTGATGAGCAGAAATGAAATCACGTGCTTCCAAGGTTCTTGATGCTCCAATTCTTCTCCAATATGCTTCTTGAAGTAAATGATGATGAACTGGAAGCTTGAATGCACACGAATCTAGCTCAATCTTCAATTGCCATGGATGCTCCAAGTTATGAACATGAACAATACAGCCACGATTTCTCTTGCTCACACGTCCAAAAGTGCTCAATTATTCTTCATGATGATGAATGGATCAATGAAAAGTGTTTAGGTTTGAAGAATTTTTGGAAAAAATGTGAGAGAAAAATTTGGAGATTTTGGTGATTCTAGATCTAGAATTGATGATTATGAGCAAAACAGTTATGATTAAGCATATATACGTCATGCTAATCATGTTTAAGAAGTGTTTAGGGCAAATGCAAATGTGATTAGTGAGCTTTGTGGTGTTTGTGTAAAAATGCAATTTCTACTTCATGCACCTCCATGCACGTGAATAGTGCACACTCTAGGCCTAAAATCTCTCACAATGAGTCCATGCAAGGTTTTGAATTGGTTTGGCATGCATATGTTCAACCAAAATGAGTTTATGAAAATTTTCCCAAAAATCTTCATGAATGAGCACATGCCTATGCAATAGGATTTCATGTCAAATAATGGTATGCTTGGAAAATACATGGTACAAGGATCAATATGCAAAAAGAACCACTCAAATTGGAGTTTTGGTTTGAAAGTTATGCTCATTTGAAGTTTAAACCACACTTTTCCATGATTGGACCATAACTCCTCAACCACACATGCGAAATTCATGATCTTGGACTTTTTGGAAATGGGAGAGAAAGATCTTCAACTTTCATGTTGGACAAAATTTCATTTGAAGATTTCTTGATGATGCAATTTGAAGTTGAAGTTGGTCCAAAACCTTTCCATTTTTGAACAGTTCAAATTACAGGTCACCTGCTATTTTTGGAAAGTCTTGATCTGACTTCAAATTCTTCAATGTTGATGTTTGAAATGTCAAATGAGACTTGTTTACACATGAATGAGGCATCTCTAACCACTTCCCACCTCCAAATCCATGGTTGACTTTGCAGTTGACTTCTATTGACTTTTGTGGGCCTCAGATGATTTGCACATGGACTGATGAATTCTGAGCCCTCAACACTTGGCTAAATTACTTCAAAATGATCCTTGAATCATGTGAACTCATGGGAACCACCATAGGGCTTTGATCTCATGGACAATGCTCTTGCTTGCTTGCACAGTTGAATCTCCTAACCAGTCTGACCTGATGACATGTAGTGGACTATGCAATGACAATACAATGTTAATGACCTAAAATGAAAATGTATATACAAATGGGAGGTGCAAATTTTAGGTGCTACACTACATACGTGACCATAAACCACGACATGAAAGCGGCTTTTATAGAGAGGAGGCACTTAGAGACGTCATCTTACCACCTACCTATAAGCGAGATGAGCATCACTTTGGATGACGTCTCATGCCTCATACATCTTCCCATAAGAGGGAGATTACTGGATCACGAGGGGATCGGTCGAGAGGAAGGGTTCGATATGATGGTTGCCCTTCCTCTCGCTCTACCATGATGTCATATGCTCTTGAAGAGCCACATAATCCAGCTAACCGATAGGTATTTGAGGTTCGAGATGAGCAGGCAGAGAGCGTTACGACGGTATATCAGTGTGTTACGAAGATGGGTAGAGCGGCCATAAAGTAAAAACTCTTTAAGGATGACAGTCCCCAGTTGTCCCTCTTGGAGTGCATCGTTTCTGAGTTACGGAATGTCGTGCAGTACAAACGGAGGATGAGGCAGGCGGTTAGACATACCTAGTAGTTTATATTGGGATGTATTATTATTTTTTGTATTTTTGGATGTATTTTTTAACAAATGTTATGTATGAATTATCTTGACTTTTTTTATTAATGTTTGAACTTTTAATTTCCTCTAACTTTAATATAACTTCATTTTACTTTGATTTTAAGTTAATATAAGTTGGCTTCACAAAAATTGAATGTTTAGAGATTGATGTTATTCTTATATGATTCAGGGAGGATTCCTGAGATGTTGTTCTGGATCTTCAGATGTTGATGTCACTCAGAGGCTGATGTCATTCGGAGTATGGCCTTCAACTTCTGATCTTCCAGAATTTGTATCTTTAGCTTCTCTTTATATCTTTATTTCTCAGAACCAGTACTAAGTTATCTTTAGAATTTTTAGTCTTTGATCTTGCACACTTAAACACATGTTAGTATACCCTATTGTTCTTTAAATACTTTGTTATCATCAAAATCTTAGGATATGGTACAAATCAATTTTGTTCTAACAATCTCCCCTTTTTTGATGATGACAAACATAAAAATTTAAGAACAATGGTGTTTAATTTAACAAGCCAGACGACTCCAGGGTTTAAGGTTTGTAAGCTCCCCCTGAGTCTACTATTCCAAAAGGTGAGGTTTGTAAGCTACCCCTAAGTTTTATCCAGGTTAATTAGATTTTATCATTAAAGCACAACATAATAATCTTTAGGGTTTAAGCAAAACAATAGTTCTTAACTATTACATTCAGTTGCTTAAATACTTATATATCTACTCCCCATTTTGTCATCAACAACAAGAAAAAATAATAAAGGAAGAAGAAAAAGATACTGAAGAAAAAATAAATTTTAAACCAAACAAAAGAGTTGTCAAAAATTCAACTGATTTCAGACCCCATAACATCTTGCTTGGCAACCTCAAATTGTAGCTGAGTATCCATATTGTCTTGTTTATCAGCTACTACAACCAATTTATTTTCTAATTGATCCTACCTCTCACTGGTGGAAGCCACAGTCTCAAAAGTGAAGACTTCAGGTTTTGCAGAATTGAGTCCATAAAGGTTTTGGGAGAATCCCACTTAGAAAAATAAGCAGCTGGGTCAGATGCAATGAGTCTCTCAACAACCAATTATTAAATCCTATTATAGAAAATAGTTCTAAACTCTTCCACTTGGGTTTGGATATTTGGTGGAGGGTTTAGATTTAAGGTTTATGGAATGGGTGAATGGATATGTGAGGTTATTTCCTCTGGGGAATAAATAGGTATAGTTCCAGAACCTGACACATTATCTATATTAAATGGTTGAGGTTGAGGGTCAAATTGTTTTTCTTGTATAGTCTGGTCTAGTATGGTTTCTAGTTGAGGTTGGTTTTTTGGTTGAGGGCATTGTGGGTCAGAGATTTCTTGTTCAAGATGAGGTTCAAATACAGGTTTAGGGTCAACTTTTTGGTTTGGTATAGAGGGCCTTGTTCATATTCAACTTCAATTTGAGCTTCAATTTATGGTTGTTATTGAACAAGGTTTGGTTGAGGTTCAAAGGGTGCGGTTTCAAGGATTTTGGTTTGAATTGGTGTGACATATATAGTCTTGAATTATGATTCATCATAATCAGATGTTGAACTTGAGATAGATGAAAGGGAAGGTATGGTTTTGTCAGAATCTTCTGGTATGTTTAAGGGTTGATCAGGTTTAATGATGGTGTTTAAGGGAGTGGGTTGTTCACATTCAGATATGCCTTTATAGTTGGTTGTTTTCAGATGGATTTTCTGAAGAGAACTCACCAACTAGGTACCTTAACAGTACATCTAAAATATATGATGTATGGAAAAATTATAGAATCTGAGCAATTGTGATTGAATCTGAACCATCAGAAGGTTTGGGAGAGGTCATGACAGGTCCTAAAGGTAGACCTGTGTCATGTTCTGGTGAGGGAGTGTGTTTAGATAATTGGTTTGGTGAATAATGAGGGGTTGGTGTTTTATTTTCAGGTTGAGGAAAGGAAGAATTGAAAACATTATCTGAGATAGGATCAAAAATCATACATGAGGGTGTAGTTTCAACAATATTTGAAGCTTCTGTACAAGTTGTAGCTTCAGTAGTGATGTCTTTTTCCATATCCTCTTCAAAATCCTGAGATTCAGAAGCATCATCATCTCCCTCTACGTCCTTCGAAATAGCTTCTGCATTAAAATCTATCTACAGAGCTTGCTCCATCAGATAATCAACAATAGAAGGATATTCCAAAGGTTTATGTTTCAGAGCATATATTATCACCTTTGCTCCTTCTACAATAGATTCCTTCGTCAGGTCATGGGCTAACTTGTTCACTTCCTTTGCCTTCCTAACTAAAGGATGATTATCTTTCTCTTCCTCTTCTTCTTCTACAAAAAGAATCATCCTCCTTACTCCTTTTGTAGGTGCTGGTTTGATATAAGATGAAGTTGTCTTCTGAGGAGTTTTCCAAATAGCTTTACTTCTAGTATTGATAGGCATCAAGACAGTAGAGGAGACCACCTCCTTTACCTCCTTCTGAATAGAAGCATAAGCCTTTTTCTTGGGTGGCTTCTGAACCTCCTTATGATTTTCAGAAGCACTCTGCTTCCTTTTCCTCGAAGGATTGTAAGCATTTTTAGGAGCTTTTGGAATGTCATCCAAAGTCAGAGTGATTCTAGTATCTTCTTTTGTTATTTTGATAAACTCTTGAATCACTTCAAGGTTGCCCAACTTGGAAATATATGGAAAATTATCAATATAAGCAGTCATGCCACTTTTGATGCAAACACTTGCTTCATGCTTCACCATATCATTCTTCTTGATGATATTCATATTATCAAGAACATGAGTAGAGAGAATGTTACCATGAGTTTCTTCCAGATCCTAAGTGGTAGAAAATTTCTTCAGAGCATCAATCAGTCTACTATGATGGAATAATTCATATAGGAGTCTGACATAAGGAACATTCTTCTTGTTGTACTTTTGGCTTTCCTTGATATCATCACACTAATGATGGGAGATGTAGGCAGCCAAGTTTAGCCTCTCATGCTTCACCAGGAACCCGATGAAATGCTTGTGATCCCAGGAGATCTGACGAGAACTTCCTTCTCTAGGTATCAGTCAGCAAATGCGAAATTTAAACAGAAGTTTGGAGGGAATCTTCATGTTCTTCATTTTTCCAAAGTCGTCAGTCTTCTCAAATAAGTCTGACTTAATCAGATTAGAATATTTACTTCCATCTTTAGAGTTCAAGACATATCTTCCTTCATTATAAACATAGATCAACTTGGAAATATTCCTTTGAGTGATGGTAACATCAACACCCATCACAACTGATCTGATTTAAACTTCTTCAAACTCTTTCAGACCCATCTCAGCTCTTGACTTCCCTTTATTCACCCCGTCTTCAACAATCTTCTCCCTTTCTTCAAAAGACGCAACAACTTCATCATATACCTCATCCCTAACCCAAAAGTCTTTAACTAAGTAGGGATAGGTTGGAACATTAAGTATATCAAAGAAATGTGTCCAACCCTGAACATCAAAAGGTTCTTTTAGAAGATACCATTTACCTCAAAAGATTTGAAATCAATGATTTGTTCCACAATCAACTTGAGATCATTTTCTCTGATATTCATTGTTCTGGGTTTGACATGAAATCCTTTTCCAGTTTTGACCGTCAAAGGGGTTTCTTGAGAAGAAGATGTAGATGCCATTACAAATGGAGTTTGTAGGGTTCTAAAGGGTTTTGTGAAAAATGGGTTGTTTTTCGAAGAAGGCTTTAGAACAAAAGTGTGATTTATGGAATATGAGAAGTTTATGAAAGATGAAATGATTAAGTTTTTTGAGTGAAGATATGTTTTTGTTTTGATTAAAACAAAATATTAATGACAAATGGGCGTGAGATACAATATTTTAACAAATTCATCATTACCCAACAATTATTACCCATTAGCTAATATCCACCATAAAAACTTTTCAAGTATGTATCATTTAAGTGGGACAAATGTAACTAGGAAGATAAATCATTTTTTCAATTTAAATGCTATTAGAGGAAAAAAATTAGATTATGAGCATCAGAGGCTGACATGCTCTAGTGTCTACTTTTCATCAGAGGCTAAGACAAACTCTGATCATAGTGACTTCTGATCATTATAATACTCTGTTCCCTCATTCACAAGCAAACACTTTTCTTTTATGAAATGCATGTTCAGATTCTTTTTAATAAAATCAAATATTTGAATAGCTAGAGGTTTAGTAAATATATCAGCCCATTGATGATCAGTATCAATGGATTGTATATCTATTATACCTTTCTGAACACAATATCTAATAAAATGTTGTTTAATTTTAATGTAATTAGTTCTTGAATGTTGAATAGGACTTTTTTGTCAAACACATAACAACAATATTATCACAGAAAATTGGAATATTTCTTTCACTTATTTGATAATATTCTAATTGATATTTCATCCAAAGCAGTTGAGTGTAACACTTAGCAGCTGAGATATTTTCTGCTTCTAGTGTAAACAAAGCAATAGTTGTTTGTATTTTACTATCCCAGGATATTAGGTTTTCATTCTACCAGTGTATTTTCTATCAATTCTATCACAATATAGTCAGCATCACAGAATCCAACTAGCTTGTAATCTAGGGATATTTTATAAAGTAGTCCTAGATTAGTAGTTCCCTTCAGATACCTAAAAAGTTTCTTAACAACAATTAAGTGAGTCTTTCTAGGATCTGACTGGAGTCTTGCACACAAATATATACTAAATAAAATATATGATCTATAAGTTGTTAGGTAAAGTAAAGTACAAATCATACCTCTATACAACTTCTGACATACTTTGGTGCTACTTTCCGCCTTGCTCAGATTGCAGGTTGGATGCATTGGAGTAGTCATGATTTTGAAGTCATCTAGCTTGAACTTCTTTAGAATCTTCTTTGTGTAATTTGACTGATGAACATAGACTCAGTCCTTGCATTGGTTGATTTGAATTCCAAGGAAAATACTTAATTTCTCCCATCATGCTCATTTCAAACTCAGCCTGTATTGACTCAGAAAATGCTTTGCAAAGAGTAGCATTAGTAGAACCACAAATAAAATCATTAACATAAACTTGGACATTTATGATGTCATTTGTAGAAGTCTTTCTGAATATTATAGTGTTAACTTTCCCTTTTTGAAAACCACTTTCTAATATAAAATTACCCAGTCACTCATACCAAGCTCTAGGAGCTTGTCTGAGGCATAAAATAATTTCTTAAGTTTGAACACATGACTTGCATGGATTGAATCCTCAAACCCAGGTGGTTGTTTTACATACACTACTTCAGAAATGACACCATTTAAAAATGTACTCTTAACATCCATTTGATATAAAACTATATTATGATTAATAACATAAGTCTAAATTTATTTCTTACCATTTCTCCTTGCTTATTAATCTTGTTTCTGAATACCCATTTTGTTCCAATGATGTTCTTCTGATGAGGTTTGGGTAACAGATCCCAAACATCAGTCCTTTGAAAGTTGGTTCAGCTCTTCTTGCATTGCTATGATCCAACAATCATCAGATAAGGCCTCATCAACAGAAGTAGGTTCAACCATGAAGATAATTCCTAGCATTGAGTGTTCTTCTCTTAATGCAGATCTTGTCTTTAGAGGACTATCTTTATTTCCAATGACTTGCTCTTATGGATGTGAATACTTTTACTTGAAAGTCTTTCTGGATTGAGTTGCTTCTTGTGAGCCATCATGAGCTTCTTCATAACTTTCTTCCTCTAGATGAGCTTCAGAATTTGGATTAGATTATGGACCATCAACTTCTGGAGTACCATCTTCTGGACTATCAGCTTCTGGAGTGTCTTTAGATACATAAAAATTTGAAAAACTTTCAACTAGCTCTAACATTTTATTGGCAGGCTCTTTTTCATCAAATTTGATGTGTATTGACGCTTCAACCATTTTGGTTTCAGAGTTATACACCCTGCATGCCTTTTAGCGTTCAAAGTATCCTTAGAAGATACCCTTCCGAGCTTTGGCATCAAATTTTTCTTTAGATATACTTTATTTTTCAAGATGTAACATGTACATCCAAACTGATGAAAATAAGAAATATTTGGCTTTCTTCCTTTAAAAAGCTCATATGAAATTTTGATCAGAATGAGTTTAATATAGATTATATTATAAACATAACATGACGTGTTTGCAACTTCTACTAATAAGTACTTATGTAAATTATTTTCATGGATCATGGTTCTAGTTATTTCTTGTAAAGATCTATTCTTTCTCTCTACAACTCCATTTTGCTGTGGGATTCTAGGAAGTAGATAACTCATGGAGAATTCCATGTTTTTCACAAAAATTTCAAATGTATCATTTTCAAATTCTCCTCCATGATCACTTATGACTTTTAAAATCTTTAATTCCTTTTCAGTTTGTACTTGTATGCAGAAGATGTTGAACACATCATATGGTTCATCTTTAGTTCTAAGTAATTTTACCCCACGTTTATCTACTATAGTCTTCAACTATGACTAATCCATATTTCTTCCCATTGATTGATGACGTACCAACTAGACCAAAAAGATCAATGTGAAATAGTCCTAAGGGTTTGGAGGTATATACAATGTTCTTTGATTTAAAATAAGTTTTAATAAATTTTTTACTTGGCATGCTCCACAAAGAGAATCTGAGTGATAAATAAGTTCTGGTTACCCTTTAACAAGTTTCAACTTGCTAAATTTAGAGATTAATCTCCAGTTAGCATGACCTAACCTTCTATACTATAGCCATTTTTCATCATTCACTAGAAGGCAAAGTATCTTTTGATCAACCAATTCATAGAAATTAATTTTATAAATATTGTCTTTTCTCCTACCTTTGAACACCATGGACTTGTTAGACGCATTCATGACTATACAATTGTTCTTATTAAACATAACTTCATAACCACTATCACAAAATTGACTTATGCTAAGTAGGTTATGTTTTAATCTGTCTACTAACCAAACATTATTAATAGAGATAAAGGAGTTACCAATAATACTCATACCATTTTATCTTTCCTTTATGGTTTCCTCCAAATCCCACGGTTCCTCCCTCTTTCAAAGTTAGGATTTTAAATATATGCTTTTCTCCTGTCATATGTCACGAGCAACCACTGTCTAGGTACCAAGACTGCTGCTTATTTCTCCCTTGAAGAAAATCTGATGCAAAAACAATTTCAGATTTAGGTACACATAGTCTTATGGGTCCTTTGTGGTTAGTTCTGACAGAATTCTTCTTACTATGTACCTTAGCTTTCAAATAGAAAGGTTTAGGATCATTCAAGACTTTTGGTTAAAAATTTTGATGTCTTGAATAAATCTTAGCTTTTGGTCCTGAACCTTTTAAAACCTTGGACTTTGATGTCTTATGTTCTAGTTTCTTCAAATTTTTTAACATTAAGGCTACATTTTTATCCTAAGAAGATTTTAATTCATATTTTAATAGATCATATTGATTTTTAAAGATTTTCGTGTGTTTGGGTTTATCTTGACAACGACCTATAAGATCTTGAATAAAAGTAATCAAATCAAAGCGAGATAATATAGAAAATACCTCATCTTCTTATTCAAACTCTTATCCTGAATCTGAGGTCAGCTTCATTTTCTAAAGATGTAAGAGCCATCAGAGCTAGATTGGCTTGTTTTTCGTATTTAAAAGAAGTTACCAGGCTTTTTGTAGTTGAAGCATTACTTTTGATCATATTTCTTTACTATGGAACTCAATCCTCTGAAGCCACTGCTTCTGCCATGGAATATTTTGTTCTTCTTGACCAGATACTAGAATATTTTGTTCTTCTTGGCCAGATACTGGAATCTTTTGATTATGAAGGCCATTTCTTCATCATCCGAATCTTCTTCAGAAATTCATGCATGAGCTGTTTCTTCAGATTCCTATATTTTATAGGGTTTGACAGGTTGAGCAACATGTTTAAAAGCAAAAGACTTTGATTTTTTTGGAAAGTTCATCTCTATTTATCTCCATCTCATGACTTTGAATATTGCTTATCAGGATTTCAAGACTTATAGTGCTTTAGTCTTTGGCTTCTTTAATAGCAGTCTCATTTGGTCTGTATTTGATAAGAAAACTCCTAAGAATCTTCTTGACATGATCAGAAGTTGTATAGATCTTGTTCATAACTTGAATTCCAAATACAAGAACTTAAAACCTTGAGAACATGGTTTCAATGTCTTCATCTTCCTTCATTCTGAACAGCTCATACTGTTCAACTACAAGGTTAACCTTAGCTTCTTTTACCTGTCGATTTCCTTCATAGGTAGCCACCAAAGATTCAAAGATTCTTTTAGCAGTAGATTTTTCAATAATTTTGATGTACATAGAGTGAGGTAGAGCATTTACCAAAATGCCTCTAACTTTGTGATATTTTGTATAAGTTTTCTTCTAAGCAAGTGCAAGACTTTTTTTGCCGGTTACCATTCCTACTCAATTAATTGGAATATCAATGTCATCTTCAAGAATGTCTCATAACTCATCATCAAGACATATTATATGAGTGTACATCTTACCTTTTCACCATTAGAACTTTGTAGAATATCCACTAAAAGTTGGAGATCTATCTGTATAGTTATTCTTTTCATAAGTACTTGTAGCTGTAAATTCATGACCATCAAGCTATGGATAAACTTAACGTCAATTAAACCAGAGTCGTCACCGAGCTTTTATTGTTTCCAAGGGAAAAGGGAAAAGTAAGAACAAAACCCAAAGATAAGAAGTTTTCAAATCAAAACTAATAAAATTCCAGAGATTACAGGTAAGGGGGTTGTGTAAGACCCCAATTTTGACTCTAAGATCCCTCATGCTATTCTCATCATATGCATTAGCTTTGGGACCACACCTTGGCATCCTCCTTACCCCTTATTCATTGGGTTTGCATTGGGAGATATCACCAAACACATTTGATTGTATCATACTTCATTTATCTTTATTTTACTAACCCAAATACCAAAAATATGTCATTGTATAGTTTAACTCTTTTGTAGGTAGTGCACATGCTCACCTATGCTCTATCAAGTTCACATATAGGGTTTAAGACCCTCATTGCAAGGATCTCAATCAAGAAGTGGTTTACTATGGCTATAAGTATCATATATGAATCCCCATGATCTTCACATGTTATTTTGATCAAGAAATCATCAAGAGTTTGGAGTTGGTCTGCCTTGGAAACCCTAATTCATCTAGGTATCTTGTGTAACTTCTTCAACAAGCTTCTTTACAAATTGATCAAATATTTCAAGGGATACTTAAAATTTCATCATATTATGTATATATGATCCTCCATGAGTCCCAAAAGTCAAGAGAATATCAAGCTAGCAAGTTGGTTCATGGTGATTGACCAGAGGAATTCAACTGATAAAAACTGGGGTTCCCTAGACCCTATCTCCTACAATTTTTGTCATATGAAAATTATTTCAAGTATAAAGTTACTCTAAATGACATTCCAAACAACTTTCATGTTGAAGTCTAGAGCTAGTTTTGCTTGGAAAGTCATTTTTTATGGTGAAAGATTATAGGTCATTTTGTCTAAACCCTAATTTGGAGGTCAACTTCCCAAGACCATAAATTGCTCAATCTGTATGACATGAAATCTATTCCAATTGAACAATCAAATTCAAGATGTCTACTTTGACTTTTATGTTTTGAGGAAGAGCAAATTCAACTTTTAAATGCATGTGATATGAGGAAACATTATAGGTCATTTTGGACCAATACCATTGAACAGGTGATTTTCCTCAACTTCTAAAATGCATAACTACTTCATGATAAATCCAAAAAAGGTCAAATTTATGACCAATTTGAATGAATTTGAGAGAGCTACAACTTTGATGAAGGAATGTTTCTAATTTGAAGTCCATAAAAAAAGTTACTCAAGATGGAAGAAGTGAACATATGGCTTGGTGCTTAGATTTTTTTTTGATATGTTTGATTTTCCAAACTTCCACCTCAAAATTCACAATGATCCAAACTTCAAATGAATAAGTGTTCAATATTAAAGTTGTTTCTCTTGATCTAAACTCTTCAAAAAGTCTAAATTCATCCCATTTGGACAAAGTATGAATGACTTGCGCATGGCTTAAAGTTGGATGACCATTTGGCATATTTGAACTTCCACTTTCCACACACGAATGCATGGCTTGTTAACATTGTAACGTCCCGAATTTAATTAATTAATTAATTTGAATTATTTAGATTTTTATATGATTAATGGGTATTTTAAATTAATTGTGTATGATTGTGGGGGCAGGTATCCTTGAAATAGAAGTATGGAGGCAGTAAGAGTTTGGTATAGTTGTTGATAATTAATTAGAATTTTAATTAGTGATTGAAATAAATAGTATTTTATTCGAATTAATTAAATAAATAAATAAAAATAACTAGAATATGAGCATCTTAATTAAATAATGAAATTTAGTTATTTTACTTATTTAATGAGGATAATGAGAATTTTTAATAATTAGCCTATAACTATTTTATTTAATTGATTGGAATAAAATAGAAGAGTAGAAATAGTATGGAGAAAAAGAAGAATATTATTAGTATTATTTTATTAAAAGAAAATTAGAGCCAAGAGGGGTATGGTGGTAAATAATATGATAAGTGAGGGCAATGGTGGAAGTTCCTAATTGAGGGGGATTAGGTTAATGATAAAAAAAGGTTACTAAGAGAGTTTGGAGGGTTTTACGTAAAATAGAATTTTATGGTGAGAAGAGGTAATGGATAGGCTAAAAGAAAACTCCATTGTTAGAGCTTGAAGTGTGCATCTTATTGGAAAATCTAAGGTAAGGGTGAGAACTTGTTCGAATAGTAAAGGGTATGATTGAAGGATAAAATGGAGGAACCCTTAACCTCCTTAGGGTTGGGTGTTTTGATTCATAATTTTGAGTTTGGATGTTATGGTAATTATTATATGATGATAATATGATGAATTTCATGTGTCTTACATGTGTGTAGTTTTCTGTTTTGATGATTAAACTTATATTCACCATTGTTGCAATTTCGAAGGTTTTAGGCATAATCTTAAAGTTGTGATTAAATTATTTAATTGTGTTAAAACTATAAATTAAATTTATATAATTATAGTATTACATGGGTTGTAATTTTCTAAGCGTTTGGCTTTTTACGGAATCGAAATTGGAGGTCCGAAAGGCCTCCAACGATGAAAAACGCAAAAAAAATTGCATTCTGTCCGTCACAATCGCGAGCCTTTTTTTCATGTTTTTTCGGTCGAAATCGTTTTGGCCATAACGTTTGATCCGTAAGTCCAAATCGAGTTCTGTTTGAAGCGTTGGATATCTAAAATAGAGGGCTATAACTTTGTTTCAGGAATAAAATAATTTTGGAGATTATTTTATGGACTTTTTAGTAACGCCTTCGTGCACGGTTTTGATCATAACTTTCAACTCGTGAATCATTTGGGGTTGGGGTTTAAAGCATTAGAAAGGTGACTCTAAGAGATATAATGTGATGGTGATAAGTGAATTGATTGAGTATTATTCCTATGCCTACTATTTTGGTGAAGTTTTTGTTCTTACGTTCAGTTAATGAATTGTTGACACATCCCGACGATTTTGGTCATAACTTTCATTTCATAAGTCCGATTTGGATGGCGTTTGAAGCATTAGAAAGCTAATGCTCATACCTAAAACATGGTAGTGATTGTTGATATTTTTTAATAATATTCACATGCCTATTGTATTGATAAATATATTGGTTTATACGTTTGGTTGATGAATCGTTGCATTGTTGTAATATCATTGTGTGATAATTATGTTGTTATGTCGATGATGTTAAGATGTTGATGAGTTGTTGTTATTTGTTGATATTATTCATGTGGTAACATGAATTGGTTGTTGCATGATGAATGGTGTGATGAATAAATGATGAGATGTGTTTGGGGATCCTTTAAGTGAACCTTATTGTGTTAATGCATGTTATTTGAGAGTCATGCATCTTGGTGTACGGGCTTCGGTCCAATTTTGGTGAGCCTCGATTCTATGGTGATGGATCGGGTGCGAGTAGCTAATTCTTATTATGAGGGATTAGTGAAGCGTTACATATGTTAATGGTAATGATTTTTGGTGAGCCTCGATCCCATGGTGATGGATCGGGTGCGAGTAGCTAATTCCTATTATGGGGGATTAGTGAAGCGTTACCTATGATGATGGTAGCAATTTTGGTGTGCTCCGGTTCTAAGAGGGAATCGATCCTATGGTGGGTATCATGGAGTGAGATGAACCTGAGTGTTCATTTTGGTACCGTGTGCATGTTGAGTCGGTGTTAAGTATATTGCCTAAGTGTTGCATTTGTATTGATTGTTGTTGATGTGTTGTTGGATGAGATATTATTGCATATGATGTTAATGATAATTGAGATATGGATTTGTATGATGTTTATGATAATTGAGATGTTGTCGTGTATGATGTTGATTATGATTTGGATGTAAGAATATGATATATTGTTGTGCATGATTGTGTAGATGTTATACTCTATTTTTCATTCTATATCATTATTATTAAAATGAGTTCTCACCCCTTCTGTTTGAATGTTGCTTTTACATGGGCGTCGTGCAGATACTCAAGAGTAGTATTGCTGAAGTAAGTGGAAGATAGCTCTTGGGTACTTCTTTATTTTATCGCTTTTACTAGTGGTACCTTGCTCTGATCATGTAACATCGGGTTGGGTTAAACGCTTACATTATTCCTTATGTTTGATCATGTTGAAGTCATAAGACTAATTTTGTTGTTGAGAATTCTTAAGATGTTGAGTTGATTGATTAGAACTCTCTTATTTTGTTATTGCAATTGAAGTTGAGAGTAAATGTTATTACTTGCTTTATCTTCCATAATTGTGATGATAATTCCGCTGCGATGATACTTAAAAATGGAAGTGAGCATGCAGTGACAAGTTATGAATGTCTTATTTTATGAATATATAATACCGATCAGATGAGAAGGATGTCGTGTAAACATCCCAGGTATGATTCAGATAAGTAGGATGTCGTGTAAACATCCTTATTACAAATGTGTGTATTGAAATTTACTGTTGAAACCCGTGTTACGGAGCAGGTCATATGTGTTATGAATGTGTGACACCCTACGTGGTTTTATTTTATATTTAGTTTATACGATAAATTATGTGTGGGGTTTAGGGTGTTACAAACATGACTTCAACATTGCTTGCACATGATTTTGGATCTGAGTGCATCATTACATGGGCCTATCACACGGCCATGTATCCATGCAAAGGCATTTTACTATTTTTGAACTTTGAAGAGAAGTGTGCAAATATCATTGTCTTGGCCTATAAATAGAAGTCGTTTCACTCAGGATTGAAGACCCTGGCGCGCCAACTTTGAATCTTCAACCCTAAACCCTCACATTCAAAGGATAACCTTTAGGATTTTCATTAAAAATCGAGTTTGAATCTCCACTGTTTTGAGATTCAAATCTCCAAGAGTCCTGCTTCTTTCTTGATCCATTTCCACTCCATCAAGCATCCAGAGCAAGGCCAAGTACAATTGAGAGAAAGATCGTGCCCATCTGAACCTGCAGTGAAGGTGAATTTCTGAATTTTTCATCTCTTCGATTCTTACTCAATTCTCCATAATTCTTGTTGATTTTTGGTTGTATGAAGTCCTACCGATATAGGCAACAAGATTGAGTTGCTTAGAGGTCAAATCGAAGCAACTTAGATCATGATCCTCAAAATTCAACTCCCTGTACCTTTCAATATACTTGGAGTTAGGTAAAATTGAGGCCAAATTCGAGCTCCTGAGCATTTTTACTTTAAATTCATGTCCTCCTTTTTCATTTTGGTGTGGTTAAGGGTGGATCAGTCTGGTGAGGTCCACTGGAGAAGAAGACCGGAGCTCTGACTCCAGCGATGCGTTGGCGTGTCTCCAAACCATAGGATCCTCTTATTTTGTTTTAATCTTGAGCGTCCAAACTGATTACCACGCGTGTGGCACATTGACTAGAGTCCATCATGGAACACGCGCTCTGATCCACTTGATCTACCACCTTAATTAATGAGGGAGATCAAGTGGTCCACGTTTTTTTGCATTTTCTGATCTTCATTTTAATTGACTTATTTTTATTAATTCATATTAATTTTAATATTGATCCAAAAAATATGGGACTTTCACCAAAAAATTTCAAATATTTTTGTCTTTCATTTTCTGAATTAAAATTATTTTTTGGATCAATATTAATATTTTTCATGATTTAATTGTTTTTGTGCATATTTTTAATGGTTTAAAAATACTTTTAAGTTTCCAAAAACATTGAATTTTTTTCTCCAAAGTCCTTTGACCTTGTTTGACCTATGATAAATCTCATGGACATTTATTTGGTGTTTTGATGAGGTTTTAGGATTTTGACCAACCATAATTTAATTTAATGCATTTTTAATTGATTTAGGGTTTAGTTGCAAATAAATTGTGTTGAGCTATTTTATTGACTTGTTGAGTTTGAATATTGTTGTTGGGCCTTGGTCAAGGTTGATTTGACTTTGTTAAGTTATGATCATTGGATTTAGAGGATTGATGAAATGTACATTTCATCTCCCAAAATGAATGAATGATTTTAATTAGATAAAAGTCCTCCTTTGACCAATTTGTGTTGATTTCATTTCCCCTTCCTCTTCATCTCAATCTTATTCTATCCCCATCCATTTCTTTGACCTATGATATCTCTATATCCTAAGGCTAGTTGATTGCAAAATTAACATAAGTATGGATGAGATTAGATCCACCCTTTTTCCATTTTGTTTTATGTGTGGTATGTTTTAGGAGTATGGTTCATAATACCATATCTATAACATGCATTAACACTAAAATTTATATTGCCCGACCTCAAATATTTGTGACTTCTACATAAGTCCAATTATGATTGCTTAACATTTTGACCCAAAAGGCATAGCATTCTAGTAAGTGAGATTGTAAGTCTCCCCTCTTTCATGGTATTATATGGAAACTTGGCCTTTTTTCCTTCCTTTGGAAGATGTCTTGGTTCAAGGATCCATGCTTGTGAATAGAGGGTTGAGTGTTCTTCAAAGAATGACTTAAACAATTGAAAAGCAAAAGCAATACTAACTTCTAATCAACTAACATTTGACTAACTTTTAATTTCAAGTCATATACCTTTTGCACTTTAAATTCAAGTCTTTATTCATTTTCCATTATTCATACCTTTTAACTTGTTTACTTTAATGTCATTTTCACTTTGCTCACTTGAGCCATATCTTATGATTATATTGAGATTGTATATACTTGTTTGTGTATTTTTATTTGTGTTTGTGGTCTTTTGATATTAATGTACATAATAATAACAAAAACTCTAAAAAAGATTTGTGTGGACTGTTGGATTTGGTCTGAGACATTGGACTTAGAGTTATGCAACATTCCCTATGCAAAAGGACTTGGCCAATGCCAACTTTTCTGAAACCAAGTGCTTATGAAGAAAAACTTTCATCTGATGCAAGTATTGAGACCCCCTTTTGAGTTCATCTGCTACATGGTCTTGATGAAGTTGTTACTTTGAACCTGTGTCTAATGCCTATCTCTGAGCCATTCAAGGAGTATGTCATATGATACATGAGAGATTATGAAGAAGATCATGAAGTTGCTAAGCTTGGATGTGGCTATCTTTATTTGATGCTTTGCTCTTCATCTTTCTATTTTGTGTATTGATATTGCCTGATTCTAAAGTCCAAGGGAATTTTGGGTTTCTATATGACATTCTTGTCTATTGGATTGCATCCCATTGGTCAGATCTTGTCAACTCTTAACTTTAATTTTTGCTTAGGATTAGTCTTTTCATCTCCTCCCACTTCTTTAATTTCAAATATCTCCCCCCTTTTTAAAATCTTCTTTGCTTATGTTTCTAAACTTAGACTTTATTGCAAATTAGAAACTTTGGCCTTATGCCATTGCATTTTCAAACTCTTTTCTTAATCAAATTTGTAAATGAACTTAACCATACTTGACTTAAAATTTCAAAAGACAAAAAGAACTAACACTAATTCAAACCTTTTTTAGGCCTTTTGTGCCTCTTTTAAACTTAAACTTTTGTTAAAAGCAATACATTCACTTTGAAATTGTTACCACGAACTACGAGGTTTTAATCCCTCATTTTATGTTGGTACGTAGGCACAAGTCCGAAGGTCAAGGGATGAGTCAAGTCATTGTCAAGATCAATCGTCCATTTTGGTGGATTATGGTTTTCACCTTATCAACACCCAAGTTCCATTGATATTGACAAGACTTGATTCGATCAACCAAGAATCAAGGGTTTGTTGTGAGTCACGAGCATGGAGTCAGGTTAAGAACCATCCCAAAGGAATGTACTAAGGATAAAACCTGTAGATCATGTTCTAAAAAGTTCCTAGAGTATTAATTCCATCTATCGGATATTACAGGTTAGGATGACTGACTCATCAACCCATAATATTCTCAAGAGAAACTCGTCTGAGTGTAGTATCGCGTAACAACTGTTATCAAGTCTGCACTTGAACAGTTCTACGGTCCTAAATAGGAGAAATTGAGTTAAATGTTCTACGGTCCTCAGCTTCTCGGACCCCAAATCAGAGAAAGCAATGCCTAACCATAAATAACTTGTGTGACATCTCCAAAAGGGTCTCCACTGAGTAGATGGGTCTCAAGCCAACTTGTTAAGGACTACTCCACACAATTCGAACATGACTATACCATCCTCCTATCTTAAGTGCACTCAAGTTAGAGTTAGAACTTATCTCACCACTCAGAGATCACCAAGCATAACAAGAAGATTATATCATAAAAACAAATATACAAACATAAAATACACAATTATATACACACAAAAAAGTAGGCTAAACCCACTGAGGACTACTCCCCAGCAGAGCCGCCACTTAATTTATGTAGCGGTAAATTCATAATCATCAAGCTATGGATAAACTTAATGTCAATTAAACCAGAGTCGCCACCGCGCTTTTATTGTTTCCAAGGGCAAAGGGAAAAGTACGAACAAAACCCAAAGATAAGAAGTTTTCAAATCAAAACTAATAAAATGCCATAGATTACAGGTAAGGGGATTGGTTACACAGAGGGAAGGTGTTAGCACCCAAAGTGTCCTAGGTACTCCTAGGGAGCCCTATTTTGTGTTTACATATGTTTTGGTATAAAATGATGTTTGCAATGAATAGAGTGTGGGGATGAGAAAAGAATTCATTAATTATATTTTTTGTGTTTGACAAGACCTTCGGACTTTTGCCTACGTACCAACATAAAAATGAGGGATCAAAACCTCGTAGTTCGTGGTAACAATTTCAAAGTGAATGAGTTGCTTTTAACAAAATTTTAAGTTTAAAAGAGGCACCAAAGGCCTAAAAGAGTTTGAATGGGTGTTAATTCTTTTTGTCTTTTGTAAGAGGGACCAAAGGCCTAAAACATATCACACTTAAAAGAAAATGGCAAAAGGATGAACCTAATCTCATCCATACTTATGTTAATTTTGCAATAAACTAGCCTTAGGATATAAAGCTATCATAGGTCAATGGAATGAATGGGATAGAAAGGGATTGAAGATGAAGAGGGAGGGGAAATGAGACAAACACAAATTGGTCATGGGAGGACTTTTATCAAATTAAAATGATTCATTCATTTTGGGATATGAAATGTATATTTCATCAATCCCCTAAATCCAATGATTTCAATCCAACAAAGTCAAATCAACCTTGACCAAGGCCCAACAATAATAATCAAACTCAACAAGTCAATAAAAATAGCTCAACACAATTTATTCACAATTAAACAATTAAAAATCAATTAAAAAATGCATTAAATTAAATTATGGTTGATCAAAAACCGAAAACCTCTTCAAGACACCAAATAAATGGCCAAGAGATTTATCATAGGTCAAACAAGGTCAAATGACCTTGGAGAAAAAATTCATTATTTTTGGAAACCTAAAAGTATTTTTAAACAGTTAAAAATATGCAGAAAAATAATTAAATCATGAAAAATATTAATATTTATCCAAAAAATAATTTTAATTCATAAAATGAAAAATAAAAATATTTGAATTTTTTTGGTGAAAGTCCCATATTTTTTGGATCAATATTAAAATTAATATGGATTAATAAAAATAAGGCAATTAAAATGAAAATCAGAAATTACAAAAAAACGTGGACCACTTGATCTCCCTCATTAATTATGGTGGCAGATCAAGTGGATCTGAGTGTGTATTCCACCTTACACCAAGTCAAATGTCCCATACGTGTGGTAATCACTTTGGACGCCCCAGATTAAAATAATTTAAAAGGATCATGTGGTTCAGAAGTGTGCCAACACACCGCCGAAGCCAGAGCTCTGGTCTTCTTCTCCGGTGGACCTCACCGGAATGGTCCATCCTCAACCATCACCAAAATGAAAAAGGAGGACATGAATTTAAAGAAAAAATGCCCAGGAGCTCGAATCTGGCCTCAATTTTGTCTAAGTCCAAAGTATATAGAAAGATATAGGGAGTTGAAATTTGAGGATCATGATCCGAGTTGCTTCGATTTGACCTTTAAGCAACTCAATCTTGTTGCCTACATTGGTAGGACTTCAGACAACTAAGAATCAACAAGAATAATGGAGAATTGAGTGAGAATCAAAGAGATGAAAAATTCTGAAAATCACCTTCAATGCAGGTTCAGATTGGCACGATCTTGCTTTCAATTATGCTTGGCCTTGCTTCAGATGCTTGATGAAGTGGAAATGGATCAAAGAGAAGGAAGGACTCTTGGAGTTTCAATCTCAAAAATAATGTGAGATTCAAACTCGATTTTCAAATAAAACCTTCAAGCTTATCCTTTGAATGTGAGGGTTTAGGGTTGTTGATTAAAGCTTGCGCGCCAGGGCCCTTAATTCTGAGCAAGAGGACTTCTATTTATAGCCAAGGAGATTGATAATTGCACACTTCCATTTTTGGCCAAAGTTGGAAATCTCACTTGCGTGCTTGCATGGGCGTGTGATAGGCCCATCAAATGATGCACTTAGATAAAAAATTATGTTTATGCAATGCGGAAATCATGTGGAAAGACCATGGAATCGTGTATGAAAAGTGGAACTTCAAATCTTCCAAATGGTCCTTCAACTTTAAGTCATGCACAAGTCATTCATACTTTATCCAAATGAGATGAATTTGGAAATTTTAGAAATTTTAGATCATAAGGAACAACTTTCATGTTGAACATTTTTTACATTTGAAGCTTGGATTATGATGAATTTTGTGGTGGAAGTTTGGAAAATCAAACATATCAAAAAAGTTTCTAAGTATCAAGCCATAAGTTCACATCTTCCACCTTGAATAACTTTTTCTATGGACTTCAAATGAGAAAAGTTCCTTAATAAAAGTTGTATCTATCTCATATTCCTTCAAATTGGTCAAAAATTTAACCTTGTTTGGATTTAAAATGAAGTAGTTATGCATTTTAGAAGTTGAGAAAAATCAGTTGTTCAATGGTATTGGCCCAAAATGACCTATAATGTTTCCCTTTATCACATGCATTTTCAAGTTGAATTTACACTTCCTCCAAACATCAACGTTGAAGTAGACATCTTGAGTATGATCATGCAACTTGAATGGATTTCATATTATCAAAATTGACCAAGTTATGGTCTTGGGAAGTTGACCTCCAAATTAGGGTTTAGACAAAATGAACTATAATCTTCCACCATAAAAAATGACTTTCCAAGCAAAACTAGCTCTTGACTTAAACATGAAAGTTGTTTGGAATGTCATTTAAAGTAACGTTTCTCTTGGAATCATTTTCACATGACAAACATTGTAGGAGATAGGGTCTAGGGAACCCCCGTTTTGACTAGTTGAATTCTCCTGGTCAACCACCATGAACCAGCTTGCTAGCTTGACATTCTATTGACTTTTGGGACTCATGGAGGATCATATATGCATAAGATGATGAGATATTAAGTATCCCTTGAAATATTTGATCAATTGGTGAAGAAACTTATTGAAAAAGTCACATAAGATACCCAGATGAATTAGGGTTTCCAAGGCAAACCAACTCCAAACTCTTGATGATTTCTTGATCAAAATAACATGTGAATATCATGGAGATTCATATATGATACTTAGAGCCATAGTAAACCACTTCTTGATTGAGCTCCTTGCATTGAGGGTCTTAAACCCTACATATGAGCTTGATAGAGCATAGGTGGGCATACACACTACCTACAAAAGCAACAAACTATACATTGACATATTTTGGTATTTTGGTTAGTGAATAAATAAAAATAAAGTATGATACAATCAAATTATGCTTGGTGATCTCTCCCAATGTAAACTCAATGAATGAGGGGTAAGGAGGATGCCAAGTTGTGATTCCAATGTTAATGCATATGATGAGAATAACATGAGGGATCTTAGGGTCAAAATTGGGGTCTTACAGTACTACAATCACAATTTACAATTGTAGTGTCTCCAGGATGAGAGGTTCAAGATTCATCAGGCATGGTTTTATCTTACGATCTTTTTTTGTACCAGTGCTAAGTGTTACAAGCACAGACCCGACTTTGATTCCAACTAAAGGTGAGAAAAACACAAGAAGAAGGGTTGAATTTTGTTAGCTTTCTCTTTCTTTTATGAAAACCTCTTATCAGATTCTGAACACATGATTTAGAATCTGAATCAGAGTAAAGTGTTTAGCATTGGAATAAAGCAATTCAGAGACATAAAGCAAAATAAGCGAGACATAAGCAGTTACCCTGGTTCCTCTCACAAACTGAGAGTAGTCAAGTCCCCTTGCACTTCCAATAGGTTTTTACTATAACCAAAACTGATCACAATTTCTCAAGCACAAAGCAAGAAAGTTCCAATGTTCAAACACACAAGTAGGAAACTTCTATGCTCAAGCACACAAGCAAGCGACTTCCAATGCTCAAGCACACAAGCAAGACACTTATATGCTCAAGCACACAAGCAAGAAAATTCAAATGTTCAAGCAATTAGCAAGAAACTTCTTAAACTCTAACTTATAGTTAAGAGAATGTGAAAAACTACACTTGATATACAAGGGTTAAGAAATTCTAAGTTAAACTTGTGTTTTTTGTTTGATAGAGTAACAACTCTTTTAATGTCAATAACTCATTATTTTTCTTCAAGTCTTCAGCTTCTTATATAGAGATAAAGAAAAGAGTCGTTGAAGAGTTTGCACAAGAGAGTCATTGAGAAGCTTGATTTAGAGACGTTGAGATGTTTCTTGATATGGTTAATATTGTTGGAAGCTCATTTGAAATCTCTTTGCTACAAAAGGAATTATCCATTGCATCTCAGCTTTCTTCTGCAGATTTTTGCTCAAGTCTTCACGTGATCAGAAGAAGACAAAATCTTTGACCCTTACGTTGACTAGATCTTCAGTGTCTGATTCTCCATAGGTTGACGCTTCAGAATTTGGATCTTCAAAGTATCTTCATATGTTCACATCATTAAGAGTCTCATCTCTAGCTTCTGATCTTCTAGAAACTGAATCTTTAGCTTCTCTTTATATGTTCATTTCTCAGAACCAATATTAAGTTCTCTTTAAAAAATTTAATCTTGGATCCTGTACATTTAAACATATATTAATATACTTTATTATTCTTTAAATATTTTACTATCATCAAAATCTTAGAGATATAATAAAAACTAATTTTGTTCCAACTGAGAAGTACAAATGACTTTTTTAATTAGAGGGAATTTCAAACTCAAGAATCCACATATCTTTTATAACTTAAAAAGAATTATATACTCAAAAAGTGAGGAAAGCATTACACATAAAATAATATCAACTGTCATCAAAATTAATGTTACTATCAACTATTCTACAAGTTCCTATATTTAATTTCATAGTAGTAGTACAAATGAACCAAGGTTGGTGTACTACATTTAGTACATTGTCCCTAACAGGCAAATATGACTTTAAGTAATATTATTATTATATATAATATGCATTGTATGCACAAATCCAGCAAATTCATTATTGGTTGCATCTCATGAGTCATCAAGAATGACACCACAGTTGAATTTCCCCTAGTTTGCTGGTGCATGTTGTGATGGGAATCAATGGCAACTTGGATCTTTAAGCTGATTAATGTTGAATGATGAAAGCCAAAAGCAATTATTTCCATTGATTCTCATCACAACTTGGTCCAGTCTACCTGGGAATCCTATACATACAACTATGAATATTCTAACAGGTATTTTCATTATACTTTTTTTTATCACAAGTGACTTTTGGAATTCATTAGTTTTATTGTCTTTAAAGTGTTTTAATGAGTTGGTTTCATTCGAATCTTATTATTATTCAACAGAACTAGTGGGTTTGTTTCAAGGTTTAAAAAACTATTTTCTAAGAATATGATCATGGAAATCTTATGTTTGATTCAAGTTTTATAAAATTATTTCAAAGAATTTTTTATTTTTAGAAATTTTATTTACACATAATTTTTTGTATTTTTATTCCCATAATTAAAGAGTGGAAATATAATATTCTGGTCACCTATTTTAAAATTCAGAATTTTTATTTTTTTTATTTTTAATTGATTTTTGATCTTCTTATTTTAAATTTTAAAATTTTTATTCTATATTTTTCATTTTTATTTTACTTTTGATCCTCTATTTTAAATTTTATTTTAGATTTTAATCTCTTTTTAATTTAAAATTAATTTTTAATGATTTAGTATTAAGTGATGAGTTGTCAGTTTCCCTTTGACCATTTTTATTTTTACATGTAATTAATAATAATAATAATAATAATAATATTATTATTTCATTATAATATATTATTTATTTAAAATTCATAATTTTAATAGTTTATATTTTCCAATTAACAATATATTGTCTTTTTCCAATTCAAAGAACTGTTTATTTCAGTGTTCTTCGTTTCTAGAGAAATAGAAACACTAAACCCCAAAGTATTCAATCCTCAATTTCCAGAATCGTAAAAGCAAACGCAAAATGCAAAACACCTAATGTAGAACGCAGCAATGCAACGAATAAAATAGGGGTTTTGAGTTTTGCGTTTTGCATGATTGATAACTCATCACTACATTCACCACATCATTAAAAATTAATCTTAAATTGAAAGGGGATTAAAATTCAAAATAAAATTTAAAATATGGGAATTAAAAGTAAAAAGAAATGAAAATAGAGATACCAAAATTCCAGATTTTAAAATTGAGAGACCAAAAATAAAAAATAAAATAAAATAAAATAGAGGATCAAAATTCTAAATTTTAAAATAGAAGACAAAAATAAATAAATAAAGGAATAAAAGAATCAAAATTACAATTAAAGCTTTAATTTTTTATAACTTTAAATTAAATAAATTTACAATTATTCTTAAAAGAACTTAAATCTCTATCAACACACATTACTAAGAATAATATTCATGAAAATGATAATCTTGAAAATATCATTCTAAAATATATAATTGTAAACTTTAAAACAAAAAAAAATAAAAAAAAATAAAAAAAATAAAAAAACTAGATAGTTTCTACATTCATCATTATAACTGAATTGATTGAATGAAAAAATTATATTCAATATCGCTAATATAATTCAACCTAACACTAGTCTCTTCAACACTACTAATTAAAAAAAGAAAGCTAACGATTACTCAAGGTTAAAGAGGTATATAGAGGTATATAGAACTTTCTTTTTTAAAATAGTCATGTTTTCCAACAAAATTCTTTAAATAATTATCTTTTTCTATTAATTTTTAAATTACCAATGTTTTCAACAAAAAAAATATTAATGTGCAACACTAAAACCAGACTAATTGGTGTATGTACTATAAAAATTAGCATTGACACCCAATTGAGTTGACATCTTTTATAAGTCAAGTCAATCCAATTGACACATATCTATTAGTGTTAGGAAGTGAAGCCAATTCAACTCCTTTCAATATGTTGCAAGTTTTTTTTTTGAAAAATATTATATTTTAATATATATCATTTACTATGAATAACGATGCATTCTATTATTTTTTTTTTACATCTCTTCTCATTTTCTTCTTTATCTTTTCTTCACTTGTTCTAACATGAGTAGTAAAAGACATGAACATATTTTTTTCTTTTCGAAAACCAAATCTCCGATGAAGATGTGTTCTTAGAACATCCGGAGTTTCGAGCAACTTGAAAGGAACTTGATCTTTTGGTTAGACTCAGAGATTAATGATGGTGAAAAAATTAAAAGTATTGAGATACTTGTTTCGTACATCTCTATTGCGGATGATAATAATTATATCCAGTGTATGTGGGCGCCAGTTAAAGATGACAACGATGTTAAGTCTATTTATTTGTTGTTGGTGTTGTTGTTTTAGACATGTTTATGTTCGTTTTTATAACCAAAAGTCGTTACCTGATGAACCCGATCATCAGGCTCACCACTGTGGAGATGCACCATAGTGATCATGTGAAATTGTAGTTCGGCATGCATCAAGAAATCCGAGATTCCCCGAGATGCATCGGACAATGACATCAATGTAAAATCTTGGAACAATGGAACTTTGACGATTGGAAATACTTCTCTAAATCTGAGTGTCGTAAATGGAGGCACCGTCATCAACATGTCTTAATAGACGTTCTCATGCACCATGTCTTTTACTACTCATATTAGAACAAGTGAAGAAAAAGTTAAGAAGAAAATGAGAAGAGGTGTGAAAAAAATGGTAGAAGGCACCTCTATTTATACTAAACGTACCTATTAAAATATAATATTTTACAAAAAAAAAACTTGCAACACACGAAGCCAAGTGAATTGGCTTCAGCTCCTAACATTAATACATATGCGCAATTGGATTGCCTTGGCCTATAAGAGGCATCAATTCATTTGACTTCAATTTTAATTTTTATAGTGCATACGCTAATTGGCACGACTTCGGTGCTGCACATTATTTTATTTGTTTGAAACATGGGTAGTTTGAAAATTAAGGAGAAAACATGGTTATTTCAAAATTTGGTTGGAAAGCATGGTTATTTAAAAAAAATTGAGGTATATAATGACAATTTTCCAAATATTTTTTTAATTTGGATTTTTTTATGGACCTGTCAAATGGTCCAACAAGAGTGGTTAAACACTGGTCGCCCAATTCAGAACACCATCACAAAAGATTGATGGATAGGTGGACCCTCGCCGAAAAGCTACACACCAGATTCGACTGATCATCAGCCTTTGGATCCAATCTATATATCACAAGCACTCCGCACCATGCTAACCGGGAGCAATTTTAACCATCCACCATATATAAACCCGTCCACGCTCCATAACAAGTACATTTTTCATCCATTCTTAAAAAACTACACCTCTCTAACCTTAATGATTTGGGTGATGTATTCTTATCTTTGCAGATACACCTTTGCTCCATAGTACCAAAGACTTGCACCATAGTATTAGAGACTTGTGCCACCATATCAACGAGCTTCACATCTATACGTCATCAATATTTTGCTCCACACCAGAATAATGACGCCTTATGTGGGAACGACTTCTTGGTTCTCTCAAAATTCCACATCGAGTTGAACAAATTCATTTTTGTTGTATTGTCGCAACTGCTTTAGAAATCTTTCAGATTGACAATAATTTCTTCAACTGATAATGGTAACACCGATTTCAATCCATGTCACATTGCCACGCCGATTTCATTTTTGTTGTATTGTCGCGACTGAAGTGACCACACCGATTTCAATCCATGTCACATTGCCACGTCCCACCGTTTACTCGATTACCAAAGGATTATCCTGTCTGGAGGAATAAGTCAAAAGATTTGCAAAGAGAAGTGCATCCCACCATTTGATAGAAGGAAGGGATGTAATGAAAATAGTCATGCATTTCTTGGTAGTCGCATGTGAAAGCATCTATAACTATATTTGGGAGAGACCTTTCTTTGTGGCATTCAACATCGTTGCTTACACCATTCATATTGACCTATCTAGAGCCTGCTCGATACATGAAACAATGTTGAATGATCGAAGTGCACCAACCATCCAGCGGGAAAGGAAGGTGAAAAGGGTTGTTATTCCCAACCAGAACATACCATACATCAATACCATAAATTTTGATGCACAGCGGAACCACAATGGATGGCGAGCATAACTTCTAGGCCGAGCGATAATGAAAATCTTAAGGACGATTCCAGATGGAGATATCATAAACTTCAAAATTGACGAAATCCCAGCTAGAGCGATAAAGATATGAGATGGTATATTCGCCCTAGTAGAAAAGTAGCACATCAAGTGTCTCAAAGCCAGTGTCGACCTCATCATGACTTTACTATATGAGATTCCTAGTATTGACCCAAATGTTTCTTGTCATCTATTGAATATTGACTCCTTAGTCAGACATGTGACCCAAAGAAGGAGGAGACAACCCCATATAAAAACATGGCCATTAGAAGATCTGTTCAGGGATTCCTGCAAGCTAGTTTTATTTGAGTTAAAGTACACTTAATGGTTTTCTAACATCTTCCTAGTAAAGAAAGCATCGAGAAAATTGAGGATGTGTATTGATTACACAAATCTCAAATAAACATGCCCCTAGGATTCATACTCGTTACCCAACATCAAAAAGTTAGTGGATACTTCAGTCGAGTACAAGTTGTTATCGTTTATGGATGAATATTATATGTACAATCAAATTTCTATGGACGAAAATGACAAGGATAAAACCACATTTGCGAGAGACCACAAGAGTTATTGGTACACATGCAATTTGACTTAAAAAGCATATATTCCATATACCAAAGAATTAAGAACGATATCTTTGAGGAAGAAATTGGCGAGATGATATAAGTATACACGAACAATATGATTGTGAAGTCCACTGAAGAAGAATTACGCAAAGACTGTTTCACTAGTGTTTTCAACCGTGTACGACAATATAATATGAGACTTAACCCAGAGAAACACGTCTTCAAAGTTAGGACCATAAAATTCTTAGGATTCTGTTTAACACAAAGAGGTATTGAGGCCAACTTAGACAAGTGTAACACGATCATTAAAACAGAGATTCCATCAACGAAGAAAAATATAATGAAATTAAACGCGATGCTTACTACTCTTAGTATATTCATTTTGAGATTAGCTAAGCACACACACTACAATTCTACATATTTCTAAGGAAAAATGTATAATTTGATTGCACACCAGAATTCGAGCAAGCCTTCATGTTATTGAATATAGCCATTTCCACCCCCACCATACTGGTTCAAACCCTTAACTAGAGAACCTTTATTCATATGCCTCGTTATGTCTATCAAAACGGTGAGCACAATCCTCATTTAAGAGATGTCCAGTGTACAAAACCCAATATATTTCATATCCAAAGCATTATTCGAGCCATAAACGTGTTACTAGAAGATTGAGAAAATGTATTTGGCGAATACCATCGTTGTTCGAAATGACCAAACTCTCAAGCAAGTCCTCCGCAAGATGGACCTGGCAGGATGGATGATGAAATTTTTTGATCGAAATATACGAGTTTGATATCTACTTCGAACCAAAGGAAGCTCACAGACGAATTGTTCAGTAGAAAGAGAAGCAATGCAAGACTCT